>NW_027270959.1:0-600000 GCF_040938485.1 Diadema antillarum
TCTTTCTGGACAATTTTGTGTCATCAATATCTCAAGAATGACATTACGGAATAACATGACATTTTCAGGGAACATGTCTCATGACAATATCTAGCCACAATAAGGTTTTCATGACAGTAACATATCTATGACGTCGTCTAGGCGCCATTTTGTGATTTTTGGACCATGTTACATGATCGATCATAACTTCATAACTAAAGGTCATTTCTGTATCATTTTTTGTGGACATAAAGTTCAGGTCACGTTCTATCTTACTTCTTTTGATGCTAATTACCTAGGACATCATTAAGTGCGCGTAAGCGCGCGTCAAAATTTTAAAAGGCTCAAAACAACTTTCCAATGGGAAATCTCGAAGTTTCAGACAATTTTATGCGTTTCAAACAATTTTGCGCGTGCGCGTCCGTCCGCGCATTTTCGCGCGCACAGCGCGTCAGCAACATGAAAATACACTTTTTTTGACAGATTTGGATTCCTGATACTTTGAGCAACAATATCCATTGATTTCTAATCGATTCCTACAAATAACAAAGCAATGCACTTGCGTCAAAGTTCAAATTTCGCGTGCGCGTCTATGTGCAAATATAGTGAAAAAACATGTCTTTGTTTATTTCGCCATAGCTCTTTAAAACGTCAGGTGACCCTATGTTTTTATTGCATATTACAAAAGCATATAAATTGGACATGACGTTTCAAGTATCATTATTTCCATAATTACATTATGACGTCATCATATCGTCATCTGAAATCAAAAAAGTGGAATTAATTTTTTTGAGGTACTGTTTCTGACATTCATTTGCTCGTATCTCTGTTGTTTAAGCTCAATATTATCCCAAATTCAGATATGTTGTACTTTGAACATTTGCCTTTCAAGTCCATGTCATGGTTTTGAAATTTGATGACGTCATCATGCTTTAAATTGTGTTTAAAGGTAAAGACGCAAAATCGGACAAGTTTACGTGTTATGTCTATGGGAGGTGATTTTTTTAGAAACCATGCATTGACTTGACAACGTTTAAGCACCTTTATCTCAGCTGATTTTGCTTCATTTCCTCTGAAACTTATTTATGTTGTAGCTGTGACAATAAGCTGCAGTAATCATGCATTTTATTCTTTGAAATCTCCTCATGAGGTTGACAATTTTGCAATTTAAAACTGAAAATGAGAATGGAATGCGGACCAAACGATTCCTGATTCATCTTTCACGTACATAAGCTTACGTTCCTCTAATTTTCTCGTCGAGACGTATGGTCGAGTGGTTAGAGGCGTCGTCTTAGAAACGTGAGGTTGCACACGTACGGGTTCGATCCTCACAAGAGCACGAAAGAAAATAATATATTTTTTTTACTTTTTTTCTTCAATAGAGTACTACACCTTCGTCCATGTAGAAATCACGTTTGCATGTAAACACACCTATACGCACACACTCACACAGTATACCTTTGTTTTGCGTTGGAGACTGCATTACTTCGACTGCTGCAAAATTATAGTTTTGCAGGTTGGGCTTTTCAAACTGATATAGTATACTGTCACAACATGAAATTTGTTCATATTAATTCAGTAACACAATGTAGTCGTGGTTACTTTGTGCTGATTTATACATGTAACAAGCTATACATTGTAAAAAAGGTATTCAGTCTTCTGTATTGATGATTATTTGTCAATTAGTGGTTTTTGTGGAGTTTCAGATAGTGATAAAAAGTATGGATGATAAGTGCAGCGATAATTCCTATAGTTAGTTCAAAGCTGTGTTACAGATGTTTGATACATACATTTAGCATTGTGTGTGTGTATATACGTGTGTATACAGGTTGGCCATATGACACATGCTAGACAATTACTCTTAATTGATTAGCAAACGTGATCAGCTATGGAACTGAATATGGTACTAATGTATGATGTTAATGATTCTGATTAAACTGTGACGAGTTTAAAGGGATAGCGTAACTGTGTGTAAAAATAAGGCAATTATAAGGATATTTTAGGGCAATTTGATAACCATGCCTATAATAATTTCATACAGGTACTAATGCCTGCCTCATATTCAAATGATAGATCGTCATGTCAATAGCAAACTGACAACGTACGATGAATGTGTTATATATTGAACAACTGTCTTTCAAGTCCATAACGTTCCCCATATTTTCCCGTCGAGACGTGTCGCCGAGTGGTTAAAGGCGACGTCTCAGAGACGTGAGGTTGCGGGTTCGAACCTCACAAGATCACGAAACAAAATACTTAGCTACTTTACTGTTTTTTTTTCTTCAATTTTGTATTACATATTCGTCCATGTAGAAATCACGTTCGTATATAAACGCACCTATACACACACACAGACACACACACACGCCATATCCCTCTTTTTTGTGTGTTGGAGACCACATTGCTTCGACTGCAGCAACATTTTGCAGGTTGACTTTGTCAAACCGATCATAGTATGTAATGACGACGACTGAGGTGTTGTACTTTGAACAATTTTCTTTCAAGACCATGTCATTGTTTTGTAATTTGATGACGTCATTACACTGAAAATTGTGATTAAAGGCAAGGTATCAAAACCAGCCGATTATAGGTTTTATGTCTGCGGGACGTATTTTTCCCAAGTTGCCAGAAATGGTATAGCGACCTCAGTCGTTACAAGGCCGCTTTTCCGTCTAGCAATGCAATAGATGTTCACACGGCCGCGTTAGTTGAGTGGGCATTGACTTTCCCCCCGTTATATCTATACATTGTTGTTGTTTTTCTGTCTTACCATTTCCGTGGATGACCCGTGGCCGAGTGGTTACAGAAACGGTTTCGCATGCACGCTCAATATAACTTCAAGGTGCCTATATCACATTCTTTTCTTTGTCGATCACAGATGACTGTCATCTGATGACCACAAGCGTATCACCTAACTCGTCCTCAATGTGACGAGTTTTCATGTCTCGTTAGGTGATACGCTATCAGCGTATCACCTATTGTGATTGTCAAAATCTCTCTTTATTTCTTTTTATTCTTCTTTCTTTCTGGACAATTTTGTGTCATCAATATCTCAAGAATGACATTACGGAATAACATGACATTTTCAGGGAACATGTCTCATGACAATATCTAGCCACAATAAGGTTTTCATGACAGTAACATATCTATGACGTCGTCTAGGCGCCATTTTGTGATTTTTGGACCATGTTACATGATCGATCATAACTTCATAACTAAAGGTCATTTCTGTATCATTTTTTGTGGACATAAAGTTCAGGTCACGTTCTATCTTACTTCTTTTGATGCTAATTACCTAGGACATCATTAAGTGCGCGTAAGCGCGCGTCAAAATTTTAAAAGGCTCAAAACAACTTTCCAATGGGAAATCTCGAAGTTTCAGACAATTTTATGCGTTTCAAACAATTTTGCGCGTGCGCGTCCGTCCGCGCATTTTCGCGCGCACAGCGCGTCAGCAACATGAAAATACACTTTTTTTGACAGATTTGGATTCCTGATACTTTGAGCAACAATATCCATTGATTTCTAATCGATTCCTACAAATAACAAAGCAATGCACTTGCGTCAAAGTTCAAATTTCGCGTGCGCGTCTATGTGCAAATATAGTGAAAAAACATGTCTTTGTTTATTTCGCCATAGCTCTTTAAAACGTCAGGTGACCCTATGTTTTTATTGCATATTACAAAAGCATATAAATTGGACATGACGTTTCAAGTATCATTATTTCCATAATTACATTATGACGTCATCATATCGTCATCTGAAATCAAAAAAGTGGAATTAATTTTTTTGAGGTACTGTTTCTGACATTCATTTGCTCGTATCTCTGTTGTTTAAGCTCAATATTATCCCAAATTCAGATATGTTGTACTTTGAACATTTGCCTTTCAAGTCCATGTCATGGTTTTGAAATTTGATGACGTCATCATGCTTTAAATTGTGTTTAAAGGTAAAGACGCAAAATCGGACAAGTTTACGTGTTATGTCTATGGGAGGTGATTTTTTTAGAAACCATGCATTGACTTGACAACGTTTAAGCACCTTTATCTCAGCTGATTTTGCTTCATTTCCTCTGAAACTTATTTATGTTGTAGCTGTGACAATAAGCTGCAGTAATCATGCATTTTATTCTTTGAAATCTCCTCATGAGGTTGACAATTTTGCAATTTAAAACTGAAAATGAGAATGGAATGCGGACCAAACGATTCCTGATTCATCTTTCACGTACATAAGCTTACGTTCCTCTAATTTTCTCGTCGAGACGTATGGTCGAGTGGTTAGAGGCGTCGTCTTAGAAACGTGAGGTTGCACACGTACGGGTTCGATCCTCACAAGAGCACGAAAGAAAATAATATATTTTTTTTACTTTTTTTCTTCAATAGAGTACTACACCTTCGTCCATGTAGAAATCACGTTTGCATGTAAACACACCTATACGCACACACTCACACAGTATACCTTTGTTTTGCGTTGGAGACTGCATTACTTCGACTGCTGCAAAATTATAGTTTTGCAGGTTGGGCTTTTCAAACTGATATAGTATACTGTCACAACATGAAATTTGTTCATATTAATTCAGTAACACAATGTAGTCGTGGTTACTTTGTGCTGATTTATACATGTAACAAGCTATACATTGTAAAAAAGGTATTCAGTCTTCTGTATTGATGATTATTTGTCAATTAGTGGTTTTTGTGGAGTTTCAGATAGTGATAAAAAGTATGGATGATAAGTGCAGCGATAATTCCTATAGTTAGTTCAAAGCTGTGTTACAGATGTTTGATACATACATTTAGCATTGTGTGTGTGTATATACGTGTGTATACAGGTTGGCCATATGACACATGCTAGACAATTACTCTTAATTGATTAGCAAACGTGATCAGCTATGGAACTGAATATGGTACTAATGTATGATGTTAATGATTCTGATTAAACTGTGACGAGTTTAAAGGGATAGCGTAACTGTGTGTAAAAATAAGGCAATTATAAGGATATTTTAGGGCAATTTGATAACCATGCCTATAATAATTTCATACAGGTACTAATGCCTGCCTCATATTCAAATGATAGATCGTCATGTCAATAGCAAACTGACAACGTACGATGAATGTGTTATATATTGAACAACTGTCTTTCAAGTCCATAACGTTCCCCATATTTTCCCGTCGAGACGTGTCGCCGAGTGGTTAAAGGCGACGTCTCAGAGACGTGAGGTTGCGGGTTCGAACCTCACAAGATCACGAAACAAAATACTTAGCTACTTTACTGTTTTTTTTTCTTCAATTTTGTATTACATATTCGTCCATGTAGAAATCACGTTCGTATATAAACGCACCTATACACACACACAGACACACACACACGCCATATCCCTCTTTTTTGTGTGTTGGAGACCACATTGCTTCGACTGCAGCAACATTTTGCAGGTTGACTTTGTCAAACCGATCATAGTATGTAATGACGACGACTGAGGTGTTGTACTTTGAACAATTTTCTTTCAAGACCATGTCATTGTTTTGTAATTTGATGACGTCATTACACTGAAAATTGTGATTAAAGGCAAGGTATCAAAACCAGCCGATTATAGGTTTTATGTCTGCGGGACGTATTTTTCCCAAGTTGCCAGAAATGGTATAGCGACCTCAGTCGTTACAAGGCCGCTTTTCCGTCTAGCAATGCAATAGATGTTCACACGGCCGCGTTAGTTGAGTGGGCATTGACTTTCCCCCCGTTATATCTATACATTGTTGTTGTTTTTCTGTCTTACCATTTCCGTGGATGACCCGTGGCCGAGTGGTTACAGAAACGGTTTCGCATGCACGCTCAATATAACTTCAAGGTGCCTATATCACATTCTTTTCTTTGTCGATCACAGATGACTGTCATCTGATGACCACAAGCGTATCACCTAACTCGTCCTCAATGTGACGAGTTTTCATGTCTCGTTAGGTGATACGCTATCAGCGTATCACCTATTGTGATTGTCAAAATCTCTCTTTATTAGGTGATACGCTTTTAGCGTATCACCTATTGTGTTTGTCAAAATCTTCCTTTCTTTCTTTTTATTCTTCTTTCTTTCTGGCACATTTTGTGTCGTGAATATCTCAACATTGACATGACGGAATAACATGACATTTTCAGTCAACATGTCTCATGACAATATCTAGCCACAATAAGGTTTTCATGACAGTAACATATCTATGACGTCATCTAGGCGCCATTTTGTGATTTTCGGACCATGTTACATGATCGATCATAACTTCATAACTAAAGGTCATTTCTGTATCATTTTCGTTGGACATAAAGTTCAGGTCACGCTCTATATTACTTTTTAATGCTAATTACCTAGGACATCATTACGCGCGCATTAGCGCGCGTCAAAGTTTTTAAATGCTTAAAACGACTTCCCAATGGGAAATCTCGAAGTTTCAGACAATTTTAAGCGTTTCGCGCGTTCGCGTCCGTCCGCGCATTTCCGCGCGCAGTGCGCGTATGCAACATGAAAATGCACATTTTTTGACAGATTTGGATTCCTGATACATTAAGTAACAATATCCATTGATTTCCAATCAATTTTGACCTATAACAAAGGAATGCACTGGCGTCAAAGTTGAAATTTCGTGTGCGCGTCTATGTGGAAATATAGCGAAAAACATGTCTTTGTTTATTTCGCCATAGCTCTCTAAAACGTCAGGTGACCCTATGTTTTTATTTCATATTGCAAAAGCATATGAATTGAAAATAACGTTTCAAGTATCAATATTTCCCTAAATACATTATGACGTCATCATATCATCATCTGAAATCAAAAAAGTGGAATTAATTTTTTTGAGGTACTGTTTCTGACATTCATTTGCTCGTATCTCTGTTGTTTAAGCTCAATATTATCCCAAATTCAGATATGTTGTACTTTGAACATTTGCCTTTGAAGTCCAAGTCATGGTTTTGAAATATGATGACGTCATCATACCTTAAATTGTGATTAAAGGTAAAGATGCAAAATCGGACAAGTTTACGTGTTATGTCTATCGGAGGTGATTTTTTTTTAAACGATGCATTGACTTGACAACGTTTAAGCACCTTTATCTCAGCTGATTTTGCTTCATTTCCTCTGAAACTTAAGTATGTTGTAGCTGAGACAATAAGCGTCAGTAATCATGCATTTTATTTTTTGAAATCGCATCATCAGGTTGACAATTTTGCAGTTTAAAACTGAAAATGAGAATGGAATGTGGACAAAACGATTCCCGATTCAGCTTTTACATACATAAGTTTACGTTCCTCATATTTTCTCGCCGAGACGTATGGCCGAGTGGTTAAAGGCGACGTCTCAGAGACGTGAGGTTGCGGGTTCCAACCCCACAAGATCACGAAACAAAATACTTAGCTATTTTACTTTTTTTCTTCAATTTTGTATTACATATTCGTCCATGTAGAAATCACGTTCGTATATAAACGCACCTATACACACACACAGACACACAGACACACACCATATCCCTCTTTTTTGTGTTGGAGACCACATTGCTTCGACTGCTGCAAAATTTTGCAGGCTGACTTTGTCAAACCGATCATAGTATGTAATGACGACGACGGAGGTGTTGTACTTTGAACAATTGTCTTTCAAGACCATGTCATTGTTTTGTACTTTGATGACGTCATCACACTGAAAATTGTGATTAAAGGCAAGGTATCAAAACCAGCCGATTATAGGCTTTATGTCTACGGCGCGTATTTTTCCCAAGTTGCCAGAAATGGCATAGCGACATCAGTCGTTACAAGGCCGCATTTCCGTCTAGCAATGCAATACATGTTCACGCGGCCACGATTGTTGAGTGGGCATTGACTTTTTCCCCCTGTAATATCTATACATTTCTTTTTTGCCTTACCATTTCCGGGGATGTCCCGTGGCCGAGTGGTTAGAGAAACGGTTTTGCATGCACGCTCAATACAACTTCAAGGTGCCTATATCACATTCTTTTCTTTGTCGATCACAGATGACCGACACCTGATGACCCCAAGCGTATCACCTAACTCGTCAGCGTGACGAGTTTCATATCTCGTTTCTTTTTATTCTTCTTTCTTTCTGGACAATTTTGTGTCATCAATATCTCAAGAATGACATTACGGAATAACATGACATTTTCAGGGAACATGTCTCATGACAATATCTAGCCACAATAAGGTTTTCATGACAGTAACATATCTATGACGTCGTCTAGGCGCCATTTTGTGATTTTTGGACCATGTTACATGATCGATCATAACTTCATAACTAAAGGTCATTTCTGTATCATTTTTTGTGGACATAAAGTTCAGGTCACGTTCTATCTTACTTCTTTTGATGCTAATTACCTAGGACATCATTAAGTGCGCGTAAGCGCGCGTCAAAATTTTAAAAGGCTCAAAACAACTTTCCAATGGGAAATCTCGAAGTTTCAGACAATTTTATGCGTTTCAAACAATTTTGCGCGTGCGCGTCCGTCCGCGCATTTTCGCGCGCACAGCGCGTCAGCAACATGAAAATACACTTTTTTTGACAGATTTGGATTCCTGATACTTTGAGCAACAATATCCATTGATTTCTAATCGATTCCTACAAATAACAAAGCAATGCACTTGCGTCAAAGTTCAAATTTCGCGTGCGCGTCTATGTGCAAATATAGTGAAAAAACATGTCTTTGTTTATTTCGCCATAGCTCTTTAAAACGTCAGGTGACCCTATGTTTTTATTGCATATTACAAAAGCATATAAATTGGACATGACGTTTCAAGTATCATTATTTCCATAATTACATTATGACGTCATCATATCGTCATCTGAAATCAAAAAAGTGGAATTAATTTTTTTGAGGTACTGTTTCTGACATTCATTTGCTCGTATCTCTGTTGTTTAAGCTCAATATTATCCCAAATTCAGATATGTTGTACTTTGAACATTTGCCTTTCAAGTCCATGTCATGGTTTTGAAATTTGATGACGTCATCATGCTTTAAATTGTGTTTAAAGGTAAAGACGCAAAATCGGACAAGTTTACGTGTTATGTCTATGGGAGGTGATTTTTTTAGAAACCATGCATTGACTTGACAACGTTTAAGCACCTTTATCTCAGCTGATTTTGCTTCATTTCCTCTGAAACTTATTTATGTTGTAGCTGTGACAATAAGCTGCAGTAATCATGCATTTTATTCTTTGAAATCTCCTCATGAGGTTGACAATTTTGCAATTTAAAACTGAAAATGAGAATGGAATGCGGACCAAACGATTCCTGATTCATCTTTCACGTACATAAGCTTACGTTCCTCTAATTTTCTCGTCGAGACGTATGGTCGAGTGGTTAGAGGCGTCGTCTTAGAAACGTGAGGTTGCACACGTACGGGTTCGATCCTCACAAGAGCACGAAAGAAAATAATATATTTTTTTTACTTTTTTTCTTCAATAGAGTACTACACCTTCGTCCATGTAGAAATCACGTTTGCATGTAAACACACCTATACGCACACACTCACACAGTATACCTTTGTTTTGCGTTGGAGACTGCATTACTTCGACTGCTGCAAAATTATAGTTTTGCAGGTTGGGCTTTTCAAACTGATATAGTATACTGTCACAACATGAAATTTGTTCATATTAATTCAGTAACACAATGTAGTCGTGGTTACTTTGTGCTGATTTATACATGTAACAAGCTATACATTGTAAAAAAGGTATTCAGTCTTCTGTATTGATGATTATTTGTCAATTAGTGGTTTTTGTGGAGTTTCAGATAGTGATAAAAAGTATGGATGATAAGTGCAGCGATAATTCCTATAGTTAGTTCAAAGCTGTGTTACAGATGTTTGATACATACATTTAGCATTGTGTGTGTGTATATACGTGTGTATACAGGTTGGCCATATGACACATGCTAGACAATTACTCTTAATTGATTAGCAAACGTGATCAGCTATGGAACTGAATATGGTACTAATGTATGATGTTAATGATTCTGATTAAACTGTGACGAGTTTAAAGGGATAGCGTAACTGTGTGTAAAAATAAGGCAATTATAAGGATATTTTAGGGCAATTTGATAACCATGCCTATAATAATTTCATACAGGTACTAATGCCTGCCTCATATTCAAATGATAGATCGTCATGTCAATAGCAAACTGACAACGTACGATGAATGTGTTATATATTGAACAACTGTCTTTCAAGTCCATAACGTTCCCCATATTTTCCCGTCGAGACGTGTCGCCGAGTGGTTAAAGGCGACGTCTCAGAGACGTGAGGTTGCGGGTTCGAACCTCACAAGATCACGAAACAAAATACTTAGCTACTTTACTGTTTTTTTTTCTTCAATTTTGTATTACATATTCGTCCATGTAGAAATCACGTTCGTATATAAACGCACCTATACACACACACAGACACACACACACGCCATATCCCTCTTTTTTGTGTGTTGGAGACCACATTGCTTCGACTGCAGCAACATTTTGCAGGTTGACTTTGTCAAACCGATCATAGTATGTAATGACGACGACTGAGGTGTTGTACTTTGAACAATTTTCTTTCAAGACCATGTCATTGTTTTGTAATTTGATGACGTCATTACACTGAAAATTGTGATTAAAGGCAAGGTATCAAAACCAGCCGATTATAGGTTTTATGTCTGCGGGACGTATTTTTCCCAAGTTGCCAGAAATGGTATAGCGACCTCAGTCGTTACAAGGCCGCTTTTCCGTCTAGCAATGCAATAGATGTTCACACGGCCGCGTTAGTTGAGTGGGCATTGACTTTCCCCCCGTTATATCTATACATTGTTGTTGTTTTTCTGTCTTACCATTTCCGTGGATGACCCGTGGCCGAGTGGTTACAGAAACGGTTTCGCATGCACGCTCAATATAACTTCAAGGTGCCTATATCACATTCTTTTCTTTGTCGATCACAGATGACTGTCATCTGATGACCACAAGCGTATCACCTAACTCGTCCTCAATGTGACGAGTTTTCATGTCTCGTTAGGTGATACGCTATCAGCGTATCACCTATTGTGATTGTCAAAATCTCTCTTTATTAGGTGATACGCTTTTAGCGTATCACCTATTGTGTTTGTCAAAATCTTCCTTTCTTTCTTTTTATTCTTCTTTCTTTCTGGCACATTTTGTGTCGTGAATATCTCAACATTGACATGACGGCATAACATGACATTTTCAGTCAACATGTCTCATGACAATATCTAGCCACAATAAGGTTTTCATGACAGTAACATATCTATGACGTCATCTAGGCGCCATTTTGTGATTTTTGGACCATGTTACATGATCGATCATAACTTCATAACTAAAGGTCATTTCTGTATCATTTTCGTTGGACATAAAGTTCAGGTCACGCTCTATCTTACTTTTTAATGCTAATTACTTAGGACATCATTACGCGCGCATTAGCGCGCGTCAAAGTTTTTAAATGCTTAAAACGACTTCCCAATGGGAAATCTCGAAGTTTCAGACAATTTTAAGCGTTCCGCGCGTTCGCGTCCGTCCGCGCATTTCCGCGCGCAGTGCGCGTAAGCAACATGAAAATGCACATTTTTTGACAGATTTGGATTCCTGATACATTAAGTAACAATATCCATTGATTTCCGATCAATTTCGACCTATAACAAAGGAATGCGCTGGCGTCAAAGTTGAAATTTCGTGTGCGCGTCTATGTGGAAATATAGCGAAAAACATGTCTTTGTTTATTTCGCCATAGCTCTTTAAAACGTCAGGTGACCCTATGTTTTTATTGCATATTACAAAAGCATATGAATTGAAAATAACGTTTCAAGTATCAATATTTCCCCAAATATATTATGACGTCATCATATCATCATCTGAAATCAAAAAAGTGGAATTAATTTTTTTGAGGTACTGTTTCTGACATTCATTTGCTCGTATCTCTGTTGTTTAAGCTCAATATTATCCCAAATTCAGATATGTTGTACTTTGAACATTTGCCTTTCAGGTCCAAGTCATGGTTTTGAAATTTGATGACGTCATCATACCTTAAATTGTGATTAAAGGTAAAGATGCAAAATCGGACAAGTTTACGTGTTATGTCTATGGGAGGTGATTTTTTTTAAAACCATGCATTGACTTGACAACGTTTAAGCACCTTTATCTCAGCTGATTTTGCTTCATTTCCTCTGAAACTTAAGTATGTTGTAGCTGAGACAATAAGCTTCAGTAATCATGCATCTTTTTTTTTGAAATCTCATCATCAGGTTGAAAATTTTGCAGTTTAAAACTGAAAATGAGAATGGAATGTGGACAAAACGATTCCCGATTCAGCTTTCACATACATAAGTTTACGTTCCTCATATTTTCTCGCCGAGACGTATGGCCGAGTGGTTAAAGGCGACGTCTCAGAGACGTGAGGTTGCGGGTTCGAACCCCACAAGATCACGAAACAAAATACTTAGCTATTTTACTTTTTTTCTTCAATTTTGTATTACATATTCGTCCATGTAGAAATCACGTTCGTATATAAACGCACCTATACACACACACAGACACACAGACACACACCATATCCCTCTTTTTTGTGTTGGAGACCACATTGCTTCGACTGCTGCAAAATTTTGCAGGCTGACTTTGTGAAACCGATCATAGTATGTAATGACGACGACGGAGGTGTTGTACTTTGAACAATTGTCTTTCAAGACCATGTCATTGTTTTGTACTTTGATGACGTCATCACACTGAAAATTGTGATTAAAGGCAAGGTATCAAAACCAGCCGATTATAGGCTTTATGTCTACGGCGCGTATTTTTCCCAAGTTGCCAGAAATGGCATAGCGACATCAGTCGTTACAAGGCCGCATTTCCGTCTAGCAATGCAATACATGTTCACGCGGCCACGATTGTTGAGTGGGCATTGACTTTTTCCCCGTGTAATATCTATACATTTCTTTTTTGCCTTACCATTTCTTACCATTTCCGGGGATGTCCCGTGGCCGAGTGGTTAGAGAAACGGTTTTGCATGTACACTCAATATAACTTCAAGGACCCCAAGCGTATCACCTAACTCGTCAGCGTGACGAGTTTCATATCTCGTTTCTTTTTATTCTTCTTTCTTTCTGGACAATTTTGTGTCATCAATATCTCAAGAATGACATTACGGAATAACATGACATTTTCAGGGAACATGTCTCATGACAATATCTAGCCACAATAAGGTTTTCATGACAGTAACATATCTATGACGTCGTCTAGGCGCCATTTTGTGATTTTTGGACCATGTTACATGATCGATCATAACTTCATAACTAAAGGTCATTTCTGTATCATTTTTTGTGGACATAAAGTTCAGGTCACGTTCTATCTTACTTCTTTTGATGCTAATTACCTAGGACATCATTAAGTGCGCGTAAGCGCGCGTCAAAATTTTAAAAGGCTCAAAACAACTTTCCAATGGGAAATCTCGAAGTTTCAGACAATTTTATGCGTTTCAAACAATTTTGCGCGTGCGCGTCCGTCCGCGCATTTTCGCGCGCACAGCGCGTCAGCAACATGAAAATACACTTTTTTTGACAGATTTGGATTCCTGATACTTTGAGCAACAATATCCATTGATTTCTAATCGATTCCTACAAATAACAAAGCAATGCACTTGCGTCAAAGTTCAAATTTCGCGTGCGCGTCTATGTGCAAATATAGTGAAAAAACATGTCTTTGTTTATTTCGCCATAGCTCTTTAAAACGTCAGGTGACCCTATGTTTTTATTGCATATTACAAAAGCATATAAATTGGACATGACGTTTCAAGTATCATTATTTCCATAATTACATTATGACGTCATCATATCGTCATCTGAAATCAAAAAAGTGGAATTAATTTTTTTGAGGTACTGTTTCTGACATTCATTTGCTCGTATCTCTGTTGTTTAAGCTCAATATTATCCCAAATTCAGATATGTTGTACTTTGAACATTTGCCTTTCAAGTCCATGTCATGGTTTTGAAATTTGATGACGTCATCATGCTTTAAATTGTGTTTAAAGGTAAAGACGCAAAATCGGACAAGTTTACGTGTTATGTCTATGGGAGGTGATTTTTTTAGAAACCATGCATTGACTTGACAACGTTTAAGCACCTTTATCTCAGCTGATTTTGCTTCATTTCCTCTGAAACTTATTTATGTTGTAGCTGTGACAATAAGCTGCAGTAATCATGCATTTTATTCTTTGAAATCTCCTCATGAGGTTGACAATTTTGCAATTTAAAACTGAAAATGAGAATGGAATGCGGACCAAACGATTCCTGATTCATCTTTCACGTACATAAGCTTACGTTCCTCTAATTTTCTCGTCGAGACGTATGGTCGAGTGGTTAGAGGCGTCGTCTTAGAAACGTGAGGTTGCACACGTACGGGTTCGATCCTCACAAGAGCACGAAAGAAAATAATATATTTTTTTTACTTTTTTTCTTCAATAGAGTACTACACCTTCGTCCATGTAGAAATCACGTTTGCATGTAAACACACCTATACGCACACACTCACACAGTATACCTTTGTTTTGCGTTGGAGACTGCATTACTTCGACTGCTGCAAAATTATAGTTTTGCAGGTTGGGCTTTTCAAACTGATATAGTATACTGTCACAACATGAAATTTGTTCATATTAATTCAGTAACACAATGTAGTCGTGGTTACTTTGTGCTGATTTATACATGTAACAAGCTATACATTGTAAAAAAGGTATTCAGTCTTCTGTATTGATGATTATTTGTCAATTAGTGGTTTTTGTGGAGTTTCAGATAGTGATAAAAAGTATGGATGATAAGTGCAGCGATAATTCCTATAGTTAGTTCAAAGCTGTGTTACAGATGTTTGATACATACATTTAGCATTGTGTGTGTGTATATACGTGTGTATACAGGTTGGCCATATGACACATGCTAGACAATTACTCTTAATTGATTAGCAAACGTGATCAGCTATGGAACTGAATATGGTACTAATGTATGATGTTAATGATTCTGATTAAACTGTGACGAGTTTAAAGGGATAGCGTAACTGTGTGTAAAAATAAGGCAATTATAAGGATATTTTAGGGCAATTTGATAACCATGCCTATAATAATTTCATACAGGTACTAATGCCTGCCTCATATTCAAATGATAGATCGTCATGTCAATAGCAAACTGACAACGTACGATGAATGTGTTATATATTGAACAACTGTCTTTCAAGTCCATAACGTTCCCCATATTTTCCCGTCGAGACGTGTCGCCGAGTGGTTAAAGGCGACGTCTCAGAGACGTGAGGTTGCGGGTTCGAACCTCACAAGATCACGAAACAAAATACTTAGCTACTTTACTGTTTTTTTTTCTTCAATTTTGTATTACATATTCGTCCATGTAGAAATCACGTTCGTATATAAACGCACCTATACACACACACAGACACACACACACGCCATATCCCTCTTTTTTGTGTGTTGGAGACCACATTGCTTCGACTGCAGCAACATTTTGCAGGTTGACTTTGTCAAACCGATCATAGTATGTAATGACGACGACTGAGGTGTTGTACTTTGAACAATTTTCTTTCAAGACCATGTCATTGTTTTGTAATTTGATGACGTCATTACACTGAAAATTGTGATTAAAGGCAAGGTATCAAAACCAGCCGATTATAGGTTTTATGTCTGCGGGACGTATTTTTCCCAAGTTGCCAGAAATGGCATAGCGACCTCAGTCGTTACAAGGCCGCTTTTCCGTCTAGCAATGCAATAGATGTTCACACGGCCACGTTAGTTGAGTGGGCATTGACTTTCCCCCCGTTATATCTATACATTGTTGTTGTTTTTTTGTCTTACCATTTCCGTGGATGACCCGTGGTCGAGTGGTTACAGATACGGTTTCGCATGCACGCTCAATATAACTTCAAGGTGCCTATATCACATTCTTTTCTTTGTCGATCACAGATGACTGTCATCTCATGACCACAAGCGTATCACCTAACTCGTCCTCAATGTGACGAGTTTTCATGTCTCGTTAGGTGATACGCTATCAGCGTATCACCTATTGTGATTGTCAAAATCTCTCTTTATTAGGTGATACGCTTTTAGCGTATCACCTATTGTGTTTGTCAAAATCTTCCTTTCTTTCTTTTTATTCTTCTTTCTTTCTGGCACATTTTGTGTCGTGAATATCTCAACATTGACATGACGGGATAACATGACATTTTCAGTCAACATGTCTCATGACAATATCTAGCCACAATAAGGTTTTCATGACAGTAACGTATCTATGACGTCATCTAGGCGCCATTTTGTGATTTTCGGACATGTTACATGATCGATCATAACTTCATAACTAAAGGACATTTCTGTATCATTTTCGGTGGACATATAGTTCAGGTCACGCTCTATCTTACTTTGTAATGCTAATTACCAAGGACATCTTTACGCGCGCGTACGCGCGCGTCAAACTTTTTAAAGGCTCAAAACAACTTCCCAATGGGAAATCTCGAAGTTTCAGACAATTTTAAGCGTTCCGCGCGTAGGCGTCTGTCCGCGCATTTCCGCGCGCAGTGCGCGTAAGCAACATGAAAATGCACATTTTTTGACAGATTTTAATTCCTGATACATTAAGTAACAATATCCATTGATTTCCGATCAATTTCGACCTATAACAAAGGAATGCGCTGGCGTCAAAGTTGAAATTTCGTGTTCGCGTCTATGTGGAAATATAGCGAAAAACATGTCTTTGTTTATTTCGCCATAGCTCTTTAAAACGTCAGGTGACCCTATGTTTTTATTGCATATTACAAAAGCATATGAATTGAAAATAACGTTTCAAGTATCAATATTTCCCTAAATACATTATGACGTCATCATATCATCATCTGAAATCAAAAAAGTGGAATTAATTTTTTTGAGGTACTGTTTCTGACATTCATTTGCTCGTATCTCTGTTGTTTAAGCTCAATATTATCCCAAATTCAGATATGTTGTACTTTAAACATTTGCCTTTTAAGTCCAAGTCATGGTTTTGAAATTTGATGACGTCATCATACCTTAAATTGTGATTAAAGGTAAAGATGCAAAATCGAACAAGTTTACGTGTTATGTCTATGGGAGGTGATTTTTTTTAAAACCATGCATTGACTTGAAAACGTTTAAGCACCTTTATCTCAGCTGATTTTGCTTCATTTCCTCTGAAACTTAAGTATGTTGTAGCTGAGACAATAAGCTTCAGTAATCATGCATTTTATTTTTTGAAATCTCATCATCAGGTTGACAATTTTGCAGTTTAAAACTGAAAATGAGAATGGAATGTGGACAAAACGATTCCCGATTCAGCTTTCACATACATAAGTTTACGTTCCTCATATTTTCTCGCCGAGACGTATGGCCGAGTGGTTAAAGGCGACGTCTCAGAGACGTGAGGTTGCGGGTTCGAACCCCACAAGATCACGAAACAAAATACTTAGCTATTTTACTTTTTTTCTTCAATTTTGTATTACATATTCGTCCATGTAGAAATCACGTTCGTATATAAACGCACCTATACACACACACAGACACACACCATATACTTCTTTTTTGTGTTGAAGACCACATTGCTTCGACTGCTGCAAAATTTTGCAGGTTGACTTTGTCAAACCGATCATAGTATGTAATGACGACGACGGAGGTGTTGTACTTTGAACAATTGTCTTTCAAGACCATGTCATTGTTTTGTACTTTGATGACGTCATCACGCTGAAAATTGTGATTAGAGGCAAGGTATCAAAACCAGCCGATTATAGGCTTTATGTCTACGGCGCGTATTTTTCCCAAGTTGCCAGAAATGGCATAGCGACATCAGTCGTTACAAGGCCGCATTTCCGTCTAGCAATGCAATACATGTTCACGCGGCCACGATTGTTGAGTGGGCATTGACTTTTTCCCCCTGTAATATCCATACATTTCTTTTTTGCCTTACCATTTCCGGGGATGTCCCGTGGCCGATTGGTTAGAGAAACGGTTTTGCATGCACGCTCAATATAACTTCAAGGTGCCTATATCACATTCTCTTCTTTGTCGATCACAGATGACCGACACCTGATGACCCCAAGCGTATCACCTAACTCGTCAGCGTGACGAGTTTCATATCTCGTTTCTTTTTATTCTTCTTTCTTTCTGGACAATTTTGTGTCATCAATATCTCAAGAATGACATTACGGAATAACATGACATTTTCAGGGAACATGTCTCATGACAAAATCTAGCCACAATAAGGTTTTCATGACAGTAACATATCTATGACGTCATCTAGGCGCCATTTTGTGATTTTCGGACCATGTTACATGATCGATCATAACTTCATATCTAAAGGTCATGTCTGTATCATTTTCGGCGGACATTAAGTTCAGGTCACGCTCTATCATACATTTTAATGCTAATTACCTAAGACATTATTACGCGCGCGTACGCGCGCGTCAAACTTTTAAAAGGCTCAAAACAACTTACCAATGGGAAATCTCGAAGTTTCAGACAATTTTAAGCGTTTCGCGCGTTCGCGTCCGTCCGCACATTTTCGCGCGTAGTGCGCGTAAGCAAACTGAAAATGCACATTTTTTGACAGATTTGGATTCCTGATACATTAAGTAACAATATCCATTGATTTCCGATCAATTTTGACCTATAACAAAGGAATGCGCTGGCGTCAAAGTTGAAATTTCGTGTTCGCGTCTATGTGGAAATATAGCGAAAAACATGTCTTTGTTTATTTCGCCATAGCTCTTTAAAACGTCAGGTGACCCTATGTTTTTATTGCATATTACAAAAGCATATGAATTGAAAATAACGTTTCAAGTATCAATATTTCCCTAAATACATTATGACGTCATCATATCATCATCTGAAATCAAAAAAGTGGAATTAATTTTTTTGAGGTACTGTTTCTGACATTCATTTGCTCATATCTCTGTTGTTTAAGCTCAATATTATCCCAAATTCAGATATGTTGTACTTTGAACATTTGCCTTTTAAGTCCAAGTCATGGTTTTGAAATTTGATGACGTCATCATACCTTAAATTGTGATTAAAGGTAAAGATGCAAAATCGGACAAGTTTACGTGTTATGTCTATGGGAGGTGATTTTTTTTAAAACCATGCATTGACTTGACAACGTTTAAGCACCTTTATCTCAGCTGATTTTGCTTCATTTCCTCTGAAACTTAAGTATGTTGTAGCTGAGACAATAAGCTTCAGTAATCATGCATTTTATTTTTTGAAATCTCATCATCAGGTTGACAATTTTGCAGTTTAAAACTGAAAATGAGAATGGAATGTGGACAAAACGATTCCCGATTCAGCTTTCACATACATAAGTTTACGTTCCTCATATTTTCTCGCCGAGACGTATGGCCGAGTGGTTAAAGGCGACGTCTCAGAGACGTGAGGTTGCGGGTTCGAACCCCACGAGATCACGAAACAAAATACTTAGCTATTTTACTTTTTTTCTTCAATTTTGTATTACATATTCGTCCATGTAGAAATCACGTTCGTATATAAACGCACCTATACACACACACAGACACACACACACACGCCATATCCCTCTTTTTTGTGTGTTGGAGACCACATTGCTTCGACTGCAGCAACATTTTGCAGGTTGACTTTGTCAAACCGATCATAGTATGTAATGACGACGACTGAGGTGTTGTACTTTGAACATTTGTCTTTCAAGACCATGTCATTGTTTTGTACTTTGATGACGTCATCACACTGAAAATTGTGATTAAAGGCAAGGTATCAAAACCAGCCGATTATAGGCTTTATGTCTACGGCGCGTATTTTTCCCAAGTTGCCAGAAATGGCATAGCGACATCAGTCGTTACAAGGCCGCATTTCCGTCTAGCAATGCAATACATGTTCACGCGGCCACGATTGTTGAGTGGGCATTGACTTCTTCCCCCTGTAATATCGATACATTTCTTTTTTGCCTTACCATTTCCGGGGATGTCCCGTGGCCGATTGGTTAGAGAAACGGTTTTGCATGCACGCTCAATATAACTTCAAGGTGCCTATATCACATTCTTTTCTTTGTCGATCACAGATGACCGACACCTGATGACCCCAAGCGTATCACCTAACTCGTCAGCGTGACGAGTTTCATATCTCGTTAGGTGATACGCTATCAGCGTATCACCTATTGTGATTGTCAAAATCTCTCTTTATTAGGTGATACGCTTTTAGCGTATCACCTATTGTGTTTGTCAAAATCTTCCTTTCTTTCTTTTTATTCTTCTTTCTTTCTGGCACATTTTGTGTCGTGAATATCTCAACATTGACATGACGGAATAACATGACATTTTCAGTCAACATGTCTCATGACAATATCTAGCCACAATAAGGTTTTCATGACAGTAACATATCTATGACGTCATCTAGGCGCCATTTTGTGATTTTCGGACCATGTTGCATGATCGATCATAACTTCATAACTAAAGGTCATTTCTGTATCATCTTCCTTGGACATAAAGTTCAGGTCACGCTCTATCTTACTTTTTAATGCTAATTACCTAGGACATTATTACGCGCGCATTAGCGCGCGTCAAATTTTTTAAATGCTTAAAACGAATTCCCAATGGGAAATCTCGAAGTTTCAGACAATTTTAAGCGTTCCGCGCGTTCGCGTCCGTCCGCGCATTTCCGCGCGCAGTGCGCGTAAGCAGCATGAAAATGCACATTTTTTGACAGATTTGGATTCCTGATACTTTGAGTAACAATATCCATTGATTTCCGATCAATTTCGACCTATAACAAAGGAATGCGCTGGCGTCAAAGTTGAAATTTCGTGTGCGCGTCTATGTGGAAATATAGCGAAAAACATGTCTTTGTTTATTTCGCCATAGCTCTTTAAAACGTCAGGTGACCCTATGTTTTTATTGCATATTACAAAAGCATATGAATTGAAAATAACGTTTCAAGTATCAAAATTTCCCTAAATACATTATGACGTCATCATATCATCATCTGAAATCAAAAAAGTGGAATTATTTTTTTTAAGGTACTGTTTCTGACATTCATTTGCTCGTATCTCTGTTGTTTAAGCTCAATATTATCCCAAATTCAGATATGTTGTACTTTAAACATTTGCCTTTTAAGTCCAAGTCATGGTTTTGAAATTTGATGACGTCATCATACCTGAAATTGTGATGAAAGGTTAAGATGCAAAATCGGACAAGTTTACGTGTTATGTCTATGGGAGGTGATTTTTTTTAAACCATACATTGACTTGACAACGTTTAAGCACCTTTATCTCAGCTGAATTTGCTTCATTTCCTCTGAAACTTAAGTATGTTGTAGCTGAGACAATAAGCTTCAGTAATCATGCATTTTATTTTTTCAAATCTCATCATCAGGTTGACAATTTGCAGTTTAAAACTGAAAATGAGAATGGAATGTGGACAAAACGATTCCCGATTCATCTTTCACATACATAAGTTTACGTTCCTCATATTTTCTCGCCGAGACGTATGGCCGAGTGGTTGAAGGCGACGTCTCAGAGACGTGAGGTTGCGGGTTCGAACCCCACAAGATCACGAAACAAAATACTTAGCTATTTTACTTTTTTTCTTCAATTTTGTATTACATATTCGTCCATGTAGAAATCACGTTCGTATATAAACGCACCTATACACACACACAGACACACAGACACACACCATATCCCTCTTTTTTGTGTTGGAGACCACATTGCTTCGACTGCTGCAAAATTTTGCAGGCTGACTTTGTCAAACCGATCATAGTATGTAATGACGACGACGGAGGTGTTGTACTTTGAACAATTGTCTTTCAAGACCATGTCATTGTTTTGTACTTTGATGACGTCATCACACTGAAAATTGTGATTAAAGGCAAGGTATCAAAAATTATAGGCTTTATGTCTACGGCGCGTATTTTTCCCAAGTTGCCAGAAATGGCATAGCGACATCAGTCGTTACAAGGCCGCATTTCCGTCTAGCAATGCAATACATGTTCTTGCGGTCACGATTGTTGAGTGGGCATTGACTTTTTCCCCCTGTAATATCTATACATTTCTTTTTTGCCTTACCATTTCCGGGGATGTCCCGTGGCCGAGTGGTTAGAGAAACGGTTTTGCATGCACGCTCAATATAACTTCAAGGTGCCTATATCACATTATTTTCTTTGTCGATCACAGATGACCGACACCTGATGACCCCAAGCGTATCACCTAACTCGTCAGCGTGACGAGTTTCATATCTCGTTTCTTTTTATTCTTCTTTCTTTCTGGACAATTTTGTGTCATCAATATCTCAAGAATGACATTACGGAATAACATGACATTTTCAGGGAACATGTCTCATGACAAAATCTAGCCACAATAAGGTTTTCATGACAGTAACATATCTATGACGTCATCTAGGCGCCATTTTGTGATTTTCGGACCATGTTACATGATCGATCATAACTTCATATCTAAAGGTCATGTCTGTATCATTTTCGGCGGACATTAAGTTCAGGTCACGCTCTATCATACATTTTAATGCTAATTACCTAAGACATTATTACGCGCGCGTACGCGCGCGTCAAACTTTTAAAAGGCTCAAAACAACTTACCAATGGGAAATCTCGAAGTTTCAGACAATTTTAAGCGTTTCGCGCGTTCGCGTCCGTCCGCACATTTTCGCGCGTAGTGCGCGTAAGCAAACTGAAAATGCACATTTTTTGACAGATTTGGATTCCTGATACATTAAGTAACAATATCCATTGATTTCCGATCAATTTTGACCTATAACAAAGGAATGCGCTGGCGTCAAAGTTGAAATTTCGTGTGCGCGTCTATGTGGAAATATAGCGAAAAACATGTCTTTGTTTATTTCGCCATAGCTCTTTAAAACGTCAGGTGACCCTATGTTTTTATTGCATATTACAAAAGCATATGAATTGAAAATAACGTTTCAAGTATCAATATTTCCCTAAATACATTATGACGTCATCATATCATCATCTGAAATCAAAAAAGTGGAATTAATTTTTTTGAGGTACTGTTTCTGACATTCATTTGCTCGTATCTCTGTTGTTTAAGCTCAATATTATCCCAAATTCAGATATGTTGTACTTTGAACATTTGCCTTTTAAGTCCATGTCATGGTTTTGAAATTTGATGACGTCATCATACCTTAAATTGTGATTAAAGGTAAAGATGCAAAATCGGACAAGTTTACGTGTTATGTCTATGGGAGGTGATTTTTAAAAAAACCATGCATTGACTTGACAACGTTTAAGCACCTTTATCTCAGCTGATTTTGCTTCATTTCCTCTGAAACTTAAGTATGTTGTAGCTGAAACAATAAGCTTTAGTAATCATGCATTTTATTTTTTGAAATCTCATCATCAGGTTGACAATTTTGCAGTTTAAAACTGAAAATGAGAATGGAATGTGGACAAAACGATTCCCGATTCAGCTTTCACATACATAAGTTTACGTTCCTCATATTTTCTCGCCGAGACGTATGGCCGATTGGTTAAAGGCGACGTCTCAGAGATGTGAGGTTGCGGGTTCGAACCCCACAAGATCACGAAACAAAATACTTAGCTATTTTACTTTTTTTCTTCAATTTTGTATTACATATTCGTCCATGTAGAAATCACGTTCGTATATAAACGCACCTATACACACACACAGACACACAGACACACACCATATCCCTCTTTTTTGTGTTGGAGACCACATTGCTTCGACTGCTGCAAAATTTTGCAGGCTGACTTTGTCAAACCGATCATAGTATGTAATGACGACGACGAAGGTGTTGTACTTTGAACAATTGTCTTTCAAGACTATGTCATTGTTTTGTACTTTGATGACGTCATCACACTGAAAATTGTGATTAAAGGCAAGGTATCAAAACCAGCCGATTATAGGCTTTATGTCTACGGCGCGTATTTTTCCCAAGTTGCCAGAAATGGCATAGCGACATCAGTCGTTACAAGGCCACATTTCCGTCTAGCAATGCAATACATATTCACGCGGCCATGATTGTTGAGTGGGCATTGACTTTTTCCCCCTGTAATATCTATACATTTCTTTTTTGCCTTACCATTTCCGGGGATGTCCCGTGGCCGAGTGGTTAGAGAAACGGTTTTGCATGCACGCTAAATATAACTTCAAGGTGCCTATATCACATTCTTTTCTTTGTCGATCACAGATGACCGACACCTGATGACCCCAAGCGTATCACCTAACTCGTCAGCGTGACGAGTTTCATATCTCGTTATTCTTCTTTCTTTCTGGACAATTTTGTGTCATCAATATCTCAAGAATGACATTACGGAATAACATGACATTTTCAGGGAACATGTCTCATGACAATATCTAGCCACAATAAGGTTTTCATGACAGTAACATATCTATGACGTCGTCTAGGCGCCATTTTGTGATTTTTGGACCATGTTACATGATCGATCATAACTTCATAACTAAAGGTCATTTCTGTATCATTTTTTGTGGACATAAAGTTCAGGTCACGTTCTATCTTACTTCTTTTGATGCTAATTACCTAGGACATCATTAAGTGCGCGTAAGCGCGCGTCAAAATTTTAAAAGGCTCAAAACAACTTTCCAATGGGAAATCTCGAAGTTTCAGACAATTTTATGCGTTTCAAACAATTTTGCGCGTGCGCGTCCGTCCGCGCATTTTCGCGCGCACAGCGCGTCAGCAACATGAAAATACACTTTTTTGACAGATTTGGATTCCTGATACTTTGAGCAACAATATCCATTGATTTCTAATCGATTCCTACAAATAACAAAGCAATGCACTTGCGTCAAAGTTCAAATTTCGCGTGCGCGTCTATGTGCAAATATAGTGAAAAAACATGTCTTTGTTTATTTCGCCATAGCTCTTTAAAACGTCAGGTGACCCTATGTTTTTATTGCATATTACAAAAGCATATAAATTGGACATGACGTTTCAAGTATCATTATTTCCATAATTACATTATGACGTCATCATATCGTCATCTGAAATCAAAAAAGTGGAATTAATTTTTTTGAGGTACTGTTTCTGACATTCATTTGCTCGTATCTCTGTTGTTTAAGCTCAATATTATCCCAAATTCAGATATGTTGTACTTTGAACATTTGCCTTTCAAGTCCATGTCATGGTTTTGAAATTTGATGACGTCATCATGCTTTAAATTGTGTTTAAAGGTAAAGACGCAAAATCGGACAAGTTTACGTGTTATGTCTATGGGAGGTGATTTTTTTAGAAACCATGCATTGACTTGACAACGTTTAAGCACCTTTATCTCAGCTGATTTTGCTTCATTTCCTCTGAAACTTATTTATGTTGTAGCTGTGACAATAAGCTGCAGTAATCATGCATTTTATTCTTTGAAATCTCCTCATGAGGTTGACAATTTTGCAATTTAAAACTGAAAATGAGAATGGAATGCGGACCAAACGATTCCTGATTCATCTTTCACGTACATAAGCTTACGTTCCTCTAATTTTCTCGTCGAGACGTATGGTCGAGTGGTTAGAGGCGTCGTCTTAGAAACGTGAGGTTGCACACGTACGGGTTCGATCCTCACAAGAGCACGAAAGAAAATAATATATTTTTTTTACTTTTTTTCTTCAATAGAGTACTACACCTTCGTCCATGTAGAAATCACGTTTGCATGTAAACACACCTATACGCACACACTCACACAGTATACCTTTGTTTTGCGTTGGAGACTGCATTACTTCGACTGCTGCAAAATTATAGTTTTGCAGGTTGGGCTTTTCAAACTGATATAGTATACTGTCACAACATGAAATTTGTTCATATTAATTCAGTAACACAATGTAGTCGTGGTTACTTTGTGCTGATTTATACATGTAACAAGCTATACATTGTAAAAAAGGTATTCAGTCTTCTGTATTGATGATTATTTGTCAATTAGTGGTTTTTGTGGAGTTTCAGATAGTGATAAAAAGTATGGATGATAAGTGCAGCGATAACTCCTATAGTTAGTTCAAAGCTGTGTTACAGATGTTTGATACATACATTTAGCATTGTGTGTGTGTATATACGTGTGTATACAGGTTGGCCATATGACACATGCTAGACAATTACTCTTAATTGATTAGCAAACGTGATCAGCTATGGAACTGAATATGGTACTAATGTATGATGTTAATGATTCTGATTAAACTGTGACGAGTTTAAAGGGATAGCGTAACTGTGTGTAAAAATAAGGCAATTATAAGGATATTTTAGGGCAATTTGATAACCATGCCTATAATAATTTCATACAGGTACTAATGCCTGCCTCATATTCAAATGATAGATCGTCATGTCAATAGCAAACTGACAACGTACGATGAATGTGTTATATATTGAACAACTGTCTTTCAAGTCCATAACGTTCCCCATATTTTCCCGTCGAGACGTGTCGCCGAGTGGTTAAAGGCGACGTCTCAGAGACGTGAGGTTGCGGGTTCGAACCCCACAAGATCACGAAACAAAATAATTAGCTACTTTACTGTTTTTTTTTCTTCAATTTTGTATTACATATTCGTCCATGTAGAAATCACGTTCGTATATAAACGCACCTATACACACACACAGACACACACACACGCCATATCCCTCTTTTTTGTGTGTTGGAGACCACATTGCTTCGACTGCAGCAACATTTTGCAGGTTGACTTTGTCAAACCGATCATAGTATGTAATGACGACGACTGAGGTGTTGTACTTTGAACAATTTTCTTTCAAGACCATGTCATTGTTTTGTAATTTGATGACGTCATTACACTGAAAATTGTGATTAAAGGCAAGGTATCAAAACCAGCCGATTATAGGTTTTATGTCTGCGGGACGTATTTTTCCCAAGTTGCCAGAAATGGCATAGCGACCTCAGTCGTTACAAGGCCGCTTTTCCGTCTAGCAATGCAATAGATGTTCACACGGCCACGTTAGTTGAGTGGGCATTGACTTTCCCCCCGTTATATCTATACATTGTTGTTGTTTTTTTGTCTTACCATTTCCGTGGATGACCCGTGGTCGAGTGGTTACAGATACGGTTTCGCATGCACGCTCAATATAACTTCAAGGTGCCTATATCACATTCTTTTCTTTGTCGATCACAGATGACTGTCATCTGATGACCACAAGCGTATCACCTAACTCGTCCTCAATGTGACGAGTTTTCATGTCTCGTCTTCTTTCTTTCTGGCACATTTTGTGTCGTGAATATCTCAACATTGACATGACGGAATAACATGACATTTTCAGTCAACATGTCTCATGACAATATCTAGCCACAATAAGGTTTTCATGACAGTAACATATCTATGACGTCATCTAGGCGCCATTTTGTGATTTTCGGACCATGTTACATGATCGATCATAACTTCATAACTAAAGGTCATTTCTGTATCATTTTCGTTGGACATAAAGTTCAGGTCACGCTCTATCTTACTTTTTAATGCTAATTACCTAGGACATCATTACGCGCGCATTAGCGCGCGTCAAAGTTTTTAAATGCTTAAAACGACTTCCCAATGGGAAATCTCGAAGTTTCAGACAATTTTAAGCGTTCCGCGCGTTCGCGTCCGTCCGCGCATTTCCGCGCGCAGTGCGCGTAATCAACATGAAAATGCACATTTTTTGACAGATTTGGATTCCTGATACATTAAGTAACAATATCCATTGATTTCCGATCAATTTCGACCTATAACAAAGGAATGCGCAGGCGTCAAAGTTGAAATTTCGTGTTCGCGTCTATGTGGAAATATAGCGAAAAACATGTCTTTGTTTATTTCGCCATAGCTCTTTAAAACGTCAGGTGACCCTATGTTTTTATTGCATATTACAAAAGCATATGAATTGGAAATAACGTTTCAAGTGTCAATATTTCCCTAAATACATTATGACGTCATCATATCATCATCTGAAATCAAAAAAGTGGAATTATTTTTTTTGAGGTACTGTTTCTGACATTCATTTGCTCGTATCTCTGTTGTTTAAGCTCGATATTATCCCAAATTCAGATATGTTGTACTTTGAACATTTGCCTTTCAGGACCAAATCATGGTTTTGAAATTTGATGATGTCATCATACCTTAAATTGTGATTAAAGGTAAAGATGCAAAATCGGACAAGTTTACGTGTTATGTCTATGGGAGGTGATTTTTTTTAAAACCATGCATTGACTTGACAACGTTTAAGCACCTTTATCTCAGCTGATTTTGCTTCATTTCCTCTGAAACTTAAGTATGTTGTAGCTGAGACAATAAGCTTCAGTAATCATGCATTTTATTTTTTGAAATCTCATCATCAGGTTGACAATTTTGCAGTTTAAAACTGAAAATGAGAATGGAATGTGGACAAAACGATTCCCGATTCAGCTTTCACATACATAAGTTTACGTTCCTCATATTTTCTCGCCGAGACGTATGGCCGAGTGGTTAAAGGCGACGTCTCAGAGACGTGAGGTTGCGGGTTCGAACCCCACAAGATCACGAAACAAAATACTTAGCTATTTTACTTTTTTTCTTCAATTTTGTATTACATATTCGTCCATGAAGAAATCACGTTCGTATATAAACGCACCTATACACACACACAGACACACAGACACACACCATATCCCTCTTTTTTGTGTTGGAGACCACATTGCTTCGACTGCTGCAAAATTTTGCAGGCTGACTTTGTCAAACCGATCATAGTATGTAATGACGACGACGGAAGTGTTGTACTTTGAACAATTGTCTTTCAAGACCATGTCATTGTTTTGTACTTTGATGACGTCATCACACTGAAAATTGTGATTAAAGGCAAGGTATCAAAACCAGCCGATTATAGGCTTTATGTCTACGGCGCGTATTTTTCCCAAGTTGCCAGAAATGGCATAGCGACATCAGTCGTTACAAGGCCGCATTTCCGTCTAGCAATGCAATACATGTTCACACGGCCACGATTGTTGAGTGGGCATTGACTTCCCCCCCCCCCCCCCCCTGTAATATCTATACATTTCTTTTTTGCCTTACCATTTCCGGGGATGTCCCGTGGCCGAGTGGTTAGAGAAACGGTTTTGCATGCACGCTCAATATAACTTCAAGGTGCCTATATCACATTCTTTTCTTTGTCGATCACAGATGACCGACACCTGATGACCCCAAGCGTATCACCTAACTCGTCAGCGTGACGAGTTTCATATCTCGTTTTTTTGTTGTTGTTGTTGGAGCAATTGGGGTCACGTTAATTCTCAAAAGATCACCATCACCCTAGATATTTACGTCATCAACTCTAATCAAACTATTTGATTTTTTTCTTCTTGTGATTCTATAGGTGATAAATGAAGGAAAGTGTTATCAATCACACATTATTGATATTCATATTAAGTTGATTATTTGCCAAGATATCATTATATTCTGCACATGTTGGACGCAATGCATATTGAAGCACACAGGTAATCCCTATGCATCAACATAAAAAGAATACAATAAAAAAATACACACACACACACACACATACACACAAACAACAAAACACACAACAACACACAATCCAAGCATTTTTAGAGTATTCTATCATATTGCACGCCTTCGTTCATTGGTACAGATTGCACATAATGATATATTATAATTGAAGAGTTTGTTCGCAAAAACCGATAAGTCCATATTTGCCAAATGGAGATATTTGCGATTAAAGGTCAAGAAAAATAAAGAGAATAATAAGAAAATTTTTGCTTCTTTTGACCATAACTTCAAAAATATACCTTCATATGTAGTGACCAATATATCATTTAAAAGGTATTATTTTGTACTTAATGACAGAGACCGTACTTCAAAATCTTCCAAAATGGACTTATCGGTTTTTGCGAACAAACTCTTCTATTGCTTAATGCATGCTGATTGCTCTTTGCTTACACCCAGCCTGAGCAAAATCTCGGACAAACTAAGGGAAATATTCAAATTCAAAGTCTTAAAGGCAAAATTACGGAAGAGGATAATTCGTAACATTGCCGTAACATTGACAGATATTTCCTGTTGAAGAATATGTGTTATTGTATATCAATTTTGTGCGTTAAATCCCAAAGTGCTAAACATCGAAACACAATTAAGACAAACAAACAGGCAACACACCAATAACGACAACAACAAAGACGCAATAGTACAAAACTAAATCAAAGTAAAGAAGAGTGCAGTATGAAATGAAGGTATATACAGGCAATAGTATGTATGCAACTTTTGAGCTGAAATGCCTATACATTTTATTGGTTCGTGTCTACATCACTTACAGTGGTGGGTAGAGCGGGAAAAAACAAAACACATAAGTATGGCTCACAAATAAATTGATGAACCGTTCATAATAGCTTGTATATATGCCCTCCCTGCTGGGGGCATGTAATCACTGCCTACAGATACGCCTAATTCCACAATCATTTTGCGGTAAAGGGCTGATTATGTTAAAAGCTTTCGCTTAGGAAATATTGATCTCCGCCTAATTCCGTTTTCTAGGGGAAACAATTTTCGGCCCAGATTACGTTGCGATGACAGAGCCCGAAAGATAGCAATCCGGCAGATTATTCTCGGTACTTATTTTGAAGAGTTCCTCCATTACGTAAACTGTTTTGGTAAACTGGAACGAGAGCGACGCGCGGCTCCATCGTACCGTAATGTAAATGATAAACAGTTCGGTCCGCTAACGACACAACCGGCCATTAGTATGACGTCTGCCTGCGTGTGTGCGTGTGTGTTGGATAGTTTGTGTAGTGTCCAGCAAACAGACAGACAGACACACAGACACACACACACACCCAAGATTATTGCATAGTTTTACAACAAAACAAAATAAAACGAAGAGAGGGGTGAAATTTAGCAAAAACAACAACAGCAACAGCAGCAGCAACAACAACAACAACAGCAACAATAAACCGATTCTGTTTGAACACGCCGTAAGAGTAAGGCCTTTAATATACATTAAAATTAAATATTCTGTTTCTTGTCTTTATGTTATTCTTCCTTTGCATGTATGCTTCTATGTGATCAGGCCATACCACAGAGACTGGTCCCGCAAGAGTTGAATCAGGGAGGTATCAGACAATCAAAATTGCTTTCTTTTCATGAATTTACGTAATTTCTTTGTTCAAATACATTTTAATAACATTATAGTCAAACAAGAATAATGCGTGGAAAGCACGGTGCACTGTTTTTTTTTTAATACTTTTCTGGTATGATTATTTCATTGCGAACATATTTTCGAAATGATGGAATCATTTTCTATGAACGCATTTCTGCATGCAACTAATTGTAATATTCTTTCTTTGTGTAGTGCATGCATGCAATCAGATAACGTCACTGAGTGGAATGCATGCGCTTTAGGTATTCATTTTGTATTTTTTGTAGGTATAGTCTCCGCATCATTTAACGACATATTAACCACTGGTTTATTATTTGAATGAATTTGATTGGTCAAGACATTCATATCCGTTCTCCCTAATTTCCACACCCATGAATTATGTTACCTGCAGTATTATAGTAGGACCCATCATTATCTTGTTATCTGTTTGAAACACCTTCGTACTAGAATAATGATTATGAGTCTAATTATGACCTTCAACATCTGTGTTTATACGTATGTTATTTTGTAATGCTCAACCCAAACACGTGATTGTATACATTTGCATTCTTATGTGTTGCTTGTGTTGTGGAAATATAGAATTAAATTGAATTGAACTGAATTAGAGAATATGGATTTCTTTTTTTTTCTCTGTGTATGTTTGTGTGTGTGTGTGTGCGTGTGTGTGTGTGCGCGCGCGTGTGTGTGTGTGCGTGATAGAGGGAGAGTGAGAGTAAGTAGGTCCTATGTGTGTATGTGTGTCGGAGTGTGTGTGTGTGTGGGGGGGGGGGGGGGGGGGGTCCGTCATCACAAGATATCGATAAAAAGCCGTCGCCAGACTTTAGTTTTATGATTTTGGTATTTTTCAATCTTTTCAAAGATGCTGATTTTATTTGCCCCACTATATTTCCTATGACCTCACTATACAGAAACAGTAAGAAAGACAGCAAATAGACTAGACACAGTTTGAGAGTTTACATTCCATCATGTTCCGAAACACATTTTCCTTTAAAATCCCATGCACCTGTATTCTAATTTATCGTTAAAGAGAACACAAGTAAAATGTGACTTCATAAAAAAAAAATTGACATTTGATAAAAAGGGTACAATCAAAAAGATAGAAAGACAGAAGTTTCTCTGATAATGGACATTGAGCAGGAAAGTTGTTGAATGAATAATTTTCTCGTGTTTCAGTTTTCAGAGATATGCAGATATATGCAAATTTGACACACATCATGTTATCTCCCCCCCCCCCCCATGATAATGATGTGAGTTATTCAAAATATATCAATCGAAATGGATGACTTGGTGATGAACTTGTCCCCGTAGTCTCGTGGTGAAAACGCATTTTCTCGACGTACCATGATTGTCATAATATTCAAGAGCCAGCTAATTCGTCACAATCACTGGCATAGCAACAATAATGACGACAGCAATGACGTTGAAACGTTCCCACCCACGGCTCATGTCTCTCCTACCATCATCGTCTATCGCTGTCCCCGTAATAACCCTCTGTTTATTTGATCTAATCAGACAACGCGATCAGCTGTTGGCAACACAAGTTTTACGCCGTACAGACGTCCGACAGAACGAAGTCAATCTAATGCGTGCAAACAGTAACAATTGCTTTTTTATTTAAACACAAAGCAAAGCAAATGAGGGCCGTCCACGAATATGTTGTGATGGTTATCAAAATCCCCCCTTCTTTCGCTGGATGAGTGCAACAACTTTGCATACTGATATGGTAATTGGTTCGTTTTAGACATTGCTGCACACAATTATCCCATGACATATGGATCTTAATTGGACGCACGCGAGCAGCTCTTACCAGCGGCTCTCTCGTACGTATCACCCGGAGGAATAAGCCGATGATTTCCAACTTCTGTCCTGTCTTGTCTTTCTGTCAGATTTATGTTCTTTTTCCTAAACTTTTCTTCTTTTTCTCTCCCTCCCCTTTCTCTCACTTTGTCAATTTCTTTACTCATTTTCCCTTAGCGTCTATTGGTCGCTGTTCATGTCAAATTCGGATGATATGAGCCATCAATGTTATTATAGAAACATACATTTTGATATCCGGCTGCTGACCATTGGCTTTGTTGAAACAGAAAAAAAAAAGAATATGAACGAAAGAAGAAGAGAAGAAAAACAAAAACAAAGAAAAGAAGAATCGCCTTGACACAAGACTACACACTTGTGCCTATCTCAACATTTTTTCTTGTGCTGTTGTATCTTTCAATTCATCCTCATCTCCATGTCATCATCCCCATCTTGGAGTTTCATCTTCACTCTCATTCCTTGGAGCATGACAGGCGTTCCGGGAAAAGGACTGCTGGACGCCCCCCCCCCCCCGCCCCCCCCCCCCCCGTTCCTCCTCACCCACCTCCCTCTCCCACCCCCCCCCCCCCCACCCCCCTCTTTCCAATCTCGCTCATCTGGAGTTCCCTTCACCAATCTGCGCTCGGGACCTGATTACATCTCTCATCACGAACCAATTTGAGTCGTGTAAATGGTTCAATTATCAATGACTGGCATCAAGAACCTGGTGTTTTGTCTATTGTTTCCTCGAGTTGACGACATGTCAGTGTCTCCCTAACACTCATCCTTCGCAAGAGAAAAACAAAGAAACAAAAAGAAACAGAGGATAGAAAAAAAATCGACGTCACCAATGTTCTTCCAACATGACAACGGCGGAACATCTTTGTCTCTGACATTTCTAGGTCTAGGACGATTCGTCGGGATGAAACGTGTTGACGAATATAACGAATATTAGAAATGTGTCTTTCGTCTGTCCTATAAGTACATTAACTGAAATTGTGATATTTTTAGGAGGATTAACCTTTAATTCCTGTCTGGCGGGCTTAATTATCCTTTTTTTTTTCTTTCTTTCTTAAAAAAAGAAAGAAAGAAGAAGTAGAAAACAAGGTTTGCGAAGCAGAGCAGACATCGAAAAGACTATGATCATTTGGATTGACAGTAATTATTTAATCTTGGCTTTAGGGGCGGAAGTGAGGATCGCACTCTTAGTTACGTGACCCACCTCTCTCTCTCTCTCTCTCTCTCTCTCTCTCTCTCTCTCTCTGCCTGCCCGTCCCTGTCCCCACCCCCTCACTTCAATTACTCGAAGATGCAAATTTTACAAAATAATTTCTAATTTTTGTTCCACTTGTTGGTTGGATGGAAGCCCTTTTAGCAAGTCTTAGAGCTGATCTTCAAAGAGATTAGAATTGACTCCTGCAGACTTGAAGAGGAATTAACCATTACCTTTGAAATACATTTGGCATTTTTTTTTATAGGAAAATCCGATGTGTGGTTTTTTTTGAAGCGACATACGAGGCCCACTTGAGACGCGTTTCGATCACTTTATACAATAACTACTCTCTGACGGTTACCAAGTCTCTACTATCATACATATTTTCTATCTAGTTTCTAATAGTCTAAAAGAATGACTTATAATCATGAAATCAAGCGTAAACAAGATATTATTTTCTTCGTTGTTTGATGCCTACTCCTGTAACTGGGATCGTTCAGTCATCAAAAATTGTTACGAGTGTCAATTGTCAAACAATGAGGCCCCAATATTAAGCTCGGCTTACTGGGGATCCTCCGGTACGGTACTTTGATTGTCTTTTTTTAAATTATATTTCAGTTCTCTGCTTTGCTTACCTTTCATGAGCAAAATCAAATCAACCATGAATATTGATGAACTATGTGTATATTTCCGAAAGTGATCATAGTTGATTACTTGTACCATGCAGAAACAATACAATGAAAATGAAATGAAATGAAAATTGCATTCCAATCAATAACAAACTGACGAATGGAGTGAGACTAAATCAATAGTTTGAAACTATTCCTTTATGTTCGATGAAGATGACAAGTAAAGTCTCTCACCAAACAATCTTCAGGTACTGTGATTGGCTCATTTTGCCAAAAACAAGAGCAATGTTCACCCTCTGCCATGCCCATTAAGCATTTTGGACTGTTCACATTGTCGTCGTCTTCCCTGGCGTGGAAACTCAAACTCTGCAATAATGATTCGGAACAGATCAAAGCTGATGCTGAGAAATAAGACGACCAAGTTGTGTAATCTGTATAAACTTGACAGATTGAGGAACAGGAAGTATGGAGAAATGTGTAGGCCTATCACTATAAAGAAGAGATCGTCACCTGTCTGGAAAATTAGATAGTTACGTTGTTGTTTTGTCGTCGTCGTTGTTGAATAGAACCTTTGTTATGTTGTTGTTGTTACTGTTACTGCTGTAAGAGGTGCAAAAGGTAATAATTATTGTTACCGTCAAAATTCCCCTCAGAGCATCGTTGAAACAGGAAACAAAACTGCCAATAAGGAGGGCTAAGTAGCCACGTCCCCCCCCCCCTCCCCCTTCTTCCCGATTCACCTCTGTCCATCAAAGGTGGAAGGAGTACGGACCTGCCTCGCTCCTGTCATTACCCCATATGTTTGGCCTGCACCAAGGTAAACCTCGTCTCGGGTTTCACAAAGGGAGCCGCGGGAGACGGCTTCAACATGTTTCTCCCGACCGTCCCGAGACCGACGCGACGAGGATGTGACAAAAGCAAACTGTCGCGCGCGTAGCCTTTGCCGTCTACGAACACATAAAGGGCGCCCTCTTTCGGGGCTGTTTGAAGGTGTGTGCGTGTTTACAGAGCAGTAAAGATGCCAACTTCACCTCCAGCTTTTCAGAGTGATGTAGGTGCTCTGTGTAGTGTTGCCTTCTGCATTCCAACCTGAGTGTACCACTCTTGGAATGCGAACCCTCAAAAGAATTGTATGTTGGACCGACACTCTTATAACTGTGCATGATTATACCCCCTATAAACTTCTTCCATCGATTGTTAGATGTCAGTGCAGAATGCGATGAACGTCATTGATTTATGAAAGACATTACTACTACATATTCTATTCGACATTTAAAAGAACGCATTTAACCTAGATGTATGATATTCTTTACACAGCAAGGCCTATTGTTTGTAGTTTTCCTTATCAATGGAAACACAGCGTACGCTGCAAAAGTGTTGGCGCATTCGTACAAAATAAGCATGCAAGCACTTTCACTGTCAAAAGCACACGTATAAATGCTCCCACTTTCACATTTACACACACTTTATCATTATTATCATTATAAACTCTGCCAACAACAAATCCCCGTGAGATTCTCTTGGAGGCTCGACACTTCCTTGCGTGAGCGAATTCCCGTGAGTCGGTCAAGCCGATTTTCCATGCCAACAGCAGCAGCTTTGCAGCTGTTCGTATGAAAATGTTCCCCATAAATACTCACAAATAATAAATTGTTATAATGATAGTAGTAATAATGGTCAGGCATACTAATGATAAATAACTAATACATCGCACAATGAAAGAACAAACGGACTACGATTGCAAGAATGTGAACAAAACACAATATCCACAAACAAAATCAATTAATCACGGTTTGATATTAGGAGCAATGCATTGGGAAACATGCAGTCACTATCGCAGATCTTAAACAAAATTAGCTGATAATTAGTGGGGAAGATACAAGGCACGCACGCTTCATATTTCTCTGCGAGGTGCGAATGTATTGTCAGGGATGTTATTATACATAAAGAAGCTCATTGAAAGAGGGACGAAAAAAAATCTTGACTCATAGTGTGTGGTGAATAAAATAAATAGGACATGATATCATTTAATTTTAGAGGAAGGATGATTTCATGAATATTAACGACAAGCATGCAGAAAAGAAGGAAATGCTTCTGTCTGTCCATGTTTGTAAGATTCTGTTTCGTAAGCGATGGTGTTAATATCTTTTCTTTCCGATACCCACCTTCTTTTTGTTTTCTTCTTGTTTTTCTTCTTCTTTCTCCTGGTCTCTCTCCTCTTCCTCTTCTTCTTCTTCCTCCTCCTCCTCCTCCTCCTCCTCTTCTTCTTTTTTCTTCTTCTCCCCCTTTTCTTCTGCATCTCAGCGCTCCATTTCCCCCTCCCCTATTTCTCTCTTTCACTTCTTTCGCATCCACTATCAGTTATATCGCCCTCTATCGTGCTGATAACTCCAATCACAATTTCACAACCTTCGTTTCGAACCCAACCTGCGTGATTCAGAGCGTAACGATTTAAATCGCGGAAGATATTTTTTGGCTGCTTTGGAAATGAGTCAAGACAATGCGCGGTTGTGCCTGAACGCCGTAAATACTTTTGACCGCTATTTTGCAGATATTTTTTTTGTTGCTGCTTTGTGATATTTGTGGCAGGAAGTTATGGGGAGGGAGGCTACGGTTGGTGGAGGTTCAAATGGACTTTAAATACATTGGGACTGAGAGAATCATTTCCAAGCGTTATCTCAATCTAGCCATGTTGGCGTCGTTGACATGAATCAAGAGATTAAGCAAATGGAAAAAAAAAAGATGCTAGCGAACAAAAACAAACCTCCTTGCCATGATGATTTGAGATTATTACAGAATAAAAGGTGGGAAAGCCGTTTGGTTAGCGGTTGCAGGAGCAAGAGCGAACGACGCTGACAAATCTGAAATATCGCCACCTATTGTTTGATTTGAGTCAGGTGTAAACTGACAGTCTGATTCTCGAAGAGTGAATGGACTTGGAAAACTTTCTTGACGTACCCCGTTGTTATGAGAAACATCCGCAAGACACTGCGCTCGTAAATCTTCGCGGGATCCCTCTCGCGCGACACTTCAAGGAAACGCTAAAAGACCTGACAAGTTTGTGGGCTCACCGAATGTCAAAAGTCAGCAAATTATTGGAGTCGCCGCGACAAACATTTATCGTAAAATTAATCGCTCGCCCTGCCAACGGGCCTCGTAAAAGCGCTCGGTTTGAGGCGTTGGGCACGTCCCCAGCGCTGAAGAGGGCGGCATAAATCGTCGGATTTCATTGCCACCGTCACCAAGAACTAACGGGAGGAGAGTTATGGGTTTATTGAGTGAGAGGAAGTGAAAGAACCTCTAGTCAAAAGGTTGCCACCCCTAACTTAAAGGGATGGTATAGTATTGCTGGAGATGAGGATTGGGCCTTGCACTTTTTGCGAGATACCAAGAAACCACTTATGAAATGATACAGAGCATACCATTATGAGAGAAATTCAGATTTTATCAGATGAAAATCAGTTTTGGAATGGCTGAGACATCCCAAAACAAAGTAAAACAAAACGACCCTAATAAAAGCTGGGCCTCACCTTTAAAGGATTGCACTGTTTTGGATATCTCAGCCATTTCAAAAGCAATTTTCATCAAATAATCGTTGAATCCTACTTGGAATTGCATGCCCCTTCATATTTCATAGGAGGTTTCTCATTACAATCTCACCAAAAATGTTAGAAACCTAAGTTAGGCCTCAACCAAAACTATACGATCCCTTTAAAGGTAACGATTGTCATCCATTTTGCAAAAATTGGTTAAGAACATCGATAAGTAATCCAAATGGCAATAATCAATGTAGTGGCAATGGCATTAGTAATGTTACGATTGTCGGTATCAACATGGAGACCAAATCACACCAATAATGCTCTAAATACAACAATCAAAAGAATATAATTGATATCAAATCAAACGAAAATAAAATTGATCATTCATCGTGGACGTTCTAGAGTCAGACGTAGTATTCATTTAGATGTTTGGACACAAATTCAATCAATTCTTTTTATGAATGTATCTATCAATATCTCTGTGCCGATACTTTACATCTGATATAATTTGATTTGATATTGTTTGATTTGATCTGATTTATTCGTCTTTAAAAACAGAAACACCCGTGCTGGAAGTTTTAGATTATCAATACAAGACTAAATCACTTGAGTAAAAAAAAAAAAAGAGAAGAAAAAGAAAACAGGAAGAGCAGACCGTTTGGAGCAGATTCGTAATGAAATGTTTGAATACTTTAGTAATCACTAAAAATGTAATGGGGATCAAGAAGACGAAATCGTCCTGTTTAAAATTTTGGTGATTTCTGTTTGCTTTTAACACGCGCCTCTATGGAGAAACAATAGGCTTTTAGAGGTGTGAGAAATAAACCATGGACTAGACCAAGGAGTTACCATAACTCATTGACTAGACCATTCCCGCCGAAATCGACGTTGGACGTTTGAGCGGGAGCTTCAGAACAGGTACATAAAAAGAGAGAAAGATCGAGACAGAGAGATTGGGGGGGGGGGGGGGTGGCGAGGGAGAGGGACAGATACAGGAGGAGAGCATGTACTAAGGGCGAGATCCTTCCTGACAACTCTGTCACAAAAATGATGATTGATATTTCCCCCGGGGTTAATGTTCTCCCTACATTGGCAGATAGAAACAAAGCGCGGGATATCGTGTCATAGTTCGTAAAGCTATCAAAACTGGCTTGAATAAATGCAACGAAGGGGGAGAGGTTAACCGTAAAAGCGCATTTCCAAACTCTGTCTTTCCTTTTTTTCTCCACCCCCCCCCCCCCTCTCTCTCTCTCTCTCTTTGTATTTTAACGACATGGCACGAGCCAATTTGAGAGATTTTGTTCGTCAGTTTTCGGTTCCCCTAAGAATCTGACGCAGCGTATAGTTCGGAGATGTTTTGTTGGACGATTGTTTTTTTCATTTTCTGTTTGCGCAGGAACGTGGTTTTGTCAGCAAATGGCACGTATTCGACCTCAAATAATTTACATTTGAAGTCGTGAAATCTGCGATAAAAAATGTTTCAATCGCTCTATTTCCTTCTTCTTTCTCTTGAAATTTCGTCGGCAGCGAAATTCTGAATGGCGACGAACTGGCTGCGTTGAGATTCTGAGTTGAGGTTTGTTTGACACCGGCTCCGAAATTGCGGAAACGCCATGTCAGAAAGTTTCATAAGTATCAGCGGTGGTGTGGGATTTGGCTATTATTGCTTATTCTGGATACTCCCAATTCACTTCTATTACTCGGACTCATATAACCATCGTTTTCGCTCCACTTATGACATAATTTGTATAGGCTAACGTGAAAAGATTATCGCGAAACTCTTTCACACTGGAAATAATAATGATTCCAGTTTCTCAATGTGTTTGGGATTGTTTTCACTCAAATAAAAACAAAAATACATCGGCTACGACTCCCGATTATAAACTTATGAAAGAAAGAGAGAGAGAGAGAGAGAGGGAGGGGGAGAGAGGGAGAAGGAGAACATTGGGAAGAAAGAGGGAGAGAGAAAAAAAAAGAATAGGTGAGGACGAAGTCCAATGAGAAGAAAAGTGATGAGAAATATAAAGAGAGGAAAGGGAAGATTATGAAGGGAAAAAGAAGGAGAAGAAGTATAAGAAGATATAAACTGATGAAGGAGGCACACACTCACATCCATACGCACACACACACAGCACACACAAAATATCACACACAACGACTCTTTATTACATGCTAGAGAATACTACGAAGGTGAAATGGGCGACGACTCGTTAAAATTACTGCAATAGCGCCACATTCGTCCAACCTCTGCCAGGCCTGCATTTTTCCGAGATACACGTATACTTGCTGAACGAAGTCCTATTGTGGGAGAAGATGAAAAAGGGGAAAAAGAAGAAGAAGAGATTTTGGACTTTGTCTCAAAACATTTCGTTATCTATATAATACTTGCGTGAGCTTTTTATATGCAGCAAGGATGAAAAAGAAGGACGAAAAGAAGAAGAGGACCAGAAAGATGAAGAAAAAAAAAGATTAAAAATGAAAGAGGAGGAGAAAGAGGAGATCAAGACTAAGAGCTAGATGTATAACTATCATCATAAAATCATACCATAATATATGTAATAAAGCAATAACATTATTATCTTGCTATGCATGTAAAACAAGCGTTTTCAGATAATATACTCTGCTTCAAAGATAGCAAATGGAACGTATTATAAACAATACATGCATTATGGCAATCAAGGTCACACTATCGACCTTGACAAAGCTACATCTTACACCAGTAATCGACATGTCATTAATAACATTCCTTCTTGCATGTGCGATAACTTCAAAATCAAGCGTACGCACAGTACATCCAAAAGTATCTTATAATGATATCTAATTCTCAGGTGATAAGAAATATATTTTTTTTTAAAGCAAGAAAAACTCGAATAATCAGAACAGTGAGATGTTCAATAACACTTTTTAAAGTATGGGATTAGAAAGTTGCCGCCATTTTCAAGAGACATTTAGGTCAGTTACAATTGCATAATTCATGTTGTTTCACAACTTTCCCACAGTGTTGCAAAGTAAAGTGTCACAAAATCTCATTTGGAAACAAGTCAATATTGATAATCCATAATACAACAACGCTGACATAACGTTGTGCAAATGATACAGTTTCTTCTTTTTGAATTGATTTAGTGAAAGACGTCCAGATTGTGCGAAGCTGTGTCTGTAAACCAATGGACACTTGTGAGATTTCATCAAATTCTGGTATTTGTGACCATTATTTGTTTTGTGAACGCACGCCGAAATCTGAAATGCCTGTCTTTCAATCTACTAATCATTAAATTCAACTTTATCCATGTTTGCCAAATTTCAATCGCACTTTTTCTGGTTTGCTGTAAAATTTTGCTTCTCTTTATAAAAAAAAAAAGAAAAATACAAATCGAGCATAACCAGAGGTGTCTTAACATGATAGTTATGACTTAACTTATATTTTCCTAAATTCAATATTTTAAATTTTACGTGATATTCGTCTTCCGAACGATACTCGAAGCATGCGAGAAGACATCCAAGGTTGTGTTATCATAAACAGATATTACGATGTGTATTCATGTTTAATAGGTATAGGGTGTGATCTGTCGAAGTTATAGCCCGTGAAGACTCGTATTCACGCACACACAAACACGCACTCTCCAACCTATGCTAACCGGAATTCTCTTTCCCCCTACCCCCTTTCTTTTTTTCTTTCGCTCTCTCTCTCCCTCTCCCTTTGTTTCTCTCGTGTGAAATAATGTACACCCGGGCATGTTGAGGGCCTTCAATACATTGCTTACACAATGTGCACAAATTCCCATTATTTTGTTCGGACTATTTTTAAACTCTCTTCCAGAAATTCAGCATGGTTGCTATGCCGTTGTCTTGAACAAGATCCAAAAATAAATGATAATACCGGAAACCATAGAATTAAGGCCAAGCATCTACATGATAACTGCAAAGGTCGTTGGGAATACATATCATTCCCTTGTAACGAACTTCACGATTCACTTTCAAGGTAGGCAATACAGGAAGCTCTGTGAATGTCACATGTTCGTCTCACAGTGTTCGCAGCTACCGCCTACAGTTTTCCGCTTATGTCTGTTAGTTTGTTACTCCTTTGATGCAGGGTTCTACACAATTCTCCACTTATCATTTTTCATTATGTAATCCTTCTTCTTCCTCTTCGTGTTCCGTTTTCCTTATCCGTGGTTGCCTTTTCTTCTTTTCCTTCTGCTTGTTCTCCTTTTTCCTACTTTCTCCTTCTTTTGAATTGTCTTGCTTAGTCTACTACTGCGTATAACTTCTACTTCAATGTCTTCTTCTTCTTCTTCTTCTTCTTCTCCTCCTCTCCCCCTCTTTCTTCTCTTTTTCTTCTTTTTTTCTTCTTTCTTTTTCCTTCTTTTTGATACTCATACTTAGACTGCTACTATCATTACTACTATCCCTACTTTCTACTTCTTCGTCGTCTTATTGTTTTTTTTTCTTGATTCTCATGCTTCTTCTTCTTCTATGCCTGTTACTTCTTCTACAAAATAATATACCTGTTACCTTCTTCTTCTACTTCTACCACTGCTGCTGCTACTCAGCTATTACTACTTCTACTACTACTGCTACTACTACTACTACTACTACTGCTGCTGCTTCTACTAATGCTACTACTACTACTACTGCTACTACTACTACGACTACTACTACGACTACTACTACTGCTGCTGCTGCTGCTGCTGCTACTACTACTACTACTACTACTACTACTGCTGCTACTACTGCTACTACTACTACTACTACTACTGCTGCTGCTGCTACTACTGCTACTACTACTACTACTACTACTGCTACTACTACTACTACTACTACTACTGCTGCTGCTGCTACTACTGCTGCTGCTGCTACTACTACTACTACTACTACTACTACTACTACTACTACTACTACTACTACTACTACTACTACTACTAGATACCGCTGCTGCTATCACTGACTACTACTACTTTTATCTCCAAATACCTACCTATACCAACTGACTACCCGATCTCTCTGTAAATATAATGTTCCTGAATTGAGTCCACAGTTATGATTGAAATTATCAGTCGCATCAGTGAGAAAACAAACAATTGTAGAAGTGGCCCACATGGAAAAAAAATAGAGAAGGCAAAGCCAATATGTTGACATTGACGATTCACCCAATTTTTGTTTTTTTTACCCCTCCCTTTCCGAATAATATCATTGTTCCGACTGTGACAAACGCAACAAAGATTGAGTTAGGAACAAACTTTGATTTATCGAGGTACTGGCCAAGGGATAGTGGTGCAAGTGTTCTCTTTTGTATTATCCGTGACCAAAAAAAAAAAAAAGAAGAAAAAAAAAAGAAAGAAACATTTGCCTTGAAAGGCGCATTCAGCCTACTCAGTTTCAATTCTTTGTTAATAGTTCAGGTGGTACCTATCCTAAGTCTTCAATATAGGACAAACAAGCGAGCAAACAAACAAACAAACAAACAAACAAACATGCCCGACACAAAATATTGTCCCACATGAGAACACAAAGACCTATATCAAGCAGACTGCCGGATCTAGCCGGCACCCACAAGCCATGAAGAGAAACTGGTTCATAGTGAGAGTCTTCTAGTCCCAGACTCCATTCCGTGATTATGATGGTATCATCATGTATGTGAGGTTATCTTTTATTAATTTGTTTCTGTACTTAATCATTGATGATAACCTGATAACCTTGCAAGAAAGCAACGTCTGAAAGACTCCGAAGGACATTTCGAGTGATAAACCTACCACAGTCCTTTAAACAATTCAAGAGGAAAACATTTAGTCAATAAGTCAGTTCGTAGTTCCACCAAGGAGGTACTAGGCGAGCTCGCTTAAAGGACAAGTCCACCTTCATATACATTAGGATTGAGAGAATGCTGCAATATTGGTAGAACACATCAGTGAAAGTTTGAGGAAAATCGGACAATTCGTTCAAAAGTTATGAATATTTTAAGTATCTGCGCAGTCAGTGCTGGATGAGAAGACTACTACAGTGCATGATGTCACATGCGTACAACCAATATAAGGAAAATAAAAAGAAAATTTCACAAAACTTTACTTTTTGAATAAAGTGCACATTTCTTCGACTTGCTACTGACGTATGTTAAGGGTGATATTATTCCCCTTGCCTTCTGAAAGAGAGAAGTTGAATGCTCTCTTGTTATGCGAGAAAAATGGAAATATGTTGAATTTTCTTTATTCTTTCTTTATATCGTTGTACTCATGTGACATCACAAGCTTACTTAGTCTTTTCATCCAGCCGTGACTGAGCAGAAACTTCAAAAATTCATAACTTTTTAACAGATTGTCCGTTTTTCCTCAAACTCTCACTGATGTGTTCTACTAATATTGCTGCATTCACTCAACCCACATGTCTATGAAGGTGAACTTGTCCTTTAATACCTCCTTGGTTCCACTTTGCACATGAGCAGAAAAAAAAAATCATTTTTTTTCAATGTGTGATAACCAGGCATGTTGGTTTTTAAATTCACTGAGATAAGCATCTGAGATATAACGATGATTCATGACGCAATCTTTATTAGATAAATGTTTCTTGCCAGCAATTCCATCTATATAGATAAGAACTCAAGTGCTCACTATAGTCTATAGTATCTGTCAATATCATCAGAGGAGGTTTGATTAACATTTAATGCAAAGTAATTAATTGGACGCCTCCCCAAGTGTAAATAATTCTTGGGCCATTCTATACTAGTTTAAGCAAGTTATTTCTTTTTTTAATCATGAATTCCATGAACTGTTTACTTCGGGCAGGGTTATGCATTGTGTCGCTTTGACAACGAATGGAGTGTCTAACCAACATAGAGAAACAAAGGAAGGTCATTATGTCTAAATGTGAACATGAGCTAATTATGAACTGGCTTTTCATCAAAACATTTGTGTACACAAGCATACTTGTGTTAATCACACGCGATTAGAAGATGGGGTGAGTATTTGTCTGTATTTATATGTGTTTATGTTATGTTTGTGAGCTTGTGTGTGGCTCACATGACAGACCACTGTGTACTGTAACCATGGTAACGGCATCTTCACGACGGATCACCGATTGGCACTGCACTCTGATAAAGGGACAAATAAAAAAGTTCTGCATGGAGAATTGCGCGTTGAACCTCCCGCGAATTAAAGGGATGATATCTCGCATTGGTGAAGGTAAGGATTCCGCTTTCAACTCTTTGCAAGATAGGCCTACTAAGAAACCACTTTATAAGGAGGAATTCAAAGTTTATTTGACGAAATTGGTTTTGAAATGGCTGCAATATCCAATAACAAAGTAATACAAAGCGATCCTAATAAAAGGTGGCTCCCACCTTTTATTAGCATCGCTTCGTTTTGGATATCTCAGCCATTTAAAACTAATTTTCATCAAATAAACTTTAAATTCCTCTTTGGAAATTATGAGCTCTTTCATATTTCGTGAGAGATTTCACAATATCATAATATATATATATATATATATATATATATATATATATATATATCATCAAAAATGTTGGAAACCCACCTCGTCCGAAACTGTACCATCCCTTTATACGCAACATGCGTTGCAGCTCCTGTACAGTGTCCGTCAGAACGGAAACCCACATAGTGGGGCAGATATGTGAAAAAGATGCTCACATCCGGCGGAAAGTATTGAAATTTTGCATATAGGGGTATTTTGAGGCGCTGATTTCAAAAATTGCCGGATCCAAGAGATCTGGCCACGGGGTCGGCCGCCATTTTGAATTCCAATATGGCCGCCGTCAAAGATCCCTATCTTCAGTTCTGAATGACATTAGCCATTGGAATTTGATATATTAAAGCATGGTGATATGATGACTTCAATAACAGACTTATTTGATATGTCTGACAAGCTGCACGGCAGCCAATTTGAATTTTTATACATATTTGCCATGTTGGAGTGTTGAAAATCTCTATCTCGGGTTTGTAAATTAGGCTACCTGATTGAGCGCGCGTTTGTAACTGATAGAGTGCGCGCTGCTGTATTTACATTGTGACGTCGGTGAAAGGTGCATTATGCTTCCTTTTTGCTGCACTTTTTGACATGCCCGTGAATGTTAGTCATGATGTTTGTCTTCGTAGCATTGCGTTTGTCAGACACATCAGTTAATCTTTTAACTCAGTATGTTAAAATACTTGTTTACACCTAATTTCAGGGTCACTCACCACTGAGAAATCGAGATAGGGATTTTTAATATTTCGTCGAGGCAGCCATATTAGAATTCAAAATGGCGGCCATTCGATGTTTGTCAGGCACTCCAAATCGATCTGTCATCAAATTCAATGTGTCAAAACGCTCATGTGTACCAAATTTTGGTGCCACAGGTCATTCAGAACTGAAGATAGGGATCTTTGAATTTGTTTTGTGATGGCGGCCATATTGGAATTCAAAATGGCGGCCGACCCCGTGGTCAGATCTTTTAAATCCGGCAATATTTGAAATCAGCGCCCAAAAATACCCCTATATGCAAAATTTCATACTTTCCGCCGGATGTGAGCATTTTGACCAATTTTTGCTACATATCTGCCCTACTAACAGTTTGTGTCAAAAGAAGTCATATCACATTTCGTCTTTTTCACATTCCCTTGTTCCTATTTACAGTTTGATCCAGTGGACCTCCACAATCGCAAACGGATGTACCTAAAGTATAGAGCGCTATTGCGAGTGATTCTTTCATAATCGTATTAAAGCATGTTTGTTCATTAGATTTGGAATGTATTTACTCCTAACTCTTGCTGGTCAAAAATGACAAAACATTTTTCTTTCTTTAATGCCGCATATCATGCAGAATTCTTGAGATTATCATTTGCCTTATCCATTCTGGCGTTACGCGTTTGCCTACTCGAAGAAACATAATTAACATAATGATTGATTGACTGATTGTTATGCATGACATTAATCATGCATTATGCTTTTAATGTGTATAGTAAGGTATAGCGGTGAGCTCAAACTGCGTTTTAAAAAAAAAATCGACCGGACTTATATACTTAGCAACCCATTTCAATTCATTTCAACTTGATTTCACTTTTAATCGCCGAGTATCACATCTATAATGGATTATCAAAATGCATTATCATGTTGGCAACGCATGGCAGAGAGTTGATCTTTCATTTCATTTTGAGAAAATAATCGTGCTGTTGAAAACGGAGGGATCGAAAATGCAGTGGGCAACGATGATTTGTTAAAAGTATAAAACATAATACAACACAAAAACACAAACAAAACTCCGGTCTAAACAATTGTTTCTGTATTGTGAAATGAAACATTGGTCCATACTTTCCAGCTCAACAGCTTATGCGATTTTTATATACATCTATTATGTACATAATCATTATATCAAAGCGTAATTATTATTATTATTATCATTATTATTACTATCATTATTATCATTATCATTATTATTATCATCATTATTATTATTATTATCATCATCATCATCATCATTATTTATTTGACTAGGTAAACAATATAAGATACATATCACAGGCATTACAAACATGAAACAAAGAGCAGAATGAACATTGCAAAAATATAAACTGTACTGTACATGTAACACATGAAAGAGAAATAAAGAGAGTTAAACTCTAAGGAGAGGTCATTTCTTTTCACTTCGAGATATCATGCCCACGTCGATGTCACCTTGCGTGTACAGTCAAAACCCTTGTCTGTACCAAAGGGTCAAAATTTGATGTGCTTGCACATAATGTATTTCTCACGCAATCTTGCGGACAGGTAATTAATGCGACACGCAGAGGGGTAAAAGGGAAAGCTTTTCAGACATAATTAAGTATGTGGATTCAGTACAGTCCGTTAATGTAGAGGGATTAGTGTAAAACAGTCTTCGAATGTTTTAGGAAAGTATGACAATTCGTTCAAAGTTTAGCAATTGTAACGTTTTTGTTGAACTGCATGTGTCCTCTCTAGATAGGACCTCTACAATAATTGATTCTCGGTGTGGCCAATGCTTAGGCGTCGTAAGCAGGAAGAGAGAGAGAGAGAAAAAAAAACACACACGAATTTTATGATAATGCTACAATTCTATAAAGTGAAAACTGCCCAAACCATGAAAAATATCAATAGTAGGGAAGCACACAAAAATTGAAGCTTAATTACAACCGTCCATATTCTAAAGATAAAAATAATCAAAATGGACCATTGTTCATTGAGTATATAATATATATATATATATATATATATATATATATATATATATATATACATATATATACATATACAAAAGTCAAATCAATTTGTTCAAAAACGAAAGTTACAACAAATAAAAGTAAAACAAACATACAGTATAAATATGTATATATATATATATATATATATACACACAAAAGGGGATAATGATGTTAAAAATAGACTAAAATGACTAAAATGATCCAATTACATGCATTTGCAGAAGGGAAGTCTCGTATGCAGCGATCTCAGGATAATTTCAGTAGTGTGTTTGTTGGGCGATTGAAGCCCTCTTAAGCATGTCGGTGCAATTAGAAGCCACACGCTCAATAGCCACCAACGCCTACGAAAAATCATTAGGTGATACTAATACCTTGTTTCAAGAACACAGAGCTACTATTTTCGGTGTTCCTGTAGTATAAATAGAAGGCATGGGTCCAATACGGGGTTGATCAGAATCCATACAATGTATACTCTTGGATCCAATATTCCTCTTCACGAATTCAAAAACTTTCCAAGAAAAAAAAAGGGGGCCACACTAGAGATAAACTTTGTCTCTCCCGTGGGCTGTGTCATTCTTCGACAGTTTTTGTTTGTTCCTTTATTGTTTTATTTTGTTTTTGTTTTTGTTTTTCAATCCCGATTTGTTTGGGTTCCATCAAACATGCATCTTTCAATCGCAAGGAAGAGCATAGAAAGAGAGTACAGCCATGGATCTGTATGTCGATTCATTTTCTCCTTGATTTTTTTTTCTTTCTATCTGTAGGTTGGTGAGATATTTGGTTAAAAAGGACTGAACACGTCTATCACCAGCATATAGCGTCGTTATTGGCATAATAATTATCATCGCTCAGTTTCTTTTTACTATAATTCATTTGTATTAGTTATCATTATTTATTATTATTATTATTATTTATCATTAATCATTATTTTTGTTGATATCTGTTTATGTGTTTGTCTATTTATCACTTTCATTTTGGTGTTTTATCATCACCTTGTATTGATCACGTGCGGACGCTGGATGCAAAATACATAGTTTTTATATTTTATGTAACCGGGCCATTCTAGAAATAAATTGAACTACTGTATATAGATTTGCAGATTTCTGTTTTGATTCTTGGGTATCCAGCGACAAGCTGCTGAATACGGATGTTTATCAAATGGACATTGTTTGCCACAGATGTTGCTATAAGTAAAGACAGCCTCAGACAAATCGCAAGCAAAAACCTTCGTTTACTTAATTAATCCAAGAAAGAAAAAAAATACACACACACATTCACATATTCACACATACACGTACAAAGCTTGTTTGCAAAACGGGTTCACTAATCGCCATCTTGTAAACATTTTAGTCCATCATCAAACAGAGCAAAGTTATATCTTAGCAATGTTACCTCACTTTTTGAGTAACAAGGAATATTCTTGAAGGTATGATACAAAAATATCCCATATGATATTAATATTATTTTCTTTCTTTTGTAACAGATCTAAGTGTAAATATCTTAAAGTGGCAAGAATGTAGTTAACTTGTTTTGCACTCAAACTCTTCATACAAGGGCGGTGGGTTGGCTCAGTCGGTAGCGCGTCTGCCTCACGATCACGCGGCCCGGGTTCGAACCCGAGTCTGGACTGAGCAATGTTGTGTGTAAACATACCGTCCCCCCTAGCAAGAGGCAAAACACTCTGTCCCTCGGATAGGACATAAAATGGAGGTCCCGTGTATGAGAGAGTCACAGCTCATGCACGTAAAAGATCCCGCTTCATTCATTCATCGCAAAGAGCAGGGTGTCTAACCCGGTGAAGTGGTCCCACCCCACATCCAACTGGACCCCATGGAAGACCAGCTTAGTGTAGCTGAATATGGGCTATCCAGCCATCTTCACGGATGGAAAATGAACAACAACAACAACATTATATTGGTGTTTGATATTTATGTAGTATGCGAACATTGAAACAACATAAAACAGATATATATATATATATATATCTTTTTTTTTTTTACACAGATGATGGCATCCTGCTGTCTGAAAGAATTCACAAAATGTTCGGATCAGTAATGTTAAAAAAGATAATTGAATGAATAAATAAACAAATGGATAGATCAATAAGTCAATAAGTCAATAAATAAATAAATAAATAAATGAAAAACGTACACAATGTTAACAAGTTCTTTGCAATCTATTAGAGTAAATTACTGCCATAAAACCTAAACCATTTGCATTTTGTTTTCCTTACATACATTTGACAGATCCTAAATGTAAAATTATTACAAAACTTTTGCTCGAACATTTCTGTATAGTTGAGCTATTTATTGCTATATTTTGCGAATTTTGCAGAGACGTAATGAAACCAAAAACTTTAGAAAAAGCGATAATGTCATTGATTCCGTAATCAATATCAAGATAAAAAACTACAATTATTGGAATGTAAATGAAAATGCTACTACTAAATAAAAAAAAATTGTCGATGGTGCGATCATTATCATAACTTTCCATATCGTTATCGTTATTCATCTTTGCATTTTTTTGGAAGTAAGCCTAAACATGGAATATTCTACGACCATTTTCATTTTCTTTTCAATCAAATTCAATTACATTGTATACTATATTTCCATTAAACAAAAAAGTAATACATAATACATGTATGTATTTGTCAATTCACATTGTTGAACAATTTGAAAGAAGTGCAAGTTATAAAGGATAATTCAAAATATAATATATACCGATAATTATATAGAAACAATGCACACTTTGTATTGATAATAAGGAATAAATAAAGCGATGGAAAAGATTGATTTTAAAGGGATTGTACAGTACTGGTTGAGGTGGGGATTCATGTTTTGAACATTCCTAAGTGAGATAATGAGAAACCTCTCATGAAATATGAAAGAACATGTAATTTTAAGAAGGATTCAACGTTTATTTGATGAAAATTGGTTTTCAAATGGCTGAGATATACAAAAAAGTGATAATGATAAAAGACTACAGGCCCCAACTTTATTAGGATCTCTTTGTTTCACCTTGTTTTTGGATATCTCGGCCACTTCAAAAACGTTTTTCATCAAATAAACTTTTGATACCCCTTAGAATTGCATGCTTTTTGACATCTCATAGAGTGGTTTCTGGATATCTCACAAAATGTTAAAAGCTAAATCCTCACCTCAACCAGAACTGTACACACCCTTTAAGAACTGGATCACTCAAAAAAGTACTAATATACCAATAATAAGTAATTATATGCAAAATTGATCATGTGCCGATAAAACACTTGATAATTGATATCATATGTTGCTAATGATATAAAGCATATCGCAGATGGTACTTGTTTTAAGGGGATAGTATAGTATCGGTGGAGATGAGGATTTGGGCTTTCAACTTTTTATGAGATACCAATAAACAATACATGATAGTACAGAGCATACCATTTTAAGAGGAATTCAAAGTTTATTCGATGAAAATCGGTTTTGGAATGGCAGAGACATCCAAAAACATAGTAAACAAAGCAATCAATATTCAGAGTGCTCTATTTTGGATATCTCAGCCAATTCCAAACCAATTTTCATTTTTAATAAACTTTGAATCACTCTTTGAATTACATGCTCTTTCACATTTCATAAGAGGTTTCTCATTATGTCGCCATGAAATGTTAGAAACCTGAAGTTAGATCTCAACTTTAAGCGCAATATCTCTTTAAAGTGCAAGAAGATTTAAACTTATAAATCAATTTCCTCTCAAGCTGCTCGTGGTCTTTGGCCGCTGTATACCGATTGGTTGGTTTCTGTGCTCATGTTGGTACAGGCGGATTGCGAATACCCCCAGAAACTGGAAAAAGAATCTACTCTCAACATCATTTCGGCCCTAGATAGCTTTCAATTGCCTTGAAGTGTTTGTCCGACGAAGCCCTTGTTTCTCGGAGAAGCCATTCGATCGGTGAATTTAGCAAAGCAGGTCGCTGCACGTTCTAGTAGCAAACTTATTTTTAGATTATAATTGTGTATTTTTAGGTACATTCATTTGTAATCACATGTATCCAACAATATCCAAAGTAGTTGGATTTGAGATAACTGGTGGGAACCTTTGGCTTCCTTATATATATCTATGTTTATATTATTATTATATATATATATATATATATATATATATATATAAACAAAGAAAGGGAAAACTGACCAGAAACAAATGATAAATAGTGAAAACTTTGAGCAAAAGAGAATGTGTTTCCATATATATATATATATATATATATATATACATATATATACATATATATATATATATATATATATATATATACATATACATAAACTTACACATTTATTATGCATATATACTTAATCATCGAATATTCTTTAAACTAACTTACCTTTATTCATCAGATTTCTTTGCATTGTAGATGTTCAGCCAAACTCTGTGTAAACACGTCTAATGTTTGAAACTGACTATGCGGGTCGTGTGCTACATGTATGTATGCTTGTCCATGTTCGACATGCACCATTTGTTACGCCTTTTTTTTCCTTGCATTTAGAATTTTTTATTACAATTACATTCATGCACAAAATCATCTGTACGAGTTCCTGAATACAAATGGGAAATCACGAATAAAAAGAATCGCATGCCAGGCTTTTATAAGCACTTGATTTGTCCTGCAATTACTATCATACCTTTAAATTCATCGCAAAAAACCCCCACCAAACACCCGAAACAAAACCTTGATAAAACAAGAAAAGAGTTCATCCTTTTGGAGTAGTGATGATCTTTTGTGTTGTCTCCTAGTTATGTGTGTGCGTGTGCGTGTGTGTGTGGGTGTGTGTGTGTGCGTGCGTGGGCGCGCTCATGTATGTGTATGTGTGTTTATATCTGCACGTCATGTTTAGGTTTCATGTCTTTCCTCCACTAAGAGAGGAACCTCTTCCGGAAGTGGCGGATTTCGGCCCTAGACGGGCGGGGATCCCTGTCGATTTCCCGCACACTGAAACCCAACACCAGCCGGGTTATCATCATTTCCTACGTATTAGCGCGCAGATGACAGAGATGGGTGAATTAAAACAATATCACCGAGGTTGCGACAGAGTGCTTGGTCTAATTTTGAAATTAAATCGACCTTCCTCTCTGCATCCCTCTCCATCTATATCTTTCTCCCCCTCCTTCTACCTTTCTGCATCTTCTTTCTCTCTTTCTTTCTCCCCATGAATCTGTATATCTTTCCCTCTTTCATTATCTCTCTCTCTCTCTCTCTCTCTTCCCATCTTTTCTTAAAGGTGTTGTTTACCTTCGGGAGCAGTGATTTTTTTTTAAAAATTCGAGTTATCACATTTAATACATATTGTAGGTCAGTTTTATCACAAATCATCCTACCATATAAAAATTTCGCAATAAATACTAAAATATGACGAAATATCATTGTTTTTCTCAATAAACCATAACTGTAGACGGTTTAGTCTAGAAGCAATTTTATTATTTAACAACGCTTACCAGTGATTATACTGATTAAAATTTGACATTGGTTATTTCTATCCCTAACTCACGTTTTAGAACTATTTTTCAAGCACTACAGCTGGGTTTTTGTTTCATCCGCAAAATCCCTTTAAGTTGTCCGTCCGACAGCGGCCCCTCATATTTTCATGCATCTATTATGTTTTCATCTCTCTCTATAATCGCTGTCTCTCCATCTCTATCTCTTGTTTGTCCAGCTTCATTCCTCATTCTTTTTTTTTTTAATTCTGAAGTCCCACCTATAGCGACCCTCTCCCCTTGATGCGGTTTTGGTTTTGGTTTTCTTTTTTTCCCCCTTAAGTCTGTGCGTATGTTAAACGATTAAACGTGAACAGGATTCCTCCTGAAATTATGGCTCCCCAATCATACAAACAAAATTAATTAACAAACTAGCAAACAGAGTTGCGTTTGTGTACCAACAAAAATTATCTAATTCATTTGACGTTAATTTGTTTTGTATCAATCAAGGGTGTCTTGTGTTATTTTTAACAAAGAACTTGACAGATAAGCAACAAAAAAAAAAGGCCACAAAAAGGCACACAAAAAAATAAGACAAAGCAAAAACATGTCGTCCAGAGCTTTCCTTAATTAAACATATCTGTTTTTAAAGTCGGTTAAGAATTTATTTGGAGCGGGGGAAATGAAAACATTCTGCAGCATCCGATCATGTTTAGTTCCAAAGCGGAAAAAACACAGAACGCCTAGGTGGAAAGCAGAAATGCAAGGGCAATTCTTGTAAGGGCAAACATAAACTACAATGTATAGTAGCAAAACATTTCGGACTGGCGATAGGATAGCCTAGAGCAAACAATCTTTCAAAAAGATGAAATCACAAAAAAAACCCACGAAAACATAATTCCGAGGAGTTTCCCTCTCTCTGTCAGTGTTATACTATATGTCAATAAGAATAACATCAAACAAACGAAGAAATATATAACCAACTTATTCTAGAGTGATTAACATTATCTCAAAAGTTATACATGTAAACAACCTAAATCTCAGCATCTATAATCTCACCGTCTGTGACCATTGCTGTGGATCTGTTTCTTGTCTAGTCATCGATCCTGTCTGTTATTGGACGGAGAGGTGCATAGTGATACAATATTTCAGAGAATGCAACCACAGCAAACACATTCCTAGGAAATTATCAATTCTACATTTTCTAGGAGGGGAAGGGAATATTTCTATTCTAAGAATATCGGGGTGAGGGAAGGTGTTCGCGCGTGGACATTTTTGCGATGTGAGCGGTTGTCTGCTTGAATGCACCATTAGAAAAACTTCTGGCGGGAAAGAGTGCATGACGAATTTGACAAATCCGCTCGCATCAGACAAGACGATTGAAAGAGGGGATGGAAATAAAACAAGATCCAAATACCTGTAACTACGGTAATCAGTTAGATTTCTTGTCGTTGTGAAATGATTTTATTGAGCGAGTAGATAATTTCGATTGCTGTGACAATTGCTATGCAACGCGACTTCGATTCGACGCCAGTTTTCTCAGATCTGTAGTAAGGGGAGCAACATGTTCCTCGAGCGCATGTGGCACGTCGAATCAAACGACACACAGTGTCCGATAGGTGCAACGGCTGCAAGAATATGTTGGGCGCAGTTGTAGTTTAATGTGTGTGGTTTTTTTCTTTTTGTTTGCTTGGGCAATCATTTCTTCTCCTTTGGTCCATTCGGAACATGATACACACATACGTACTTGTACTTGATAAATACTTAAAACTAAATACTCAATAATTAAAGAAAAATGACAACTTGCTTGGGAGGGAATGTGAGCAAACAGAAAGGGTTTGAAGTTCCGTGATATTGTCGAAATATTGGATAACCTCCTCGAAATACCTTTCTAAACGTTGTGGGGATATAACATTTCCGACAAGTTAAATATATATATATATATTAATGGATTAGTAAAAGCACACTAAGGACGAATTCGCTCAACTTATCACAAGAATTCAGCTGAGCCTGAATAAACGAATCGTCCATGATATATACTCTTAGAAGAGGCGAGATTTTATTCCCTGAATTATAATCTTATCTCCTATGTATCCCAAATTATCTGTCGTCTTCAGCTTTCCAATTTGTGTGTGTATTAGTGTGTGCATACATTCGTTTAGCAGTCCACACACTGTAACACGGAACCTATTTCATTTCGTCGATTGGGCTTGAAATACCGTTCTGTTGTTTAGGGCGTGTGCCATTACTTCATATCATTGTCCCCATGGCTGAACTTAGCAGAATGTTTTAATATCACTTGAACACGTTTATTTAGATCCTGACAGATATTCGATTTCTTGTAAGCGCTGCGTATTCTGCATTGCGTTTTTGTTTGTTGGTGTTTTTTTTCAATTAAAACCCTTTTTCTTTATCATCGGGCTTTCTTTCCAATATATTGCAATTGTAGTTGGAGGCAGGGCTAATGATGATGAACTCCATTTCAACTTTCCTTCCGAAATTCTTTACCGCTTTTGGCATGTTTGGAGGTGACTTTGTTCTTCTGTGAATTGCCAAGCTCTTACGGAAATGTTGGTGGTGGTCACATTGGTGGTGATGGTAGCGGGGGGGGGGGGGATAACCTCATAAGAGTGTTGTGTATCATCACACGGGAACTCAGTTTGTATTCTCCTGTGTGTTTTGCCTGAGAACTGTCGGATATTACTAATCGAGGATGGTGAGATCTCGAGAGCCAACGCCTTTGTGTCTCAAGTTTGAGTGTTGCTTTAGAGGAAGACACTTCAAAATACCGCCACAATTAGTATTCGAATACTCTTCTATTTTTGATTGAATGCAATACCATTTCAAGCAAGTTCGTTGCCAGCTTATTTGTAGAAGCTTGAATATGTATTTTTCTTTTGCCGTCACTTCAATCTTGGTCGTAAGGGGCGCGTTGAGCCCAGACTGCGTCCTTGACGCCTTCAGAAGGAGGCAGAAGTTGTGCCGACCTATTCTGAATGTGTAAAAGCTGTGACGGCAAACTTTGCCTTTCGCCCGCAATCATTTTCACAAGGCCCACTCTTGAACACGTGCTGCTGCTCTTTTCTTGCCTTCACAGGGTTTCGAGGGGGTAAACACTTCAGGAAGATTAAGACCACAAGTCATCATCGAAATGAAAACTACAAAGACTGCCAATAAAGGAGATAAAAAGAGAAGTGTGAAGAGGGGGAGGGGGTTGAAATTGGAACGAACGTACCCACGGCGTGGCCTGGCTGACAAAACAAAATACTCAGTCATTTCAACGTCAGAAATGAAAAGTTCTGGATTTTTTCTTATTTTGTATCTATTTGTATGTGAGTGTGTCTATGTGTGTGATCTCCTTGAAAAAGTTAGTTCTGTGCAGCTTTCTGTCAATAAAATTGAACTAATCAATTCATATGTGGTATAAAGTATCTTGGGCTAGAGAACGCAGCAGAGATGTCGCTGATATGAGAGGTCGTCGGGGCGACGGCGAGCGTCTGGCCCCGATATTCGCGCCGCCGAAACCGGCAATTGACGCAAGTCCCCGGTATCGAAATCTCGGCTCGAGATATGCATGTGCCGAGATTCCCGGTGACGTGCAGAAATTTGAGCTTCCCCCTGTCAGAATTGACTAATGTATATAGCGTGTCATCTGATTGGACCCAGGTTATAGAGCACCTTTTGTGTGCAAACGGGCATCCACCTGCAAAGCCGGTGCAGCTCGGCCGGCAGTCGGGCAATCGGACTGTGCCGACACCACGCAGTCACCTCGTCATCCCGCCATCAACCGACCCGGGCTCGGTTACAAAATACTCTCTGCGCTGGGCGAATATCAAAATGAGATCCGTATTTCTACAATATCAGGAAATATGATGCATTTATCAAGCGTACTAGGTTGATTTCTGGAGAGTGGGGAATAACAATAGAGAATATGAAACATAGCTGGTAGTAGAGAAAGCGCGCCGAATCCGACTGCCGTCTTTTGGCAAGACCGTGCAGCTGCAAAATCTCAATCAGACGATTCCGCGCTTTCGTTTGCAGCCAAACGAAGAAATTTTAGCTCGAATCGTCTGAAAAGATGTCCCACTTTCTCTCTTCCTTTCGTTTCAATACATCCATCACATAAAAAACGAACTGAATGAATGGGAAACCACATTATCCGGCAAGTTGCCGATTTCTCCACGTGTTGGCTGAAACTTAAACCTCGCCAATAAATGTATTGCCGAGAGAGACTGCGGTTGCTTCCAGCGCTTTCAAGAGCGACCGTTCGTGTGTTTGCCAAGTCCATGCATTCTCCCTTGGGGGAAAGGACATGAAACAAGCGGACCACAGAACCTTCATTTCAACCCCCTCCACACACGGCTGCATGCATGTGCGCCCAGCGGGTCCATCTCGCCTCGCTGGTCCGGCGGACGGCCGACCATGCCCCCATCTCGGCGGGCAACTCTCAACACCAATTTCGGAGGAGTTTTGAGTGACTCTCAACTCAAACTCATTGAAAGGTTCTTGTACTCGATAGCCATCAGAGTGAGCTGTTGAGAAGCCATAAAGAAATTTCATGTTCTGTTTCAGTCATACTTCGTCATGAACCACGGTTATTTCCGACCGAAACGAAACAGTCAAAATGGGGTAGGATATAATTAGAGCCAAAAGTACGATGGCTCTTTTCCCCGTCAGACACTTCAAAACATGGGAAACGAGAAGTAACAAATGAAACAATATATTGTACCCTACTTGCCATAAATTTTTATTTTTCCCAGCACGGAGAACAACAATGAAAGAAAAGAAAAAAGTTGATAAAAAACAACTTTGAGGCCCACTAACATGTAGGCCTACATGTTCTTATTAGTCAACAGCATGCGGTGCTTAATAAATGGATTTTTTAAAAGTACAACAGACTTGCCCCTTCATAACATTTTGAAAGCGATGACTTGGAGGATCGAGAAATTCAGATTTGTGCTAGTCAAGCATGTATGCAATGGAGAAGAAAGGAGAATGTTACCGGGAAGAAATGGGTGGTAGCGATATGATCAGTATGATTAGAGCAAAGTTTTAAGAGATCCTAGCCCCCCCCCCCCCCCCTCCCCCACGAGTCCACTCACCATTCACGAATGACCAAAAGAGACCAAAAGAAACAGCTTCTCTCAAATTAGATTTTTGTTTCTTTATTAATCAGTGCAAAATCCAGTCTCATCGACCTCTGCTAGGAGTTGACACTCTTTATTGTTATTGTTTGTTTGCTTGTTTTTTTGTTTTTTTTTTAATTCCATGATTGCCTCTGCTTTCCTTTTTCTGTCAAAAAGTTCATGTAATATAATATTACCAACTCCTGAAGTTCTGAAACTGATATATTTGTCTTCGCTTTCGTTTTATTTCATTTCATTTCAAACACATATCAATACAACATTTGAATGCACACACTAATGATACAACAATGCAATGAAAAACAAACTATGAACAGTGATACTATTTCGTAAATTTCAAGACTAGTACAGATACTTCTTTCCTTTCGAACATCAAGTAGAGTTAAAAGACAATGTGACAAGCCCAGGATGGTGGAAACTGAAGATCCGTGCCCAGTACAGTTGTGCCAACCGTCAGGGTGATGTAGTACACTGCAGCAACTTCTGTTTCGGAATTTAATGCACCTAATTCGCCTCTCGTAGACCAATGCTCCTGCCGTCAGATATAGGGGCGGGTTACCTGTTGCATTATCAAGTGGCACGAAAAATCATTACATCGATGCATCAACGCGCTGAAATTTGTAACGCTGATAAATCACTCCCCGTTCGTTTGTATTTCGTCGAAGATAAGATGTCTGCTAGCGGAGGAAAGTGACATACAGTCACGAAAAGAAAAAGAAAAAAAAGATAGATTATACTAGTTTGGGGATTTTCGCCAAGCCTTTTTATTCACTTCAGTCAGCCAGTACCAGCGTGTCAAGATATGTAACGAATGAGGACTGATGCTCAGCAATCAACCGCTTTAATCACAACAAACGCGCTCGTGATCTGTCGCGCGGACCTTAATCGGTCACTGTACATCTTGCAACCCTTAATCCATGCCTGGCAAGGAAGCTATCAAAGTCGGTGTAAAGGGCTGTCGTGAAATTACGGCAAATTTAGAGCGAAACGTGTATTTGGTTGCTCACCAAACGTGATTGTACGTCACTAACTGGGGCAGAGAGCGTGCTTATACCATTTATCACAATTTTTTCCAATCCACGTCGGGAAGGACGCGATAAATAGAACTAAAACAAGGGGGAAGACAAGGGGAGGCCGGAGCGAGGCAAATGGGCCAGAAAAGTGCAAAGGTATTTCGGAATATGGGACGAGGATGCCTGTTTGACACGTTTACAATTTCATGGATTGATCTGAGTGGTGATGCTGAAGGGGAAGGGGGAGGGTGGGGAGGAGAATGGGGATGGTGGGGAGGAGGGTGGGGGAGGGAGAGGGGGTTAGTTAGAGAAACGCCGAGAAAGGGAGGGGTGGGGATAAGTGGGATATGAGAGGACAGAGACAGAACTGGTGATAGAAGGGATGGTGTAAGGGGAGGGGTCATTTAAGAGGGGAGGACAAAAAGAAACAAGAATCCTGATGAGTTTTGATGAGATGAGCTGCGGTGGGAAGGAAGTTTGTGGGGGGGGGGGGGTGGGGGCGGTGGGATAGGGGCAAGGGAAATAGCAACAGCAATAGGCCCAAAAATGGATAGAAATATAGACAGAGAGAGTATAGATAGGTAGAATGATAGATAGATAGATGAACAGATAAATAAATAGAAAAGGAGAGGGGATATAGAAAGGGCGACAAACGACTGCATAGTATTGCAAGAGGGAAAGAAAGAGCAGAGGCTACGGAGAAAGAAGTAGAGAGGAAAGGGGGGGGGGGGGTAGGAGGTAGAGACGGGGGGGGGGAGTGGGTGGTAAAGGGTGGAAAGCAGAAGATAGTGTGCGGATGAGCAGGCAGCTTTTTACGCGTTCAAACGCACGCGTGAAGTCCTGTCACGGATACATCGCCGCCCGAAGTTCATTGACAATCTTAACCGACTTTCTCGAGGACGATAGTGCAGTGCCCTTCTCGTTGACCGCGAACACACCTTAACATATGCCCTTAGTCCCACCCGTATAATAATATCACCTGCTCGTCTGACACACGTCTTGTCAACGTAACCTCGATGCAATATACCTTACCCGTCATCGATTTCCCCCCTCTCTCATACCCCTCCTCCTAGCTGTTATCATTCTGCGAGCCATAAACTTATACCACGTTCTCCCCTAGTTCGACTTGACAACTGTTGAGGTGTCAAATTCATCAACAAGTCGATCTTCAGATTTAAATTTCGTCCGGGTACTTTACCTTGTCTTTTTCATTCTCTTCCAGGTTTTTTCCCTCTCCTTTTTTTCTTCTCTTCTTTAGTGCTACTTGGACACTTTTCGTTTTACGTGTCAAACACGCACGCATACACATACACACACACGCACACATCCACATTCATTCAAGGAAGTACTTTTCAATACCTTGCTGAATAGTCACGTGGCTGACAATTCACCTTTTTGCACTTTACATGCAAATGCGCAATCTCACATCCGTCCCTCCATCCTCAACTGTTAAAAACAGTAAGACTTACATAACATTTGTTGTCGTTCTTGTTGGTGTCTTTGATGCTGTTCTTGTTGTTGCTGTCGCTGTTGTTATTTCGTTAGCAGTCTCGATCCAAAATTACAGCCGAGCACTGGAATTCGTGACTTCTTTGCTGATGGCGTATATCTCAATCTCCCTATACTTCTAGGGCAACTGTTGAGTGCAGAGATGCACAAAAGCCAGCAAACTTTCTTGTACCTTCGGTAAGTTTTCAATGTGTTTACGTATCATCCTAGGCTGCGTCCGCGAATCTAACAGCCTCAAAATAGCTGAAGGTAGCTGCTGATGCAGATCGAGAATTAATCATTCCTCTCCTTTCCTTTTCTATCTCTAATTCACTGAGGTGACTTTCTATGTGTAGGCCTACCCAATATGAATAGAGTCGAAAGTTTTAACAGTAGTAATCATCTGCAACACCTCTTCTCACGTGACGTTCCCTCTTAGTATTATTTAAACAAACGAGACACACAAAGAGTTAAAGTCGTGTTAACTACAGACCTAGGAATCACACGTGCTTGTTTGACATTAATTTGGCATGCACATCAGATAGACTTATTTGAAAATTATGCCTTTTTCTATATACATGATATATATTCTACTTTTTCAACACAACCCTGACAATACAGTTACAGAGTTTAACATGTGTTTTTAAGTTAGCAATCAGAAGAGATTTTTATTTTTATAAAAAAAGAGTAAAAGCAACACAACAAGATACTTGTCGAAAAATAGATTAAATTACTTGAAGCTTTGTAACATTCAAAATTTAAATATCACTAATTGTATTTGTTTTCTTTTTGTATTTGCATGTGTAATTATATGTTAAGAATTTTGCAGTTTGTTAATAAAAGAGACACGGTGTGGTATGATAAAACAATAATTTTCGAGAAAAGAGTATATTAGAATTGGCCAGTATACCAACTTTCATACCGTTGTAGGAAAAAAAAAAAGCTGCGACCTTTCATGGCGGACTGTCACCGACAGAGTGACAGTGTTTATGTGTCATTATAATAATCTTACCATCGCCATTACCATCATTTTTGTCCAAATTTCTTTCATCAGCATTGTAATCTTATTGTTGTTACTATCATTATAATCCTGATCTACATCATCATGTTAATCATCGTCATTATCATCATCACCAACATCATCATCATCCCCATCATCATCATCATCATTATCATCGTCATCATCGTCATCATCGTCATCATCATCATCATCATCATCATCATCATCATCATCATCATCATAACTACTTTCCTGCACTTCAGAATCTACACTTTGTTATAGAACTGTTGGTTTTGCTTTGTTGGTTTTTTATGGTGTAGGGGTTTTTCAATTATGTCTTGCTCTTCTTCGACAATTACGATAACTCGTCCATTATGGAACAGGTAATTAGATGAGTCGTTTGCAGACGATCCTGCCCAACGGGCAGAAACGTCGGGTCGTCTGGTGAAGTTTAAGGCGGCTTCGAAGCAATTGAAGAGAGAATGAAAGAGAATTCTATTGACAGTCCTTGTCATCAAAAGTGCTGTCTTAAATCATAAGCGCAGTATGAACTATCATGCCTTACTAGCGTATTTACCCTGATACCTGAAAACCAAAAAAAAAAAAAAAAAAAAAAAAAAAAAACATTCAGAGCCAAATGTGTATTACGTTTATTCTCATTATGGAGTTACGTAGCTTCATGTTCGAATCAAACAGACCCATTGACATTAAGGAAATACTTTAAAAACAAAAAAGACCATTCGAACCAGCAGGATAGAAAAAAAAATAACAGATAAACCCTAACTACTGTGTTAGCTCTGTGTCATCAGCAAGTGTGTCGAATGTTCCTTGATGTTGCAACAAGGTCCCTTAGCCTGTCCTGCTTTGGCCGTATTGTGTAGAGTATTGGGACAGCCTGTGTTGATTTTCTTTCGGGGAAGCTACTCCCACAAGCACCTGCTTCTATGTAGGTTCCCTCCACACACAATTTTATTTATCCGTCATGAATGTACTCTTGAGAGTAATTTCAATTGATTTTGTGCTATGTAAATGCTTTTTGTATGAACTTATAACTTATAATTTATGTGTCACTTTACATTGTCATCGATGGATGCTGTAAACACAACACTGTATGATTTGTGTGGAAACCTAATAAATGAATTTAAGAATGAAATGAAATAATTGACATTCTGTATCTTTTTCCAAAGTTATTCTTTTGTAATTTCCTCCATATGAATTTGAGTGAACTTCGATCTATTTTCATTCATGTTTTCTGTTGAAAGTGAAGGGACAAAAAAACCGGAGCATAACAGAAGAAGAATTGATAACTTCTTTAAAGTAGCATAAAATTATAGCTTCGATTTCCGCAAGTCATGAATTGTCATGATATAGGGCAGTCGTGGACTACGGGATGATAAAACACATGAGACATGGTGATCTTTACATTTTGACATAGATTGTGTGTTCTTCCATCTTTTCTCGCGAAGCTTTTAAATGGTACTAAGCATCATGGATTCACAGGAGAGTGCATTTAAACCTTTCTTGATACATAAAAGCAAGAATGAAAGTGGCATAAATACGGGAATTCTGCTAGACAGAAGGAAGAACTCGTCGACATGCATTTACAGAATGAGAAGTACAACAATTACCTATGACACCAAACAAGAAGCCTACTAATTGTTGCTATTTGCAACAGCAGTTCTAACTCGGGCCCTTTTATTGAACCCAAAGTCCAACATCTGTAACCATTAAAAGACTTCGTAATGACCCGTTATAGGTTTCATTGTCCAAGAGCCATTTTATAACAAAACCCCACGGGGTCCCCGGTAACCGGTAAACGGTGATCTACAAACACAAAGCAGTAATAAAGCAATTACCGGGTTATATTGCCCCCAGAATTATCACTCCTCGCAGCGTCAATAAAAAAGAAAAAAAGTTGGCGTGCGATAACAGTTTTCTTAAATTATCATTCGGTCCTATTCATTGCCACTTACTTTGGGCGATGTGATAAAGGCGGGTAAGATGTGTTTGCAACGCCTTAATTACGTCTATAGTCATAAATCCCAAATTCTTGAGCAGATTTATAACAACTTTGAAGCATTTATTTCGCCACAAAATTCAAATGTTTGAATTCGGAGCAGACCTGACTTCTTAGCTAAATACTTATCTAACCTTCCAAATACCGAATGACCCTCGTGATGGCCCGATCGATGCCCTGTCGTTCCCCTCAGAGCAGTTTCTGTCTTGTTATTCTTTCGGAGCACTGCCATTAAGCACATTTTCTTGTCAACTTTATCCAAATATTTTGCCCGCTGATTAGAATTTTACGATGTTATTATTTGATGACTTTATGACTAAAAAAGATAACGAAAGGGGTGATCGCGATAGTGCATCAGCACCAAACGTAGCGAAATTGGCAAGCTTTCCCTCCCCCCCCCCCCCTTAGCCGCCATTGACTTCCACCGGTTTTCCAGCAATTGAGCGCATGATCAATCAAAATTTACTGCAGTAGCCCAAGCAGATATGTACCAGGTATGCCTACAAAGACAACATACAACGAAATAAGTCAAAGAAAAGACGACAGCAATAATAATGCTATGATGTCATAGATACGTTTTGAATGATCAAAGCACATATAAACATTTCAACATGGAATACTTCACAATTATTGATTACTGATATCGATAATTCCTGATGTTTTGCCTCGTATTATTCTGTTATTTGGGTGCTGTTGTCTTCGTTAGATTTTGTTTTGTTCACAACCTGACAGAAAGAATGATTGAAATCTTTTAATACCAGGATAAACCTGAAGTGGTACATTAGACTGAATGGTCCATCGTGCTGCAAAGGATGTCTAAGGCTTTTTGATTTCTCGAAATGAAGACGAGAACATGGAGACGTAGTCGTGTGCGGTGGCAGGGGACACCATATTAATTATACTAAGACAATTCCTAACATCTACATACTCTGTTTACATCATTATTTTCTTCCTCATCTCTTTCTTCTTTTTCTTCTTCTTGATTCCTACATTCTTAGCCTGCAATCAATATTGATTGATGGACGAATTGAGTCTCACAATCCATTCCTAACAAAGCTGCATGCTCCGAGTCGGCATTTCCCCCTTACCCTGTTCACCTTTGACCGCGTGTGCGCCGAACGTGTTGCGCATAGCCTTACTTGCCATCCACTGGACATTTAAGTAAAACGGCGCCCCCTTTTGGCGAGATTTTTTTGTCTTATAAAAAATAGAAATTTTATTACAAGTATGTTTGTTTCCTTTTGTGTATATTCTATAATATTTTCTCTCTCCTTTTATGGTCGTTGAAGGGGGTGTAGAAAGATAGAGAATGATATCTTTCCGCTTACCCTTACTGTTTAAGACGTATAGGGGACTATAAATCACTTATATGTGATGGTTTCGGTTCAAACCATTATGGATGTTTTCTCAGAAGTTCTACTCCAACGGGCTGTGTTTCCCTCCTTGGCTGATATCAATCAATCAATAGCCTCCCTTTATCATTCATAATTTCATACTATTCTAAAAGGAAATGCATACTATCCAGTTGCAACAGGTAACATCAAAGTTTAATGAAGGCAAAATGCAGGAGAGGGCAATTATTATGCATATTTCCAGATTCAACTGGTTATTCCGGTCTTAATAATGATCTTAAACAGTGCATTTTCACCTCCTCACAGCACATACCAACAAGGTACTAGGCCAGCTGCCTGCTCGCATATTATCTAGTTGCACATATTAGGTAACCCCACAAAATCACTCCTTAAACGTACAAGTTTTATGATTAAAGTAGTGAGTCGTTGTTCTTTTTGGCGAAACGATATGGCAGGTCTTGAAATTGCTAGACAAACTCAACGCCTCATATATTTTATATTTCGCGAGGGGATCATAGAACTCGGCAATTAGCCCCCTTTTGTTATCGCCATTGTCATAAACAAAGTAACCGTTTATCGCCGATGGTTCCCCTTAATGACATTTAAGTGGGGGAACAGTTTTTAACAGCACAGAGGCGCAGATAAGGTAGTGGGCAACCATGAAAACGGGAATATAAAGGGACTCAAGGATAGAGGGACGTGCGTTAAGCAACTTGTCTGATTTTATGACCGCCTGCGTTATAGGTTGTTAACCGTTTTTTGTGATGGCCTTGTAGGCCAGTGTTGTGATAGCCGCAGTAAATGGCGTCATAAACGTTAGGCATTAGCAGTCGCTTTTTTCATTTATGAGGCGGATTTGTGAACCATTGCCACACGGTATAGGTTTTGATGAGTACCAAAATGCCAGAAAAGAAGTTGAGTAAAGGACAAAGGGAATGGTTGACGTCATTGATTTCATCTATGGAATGAGTGGATATTTCGAGGAGTGGAAATGCAAAACACAAAGTCCCTACAGCCATTAAATTTTCATTACATTATAGTTTCATTGCCTAGACATGCATATGACGTGACCCTTGCAAAAGCCATTCGAATGTAAGTTGTATTATACGTTAAGTTGTTGCTACGTTTAGTTGAAGCTCCTTTGTTAGCAAGTCTTTTCAGTGGGTCCCTCCGTTTTTTCGCAGTGTATATTGATATTTCACTTTATTTCATTCCACTTCAATCCCATTATAATGTATCTTTGCTGTAAGTTTACAATTACTGTCAACTCTGTTAAATCCATGTTGTTTTGTTTACATGATTTCTATCACTGAAGAAAGTGAGATGTATCTTCATGTTATTCTTTTTGTCGAACAACCGAAATAAATTTGAATTGAAAGAAATTGAAGTCTGCCTCGAGATGCCGTGTACAACCTTCGTTACTGAGATAAGAATGGGATCTAAATGGATGATGATAGTGCTCTATGACGTCACATTGTTTGTTTATTAGTTTGTTTTGTCGTTGTTGTTTCTCCCTGAAGTGACAATAAAATGTTCTTTTTCGATACATCGACGAATTAGTCCTGGTACTATCACGACTATACGTAAAGCTGTAATATTGTTTCCGTAATTTCTGTACCCTTTGTGAATCATAATGGAAAAAGACAAGTTAAAAAATCAGCTAACCTCAATTTCATGAGTCCACCGGTAAATATATGAAAAAATTCTAAATTTTAAAGGGGAAATCCAGTCCAAATATGTTAGTCTGATAAAAAAGGGTAAAGTATTACGAGTTCAACGGTATGAATTTGATCAAAATCGCACAAAAAATAGGGAAGTTATGACATTTTGAAATTTCGCTATTATTGGGGGAAACAGTTCTTGAACAGTCAATATGAATATGCAAATGGCAAAGTTAGCATGTCATTCCCTCACAACTTACCATATAGTTTGTACATAAAATTTTGAAATTTTCTGTTTTTCATTCAAACGCAATTATGCCCGATGCTCAAACCCTCATATATCTAACTGATCACTATTCTGAAATTATTCAACCAGGAATGACGTCATGTTTCAGACATCAATGACAGAAATATTGAATTTTCGTCATTTTTTTTTGTTCATGATTAATGCAAAATTGTGAGGGTATGACATGGTTAATAGCTCAATCATTTGTATATTCATACCCACTGTACAAGAACTGTTTTTTTAGAAATTATCAAAACTTCAAAATTTCATAACTTCCATATTTTTCATCTAATTTCAGTCAAGTTTTTACCGTTGAACTCGTGAAATTTACTCTTTTTTATTAGACTAACTTATATTTGGACTGGATTTTCTCTTTAAAACCCCTCTGATATGATTATGCGCACAACGTTAATGATTATAATAAACCCTTATACCGGAGCGACTCATTTACAAGGCAGTGACAAGGTTTATAAGAGGATTCAGCAGCGGCTGCACTGGCTGGTGGCAAACCCAGAACAACGGGGACCCTGGCGCTGAGCAGCAAACGAAGAATTCCGATCGTGTTCCGCGATATACGCACGATTTAATATCGAGTCCCTGTTGGAACCGCCATGAGATCGCTATCGTCAACGGTGTCGACAAATCGGACAGAACCAGCCGTCTGCAGCAGTACAGTACTATGGACAGCGCGACTCTTACCGCCCGTGTGATAGGCATAAAAAACGAGAAAACATTACAGCACTAAATCAGCGTTGGTTTCGCCCAACAGCAATTACACCCATAACAGATGTATATGGTGCAAACACGATGTGCGACGCGCTAATTACGAGTTATAACCCAGTCTGTGTCGTATACTATACTGTTTGAAGGACTGCTCGTGAATCTATGGACCCGCCTGGAGGATTTTTTTTTCTTAACGATACCCGGGCTTATATAGTATAAGGTGAACCCCTCAACTCTTGAAATGGATATCATCGGAATTATATGACACTGTCCGAAGGCACAGCGGGGTATCCCGATGCACTTACACCTCCAGTATGTTATATTTGTTTCTTTTCTATCTCTCTCTTTTTCGACGTAAAGGAGGGCAGGACAAAAATAATCTCATTGCAAACGTGTGCATCCACAAATATCACCATGGAATTATAGCTCTATGCCTACACGGTGATGTCTCAGGGCAGAAAAATGGAATTACGACAAGTGCAAGATTACCTGGGCCAGAATGTATGAAAGTAAAATTAATGCCAATTTGCTTTTACCAGTGTTGAGGAATAGCACAACGATGATGTATAGAATTCTACATTGTTCAAACACACACATACACACTCCCCCCCCCCTTACCCTCTTACGCATACACGCACGCACATACTAGGAGCATTTCATGACAATGAAGCACATTCCAATGTCTAGATTCCTGGGAAATATGAATTCCCATTCAATAGGGAATTTTTGATTAATCATTCAATTCAATTCAATTCAATTCAATTCAATTTTATTGTCCGTTTCTGGAAATTTGTTTGTTTGCATGCATATCCGGTTACATCGATACCTTATACATATACAAAGCACACGTATTATTGTAACATAGATACATAGACATGATAGACATACAAAAGATATACATCGATACAATATCACTATCATTGTCATAAATTTATAACATCAAAGAAGTATTAATCTGTATGAGTCATTTCCCCTGATCCGGAAGCAAACCACACAAAGTAACCATACCATAAATGTATAGCTGTTAGCATTATGCATTTTCTGCAGTGCTACATAGAACAAGTACCAGGTCATGGCGTCTACAAAGTAGACATGCACTGATATATCATTGGACGAGAGATATAATTGAGAATGAATAACACGTGGCAATACAGATCCCCCCCCCCAAAAAAAAAAAATCAAATAAGACAATTTGCAAGAAGAAATAATTAGTTATAGAAAGCAAATGTTGTTATAACCTAATGAATACAATCTGAAGGTACGTTTCTACGTTTGATAGGACAAATGGGGAAGAAAACAAAAATAAAGTGTCTATGCAATTAGAGCTTTCTAATTTGAGTGGGTAAGTATTCACTGAAATGCTAGTTTTGTTGTGTCTTATGAAATGGAAAACTGAGAGAAATTAATATCAATAAGTGTTATTACATCGTCAAGCTGGTGAACTCAGACGTAGTGACGTCATGCATGGTCATCAGGATATCGTTTGAGAACCAATAGTAGTTTTGAGCGCCCTCTATCTATCAATCATGCACGACTGCTTTAATACCACTGGTAGCAAATATCATGTGGAACCTATCTTTAATTGCAGTATCAAAATGTCTTAAAAACTACGAAAAACCTTAAAAGGTCTTTATATATTATATCTAGAATTACGGGGATTTCAGAATCTATTGTGCGACATCAGCAAACATTGGATGCAGTCAGCTAAATTCGGTATAGTCTGCAAGTGCAACGCTGCTGCATTGACCTGAATTGGTAGTAGTTAAGAATGGGAATTAAAGGGGCATTCCAGGCGATTTTCATGATTTCACATCACGTAGTACATAAATCAGCAGCTCCATATAAATATAGACTTGTGGAATTTATTGTGGCCCATGAGCAGAGAAATCAGTCACCTGGAAATCTGTAACAAATTACACTGAACAGTGTCGATGACATAGAGCCTCCCATATTTCAGAAATGTAGCTGTGTAATTCCATTACAATACCGCTTGCTTAACAAGATCTCCTTTGTAGAATCTATGCATGCCTTCTCCTTTTGTTTTGCTTCCTTGAGCCCCAACTCATGCATTCTTATGGTAAGGCTGTCATGTCATCATCCTTGTTCATTGTAATTTCTTATAGATTTCAACAATGTTCTTATTCTTCATCCCAATTATCATTGATTCTGAAACTCTGTACTCAGTATCACTAAGTCATAATTGTTCAAATGTAAAAGTCTGAAAATCTTCTGGAGATCTCCTTTAATGAAGTGTCCTCGAGTGAGTTCCACAACAGCGTCTTTTCACGTCCACCAGGTCGACAGACAACTGGTTTGGGAGCCCTGGAAGGAGGTCACTGAAGACTGAGAGACGAAGTCACGTGATCAGTGCAGCATCATCTTGGTTGGGAAAAGAAACAAAAACAAAAACAAAAGTACGCATGTACACGTACACTTACACATACATACACAAGCACACAGACCATTTAAGAGTATAGTGTAAAACCAGGCTGGTTTCCGATTGGCGCCAGTGTGCGTCTTGTAAGTAGTAAAGGTGCGAGGCTCGGTAAGAGTTCTGTCAGCCAATCGAGTAGAACCAGGGAGGTACAGTACTAAACGAGATTGCCTCGTACATCCTTGGTAGAACCATGGAACGGGCTTCCACCTCCCTGGTAGAACAATGGAGGGGGCTTCCACCTCCCTGGTAGAACTCTGGAGGGAGCTTCCACCTCCCTGGTAGAACCCTGGAGGGGGCTTCCACCTCCCTGGTAGAACCCTGGAGGGGGCTTCCACCTCCCTGGTAGAACTCTGGAGGGGGCGCTTCCATCTCCCTGGTAGAACCCTGTAGGGGGCTTCCACCTCCCTGGTAGAACCCTGGAGCTACACACGGTATAGTTCCATGGAAGATTGAACCATGGAGCTGTTGTAGCTTCATGGTTCCTGGTTCGTAGTTTGATTCCTCCTGAATAATCCTGTTGGTATTCCACTCTCACACGACATCTACCATGCCGACGGGAATGTTCGAAAAAGGACTGTCACATTATTTTTAGCATTGGATGGGTAAGTCTAGGATGGGCACGGTTGTTGTTGTTTTTTCCCTCTTTTTTATGAATAACACACACTTAAACACCCGAGTTGGCGCGCCGCTCTTTTGCATTTGCAACAAATGTACTTTGCTTTTATTCTTTACTTTCTCCCTCTCTCTCTTCGACGTATATGCATTTTCCCACTCCGTAACTTGTCATTCTCTATAACTTTACTGTAGATTTACGTAAAAATTCACTTTGTATTAGTTTCCGGAAATATACGCCTCACTTACAATATTAACAGCCATTTCAACCAACCATGTAAAAATTTTTCGTTTGTGTTTAGCTTTTAGTATGAAGATCAAGGTGACCAATCTCGACTAGCACGTGTGCTTACTTTCGATTTCCTTGTTAACAACAACAACTTTGTAGAATTACGCTACATGTATCACATTTAAATCTCAAATCTCTTCATTTACTCATGTTATTGTAAAGGAGTAATAGATAAGTATTTTTTCCCATATATGTATGTAAATACAATTGTATAATGATTGAAAATGTACATGCTCAAATGTTGTTGCTAATAAACTTCAAACTATGCTTCTACTTTGTAGACTCCTCATACTTTATATACTTATTCGTGCATTCAACAATTTTATGCATTCAGTGTCTTTATGTGTTAATCACTTATTTGTGAAATGTGATATATAAAATGATAAGACAAACACCAAGCCTGTAATAGGATCTGATTATTCTGGTACTCACACAGAATTAGGATTTTTAAGATGGTGGTAGCGTAGTGGGAAGATTGGACTACGGTAGTTGTTAATAGGCGTTAATGAAAACACAAAAGTTGCTTGTTTGTCTACTGTAGATAGGAACTTGATGTGTTTTGCTAAGCTGTGGAATACACTTATCATAATAGTCTAACAAAAACACAAATAATGAAAGCGATCACAAATCATACTTACAACAGTTGTCAAAAACATAATTTCGATGACAGCAAACCATAAGAAAATATTAACATGCAGAAATTTTAGTAAGACTATTATTCTACATAAGCTTACACCTATTTGAGATATTTGGTATTTTGTATGACATTATTCACATCAACTTTTCGATTGATTCCTATTGTGTAGAATTGCTATCACCGTGTATATGAAATTATTGTATCGTTCCGTGCAAGGCTGACATTTTATGTGCATGGATTATATTTCTTGGGTGAAATCGAGGCACACAAAGTCTAGTAAAGAATCAAGAATCGAACTGATGTGTAGCATACTAATTGTGATATGCGATAATTACATTTTGGATCAAAAAAAATTTCCTCTCGTGATCGGTTGAAAGAGCTTTACGCGATTATAGCTATTTTCAACTATGTCATCATTTTGAAATGTTTGACGCGCCAAGTAGTACAATTTGCAAAATGACGTCACTTCTATAACGACATTTGGCAAATAGTATACTATTTGCAAAATGATGTTACAAATCATTTCTGAATTTGTCAGCAGCTTGTACCGTCACTCTGTAAAATGTAACATTTTTAACAAAACAATTGTGACGCCACACAATAATTTTGACATTGCGCACTGCTCTTACCGTCACTCTGCGAAATGTAACATTTTCGAGCAAAGCAATTGTGATATCATAAAGCAGTTATGACATTGTGGGCTGCTTCTTTATAGTCAGCGTAGGGTCCCTTCACAACATCACATCTATCACATGACTGTTCGCCTAGCATTTTTCCCATTTTCCATTCTTTTGTTTAAATTTTTGATCCAAAATACAAAACGAATAAAACTTTGCCTAATTTCGAGTTCCTTGTTAAAACTACAGGCTCCGGTGCCTCCAAAAGAGCTATTCACTTCGGGGCTGCGCCCCTCAGTGAATAGTTCTTTTGGAGTCACCTCTGCCCATAGTTTTAACCAGAAACTCTCAAGGCAAAGTACATTTGTATATTACATTGTGTGCAAGAAAAAGGTGCGGCAATTGACATGACGTAATAATAGAGCATAGGTTGATATGAACATTAATCCATCCAACCGAAGTGAGTTCAGGAGCTGAGTTCATGGGTGGCTCTTTGCTTCCGGACTAGAGTGAGTCTGCGTATACGCCTACGTGTCTGGGTCTCTTGCACGCTTTTGTGCTGTATCCCCCACCTTTTTTTTTTATTGTTGCAGGGCCTTGTCTAAAGATGGTGACAGTGATGTGTGCATTTATCATCACTAATATCATAATTTATGTGTCTCTGTCCAGCTATAACAGTCCATTCCAATAGATACTATAATACATATATTTGGTTGCTGCATCAGTCGGTCTGATGACAGACCGCATTGCTTCTACTACCCCAGATTCTACAATGTTGAGCCACTTGCAGAGATACTTATCGTCCCTTCTTTGGAACAGCTCATTGATTTGAACCCACTTTTGTTCTTCCTCCCTCTTTAAATTTTGTATTTCCTTTTCTCCTTTGTGCTGCCAAATGATTGATTGACTTATTTATGTCATCAAATCCTGCTCTTGAGCCGTGTCAGACTGTTCAGGGCGAATTTATCATGTCTTGTCTCCGCCGATTATTTGTCAACTGAGTCCGAAACCTATCAGCTCTGACTTTGAACTTGATGCGAACGCAAGCGGCGAAGGCGGGATTGACTCGCTCCGTGTAGCGCGCACAATCGCGTACGTGATCGGATGAATAGAAGGTTCGCATCCGCGCGCTCCTGCGTAGTATGACGCCTGTCTGCTGAACCGCTCCCATAGCGAGCCCACTGGCCTGAAAAGAACGCGGGTGAACGCATTACAGGGTGGTTCAAAATCACGTGGCAGCGCTCCTAAAAAGACCAGGGAAAAGAAAACATGTTTTGACAGTGCTCTGTAAGAATATTAGTAATATTTGTGAAAACAAGCGAATGTTCACCTTTGTTGTACCAGTCATTTGCTATTTGTATTCAGATGCATTGTTGTATGAGTACATGTATACCTCTTCCCTTCTGAAAACCAAATTCACTTTGAAGTTAGTGAAACCCCATCTCCTTGATGCATATCTATAATTTGAATCTGGCTTGCAGCATGCAGGATATTTTTGTTCTGTCAGGCAAGCCTCGCTATAAGCCTTTTTTTTATCAGAAGCAACCTGTATTATAAGCAAAATCCCCACAAAAAGAATATGCACGAGAGATGAAGACATGATAAAACATGACGTCACACATACATGAGACGAAATGGTTGCGTGTGTTTGATCATTGGATCCTTCAAGAAATAGAAAGTGTGTTTCAGATGACTGGAGTTCCAAGAGTTAATCGATTTCCCGGTGTAATATATGCAACAAACAGCTTTGTATTATGAAGTCTTGAAACATGTATTGACTATAGATCGCTTGCTATAATGCTGCTGGTTTAGGCGGTGTTTTAGACGTTAAAAGTCCTCGAATTTGCTGACCATCTCAGGGAGACGATAGTGTCACACCTAAGAGCTTGAAAAAGAGTCAAATGGAACATCCATAGTTGGTCTTTTTGTTTTCATCTTTGATATTCTGCTTCAGGTCAACCTGCGTTGCATCGGCACTCTACTCGGCAACCCGAACTCAACTAATACTCAACGAAGTCCAAGTCAGTACCTGCATATAGGTAAAAAAAGGGACATTTTCCTCCCTCAAATTTTGAGATTGTACATTTCTAGAATACCGTGTAGCTTTTTAAGGTCTGATTGGCAGGCAATATTGCTTGCGTGATAATTATCGGAGTGGGGAAATAGAACAACAGGAAAACGAATATTTTTGAAACTGTTTTTTCTCCATTAAAAAAAGAGAGGCCCATCAGCCATTCTTTTTGGTTGTTTTTCTTCTTATTTTGTCTAATCAATACACAACAGTGTCTCTCCTTTTACTGCAAGATTTGATTTCTATAGGTAGCAGCTACACGTCGCGTTATTTTCCATAATGCTCTGTAAAGAAAATATGTACCCTGACAACACAAACAAAGAGATACACATGTAACAATCAGCGGGCCAACATTTTCTTACGACAGAAACTGGGTCGCATACACAATCGATCACGGGATATGGAATATGAAGATAGAGAGATCATATATTACAGTGAGAAAAGGACAAAGAGACATATAGAAAAGAGGGTATACTCTTAGTTTTGTTTTCAATCGTCAGCGCGGTTTCAGGAATGTGAGATTTTTTTTTTTCATATGGATAAAGGAGGGGGATAAGGAAGATATAAATGAATAACAAATTACCGTTTGGCTGAAAAGATGAGGGAAAACGGAGATGTCAGATACTAATGAGCCGTTTCGCTGGCTCTCTATATCTAATAATTCATTTGAAACACATTAGTACAGCCCTCGTCAACCAGCTATTATTGGATGTCACGATTAATCCCAGCAGGAAGTATCTCGTCACAAAAAAAAAGGTACTACCGGAGGAATGACAAAAGATGCGGCAAGTCAAAATGCGACTCAGCAAGCATGGCAAGAAAAACAAGTTTGACAAATTGCGAGGCGTTTTATAACCCTATTTAAGCCATGCAATGCGTTGAGGCTTTCGCCATTGTGCCTGAGTTACACTGCGTCTTAGAATGGCTTTTGATACGGGTTTACACTGCCCAACCCCTCCCCTCCTTCACCAATTCATATATAGTTTCACTGAAAATGGAGGGGTACGGAGTTATCTAACTTCGAATGCAAAGAAAAAATACTTTATACGATCGTCCTCACAACACTACCTTATATCGTATAGAGAAATCTATTGCTTTACCAAAAAAAAAAAAGTCCCTCTTAATCTACACAGTTATACATATACATATATTTGTATTATATATGATATCATATATATGTATATATATATATATATATATATATATATATATATATATATAATGTGCGTGGGCATGTATGCATAATTATATAGTTAATGTTAATTGGAACACCGGGTGAGGGAGATCAAAGAAGAACCATTACTATTTAGTATACCAAGATAGAAGCGATTAAAGATAAAAATAGAAGGGTACGAGGTCTCATTCATTTTCTATCGTTTTTGTTTTTTTCAACGATGCATTTCTTGACTTGAAGCAGCATTTCAAGGAGAGAGAGAGAAAGAGAGAAAGTCGAAAACACATCAAAAAACAAACGCGGCTTCACCTATTTTGCCGGGAAAATACATTACCCACCAAGAATAGAGCAGTTGCGTATAAGATTTCAAATAATCAGTGCAGTATACACAGCATGACAAGAGGCATTTATCAAGGAAAAATTAGTTACACCGGGTTTTCAAGGCGTTGGTTTGATTTGTTTTGTGTACTTGTTGTTGTTGCTGTTGTTTGCTGCCATAATCATTCTGTCTGAACATGTTTAAAAAGCGCTATTTTTATAGCCTTCCAGGACTTTTAACCTGGGCGACACTTTAGGGTTTTGTGACCCACGCGCGCGTGCGCGCGCGCCCACACACACACACACACACACACACACACATGTGACCGTGCATCACAAAACGAACAAAAAGTCGCACACACTGATTTTGCATGAGGACTGAAAATAGGTGAAATGGGTCAACCTAGCCAATCTCGACTTTTTCATATTTTCTGAAACACCAAGTCTTCTCTTCTAGAATTTGGGATCATGAAACGGGCAGGAAAGTGTGTTTTTCTAGCAGTTTATCTCGATTTTTTTGGGGGTAAAATAGTGCGATTTGGTGTGTCTTTAGAGTTCTCTTTTCATTTTTGAAAAACCTTGTACGCACTCTTCAATTTCAACTCTAATAACTTTTGAAAGGTTAATGCTACTGCTTTGAAAGTTGGCATTCATTATTGACAGAATGTGTTAATGAGGCATGCTCGATTTCACTTTAATCTGATAATCCATTCATTGTTCTTACTCCGGTGGTTTACTTCCTGTTTTTTGTCCCATTCATCGCACAGCCAGCACGGCTTGGATTAAGCGCTTGAATAGACATGTGATAGACACTGTACTCCAGAGCCTCTTTTCTCCGTTCACACTTTTCCAGAGTTTGTGCTTTCTTTACAACATTTAAATAGATTAAGAGAGTCCATTTGATCTGACTTATACATCATTTTAAAGCTTAAAAGTCTGCTCTTTTAGACTGTGGTCTTAACTAAGAATTCATGTCTGGCGACTTTTTGTTTGTTTTGTGGTGCAGGGTCACATTTATAGTATGCATATACATTCATCTACAGATAAACACATATCTACAAAGCTTACATACATTGGAAATTAATTACTATCCCAGTTGATCTTGTGTGATTGAAGTCTTATACTGCTCACTCATTACACTAAATTTTCTTCATAATTATCATTAAAAAAAATGTCTAAATGAGTCAATATCATAATTGTACTGGACGCTATGGAAGAACAGATTCATGTTAAAATTAACCGGCAAATTTGTAATCTATCCATTCTTGCTTTAATAGTGGTTACACTTTCCTAAAACTTGAATGTGATTTTTTTTTTTGGTTGACCAATGCAACAATGGTCAATAAATAAAAAAAAAAACAGACTAACAAACATATTATTGCTCCTGGCGTAGTTCGTCTATTCCAGTTTGTAACAGGTGCGAATTCCCGCCTTCCTCTTGTCTCTTTCTCAAGTCAATTCCAGATATCATCTAAGCCTGATGGTATAATATGCCACAGAGTGACATAAGTAAGATATCGACAACTGAACAGTAGAAAAAACCCAAACAAACAAATAACAACACTCAGTATAGTACACTGTACACTGGTCGGACGCTATTTGGGTCAGATATGGAAAGGAAGAGATTGAGATAGATAGATAGATAGATAGATAGATAGATAGATAGATAGATAGATAGATATAGAGAGAGGAGGGTGAGAAAGAGAGAAAAGGGGATCTATCGAGCAAGGAAAAAAAAAAGAACCGTTCGGACAGGTTTGAAAATATCGACTTAGACAGTTTGTCGCCATACGAGCCGCTAAATAACTGTAAGCCACGCATTTTATGGGTGCCTCCTCCTCCCCCAAAATGTGTTGCAAAGATCAGATTTCAACATGTTTGCATCTTCTCCTCCCTGTTTTATCTATCTTTTTGCTTTTTTGTTTCCTTATCCTTCTTGCTTTCTTTCTTTTTTACCGCCGGCAGTGATGCGCACGCGTAAATCCACTGCGCCGTTCCAGAGGGTGTCCGTACCGGAGCGCGGTCCGGCCGGCCACGGAAATATTATCACGTCCGGGCGTATCAACTGTCTCATGATGATAGCCTATTGCTGCCAGGCTATATGCAAGACGGACGAGTGGGGGGGGGGGGGGGGGGAGGCTAGGCGGTATAGCGATGAAAATGAGGATGAGGATGATGAGGATGCTGGTGATAATGATGATGATGTTAGTCGAGTGATAGTAGTGCTCATGGTGGCGTCGAGGAAAGGAATAAGTGGGAAGGATGATGATTAGCACAATTAGATTGAAGATATCACGGAGGATGCGGATTGAAGGAAGAAGGCCCCAGAGCAAAAAATATCACACACACACACACACACACACACACACACAGACACACACACACACACACACAGACACACAGACACACACACACACAAACACGTGTGTATTCAAGTATTTTGTTAATCTTCTTTATCAGACTTTAAACGTGTGCTCTACATTTCAGCGTTCAACACGATTCCATTTTAGTTATTCCCTGTAATTTTCGAGGCAATTGTGGATGAACCGCATAAGCAATATATTCATGTTTCATAATATATATATATATACATATATATATATATATATATATATATATATATATATATACACATGTGTCTGTTTGTGTGCCTTTCTTTGTGTGTGTGTGTGTGTGTGTGTGTGTGTGTGATCGTTTCATTTCCATTAATTCTTTCTGCAACCAGTTCTACTGTGATAATCACCACACTGTCTGCCGCCACAAAACTGCATGCTGCTGTCATTTTCATGACTTCTTTATTTTCTCGTCTCTTCGATTTCTACCACTTTTTTAATACAGTTTTTTTTTTTTTTTAATCCATTACATTCATCTTCAGTGTCGGCACGAGCAATGTTAGCCGTAATAAAATGACCTCACGCGTGGTACTAAGAAGAAGACCAGCGGACGAATACGTGCAGTAGTGTGGGCAGGGGGAAATGGCGGCAAAACGTGTGAAGCGGGATGGTTATGAAATAGAAACATTGCAAGCAAATTTACACGGGCAAAGGTTATACCCAGGAATCTATCAAGAAAGACACATCGCGAGCTTGCTGAATAGAATACTGTCACGTGGTGTGACAGCGTGAGTGTGGTCATACTTAGGTAACAATTAAAAACAAGCAGACAGACAGACGAACACACAGGCAAAAGGACAAGCAAAAAACAATAACAGAAGAATAAATTGCCATACATCGCCGTATTTCATAATCGTTGCTGACTAAAATGTAAGTGCATACATGTAACAAAATCAAATACAACAATTTTGTTAATGGTTATTATCTCATATGAACCTTCATAGAGTTACTTCACAATTAGTCACTAGATATGAGCGCTGACGACCGGCTGAAGGGGGGGGGGGGTGTAATCGGCGAAGAGACTAAACGCTCGCACTAACAATATACATTTACAGACGGAGGGCGTTAAGCGGCAGGTCTCTCCAATAATCGCACATTCATTTTGGTGTAACGAATATTCCGCACCTGAGGCTAGTTTTACTTTATATCGACTGGCTCTTGTCGCTCCGTCTTCATTCCAACCCTCCCTCCGCCTCCTTCTCCGCCCTTGTCAAGCTATTTTCCAGCACCATATTAATTGCGCTCCAATATTTATTCACATTTTGAGTGTATGAAGCGCGGTTAGGGCAAATTCGAAGCACAGACGTCTTCGCTGCGCGCGTGCATTCTTGTTATCATTTTATTTTTCCCCTTCTTATTTCCTGTTCGGGTTTGTCGTATCTTGTCTTGCGCGCACCACGAGCTACGGTATCTCCTGTTGCAGACATCACCGCAGGCGCGCTCGTTCCTGTGCCAACTGTGTATATTTAGTACATGATATGCGCCACTTCGATTTCGGTTTTGTTTTTTCGCGTCCCATCACTGTCACAATATTATCATCGTCGTATTGAGCTCGCCCTCAGCTCATTCAGCCCGAGCCTCCGTTACAAGATCAATATTTGTGGTTGGTCGATATTTCCTTTCTTCCTTTCTCTCAATTTTGTCCTTTTTTATTTCTGTCACTTTCCCTTTTTAAAAATTTTCTCTTTTTTTCTGTCACTGCCCTTCCTCCCTTCATAATAGATTACCTTAAATTCCTTCTGAATAATCTGAAAACTGTATCGGCCCCTGTCTAACCAATCTGGCGCCTGCACGCTCCGTGGAGACGCCGTTCAAAAGATAATAATTGCATGATTGGACTATGTAAATCACCAAGCACCATCGATTTCTTGTCAACTTCGGTGTTTAAAAAGACAACAAGCTGCACTCAATACTCAACAACTTGGTTTTACGCGGATACTACAAGCGCCACGCTATTAAAGAATGCTCAAGCATATCAACACCAAAGAGCGAATCCTCACGATCTCTCTCTCCTACTTACTTTCTGGTATAAACCTGTAATCTATTTTCTCTTCCCCGGTCTTTCTGACTCACCTTTTATTCTAAATCTAACTGGAATGAGAAATATATCGCATTGATGCACAGATATATAAAGAAGTGGTATTTGATAGCAAGTATAATGTCATGAACAGTCATTCGTTTAGATGAAGATTTCTTGTAGGCACGGACTCGCAGGGGGTGGTATACAACTAAAATGCGAATCACGGATCACAGTTATCAAAAAATCCCCATCCATCATTTCCTCAAACACACGCAAGCGCACAAAAACACACACACAAACAAACATGCAAGCAAACAAACAAACAAATTAAAAATAGTTATTGAAAATTCGATTTCAAGTATCGCAGTTTGACATCATTTGCAAGAACATGCTATTGTATAACAGTTCTTCTCACTTTATGTGCATGGGCAGACGGTTATAAGACCGGTTTATGTCTGTTTAAAGAGAAACGAAGATGAAATACCCATCATTATCCATTTTGTTGAGAAGCCAACAACCAACAACACCAACAACGATAGCAAAGTAAAGAAATGTTACATCAAGGTGAAGAAATCAATTTACTTCAGAAAAAAGTAACCGCAAAAAAAAGGTCAATTGATCTATCATGCGATGACGTAACAAAGACACGACTGTGGTATAGCTGTTTATACTTATTGTGTGCCGTCGTTGATTACGTATGTACGATATAACCTTATCTCTTTTTCGTGATATATTTGTATCCCACATAAAAATTGATCTTGATACGATGACATTATCTTTCTTTTATACTGCTATAACAAAGGGGAAATCTATAGCATAATGAAGAAATAATGAATTGATGAGATGAATACAAAATATAGGAATTCAATAGATCAGAGTCAAATTTATTTGATCTCCATGGCTCACGAATATTCATCGAAAACCAGAAGACACTGAAGCCAAAGAGAGTAATATCAGACAAGATCAAATTCCTTCATTTCTTGTTTTGTATATTTTTTTTTTCGTAAGCTTCCTTGTACTGATTGCCTATGTTTGATATTGTATCAAAACACACCCACGCCTTCCTAAGAAAGGTCGGCTTCCTGGGCTATTCTTATCAACAGACTCCTTCGTTTCGGCGAACTTGAGTGTATTTTTGTAGCGATACCATACATATGGGATAAGAATAGAATATAGGACTATTCATATATGCACTTGTTCGTATGGTTTCAGGCTATTAGTGTTCTCTTTGAAGCCGTGCGTGTGTCCTCTGCCAAGTACAGAAGTACAAATGAGAAGCCTTGTCACCACAGGATTAAACACAACCTTACTTTGGACAAACTAATCGCCAATGGCTTCCAATTAAGACAGATGAGTGTATGGACAACGGAGGAAAACGATGAAATGAAAACGTGGCATGGCTTCGCGTCCTTTCTGCTGGTTACCATACAAACGCGCGAAGACTTTCAGCCACTGGCTGATATGGCTTTCTGCTTGCTCGAAACGTAGAACAAAATTAATGACATTGGTAATGATAGAAACCTATACTGCCGGTTAGATTTAGCATGCGATGCATAAAAAGAATAATCACTGACATATAGATCTTCATCTAGAAGTATATCTTACCTATCTATCTATCTATCTATCTATCTATCTATCTATCTATCTATCTATCCTATCTATCTATCTATCTATCTATCTATCTATCTATCTATCCTATAATATCTATCTATCTATCTTTCTTTCTTTCTTTCTATCTATCTATCTATCTATCTATCTATCTATATTTCTTTCTATCTATCTCTCTCTCTATCTATCTATCTATCTATCTATCTATCTATTTGTCTTGGTGACCGTCGTGTGCAAGATAATTATTGCGAGCTCTTTAGTTTTGTTTGTTTTTTGGGGAAAAATTAAAGAAAATTATCGAAATCGGGAAATCGATCTTACCAGTTTTTCGAGGTGATATTTTGTTTCATGACATATCACCTTCTTGTACAAATCGTCAATGTTACTTTGCAATGATTTTGTATTATTTGGATATGGAAAATAAATGAAATGAAATAAAATGAAATGAAATGAAATGAAATAAGTCACTACAAATGAAAGGAAAAAGACATAAGAACATAATGATGATGAAAAAGATGTTGGTGATAATAGTCACAATGATGAAAATAATGAAAATATCAAGAATAATGATAATAACGGTGGTAAAAGAGAGGGGAAAGGCAATTCGGAGTGGAGATCGACATGCGAAGAAGAATTCAAGAATGACATTTTCTGCATTCTAACTGCAAAAGGTATGTGAGCTATACATCAAACGTATTTTATAACAAACCACAAACCAGTGCAGCTGGTGAAGTGGCTTGCATTCATGTTGTTTCCGTTGATCATGATAAATAATGGCGATATAATTTTCACAGTGTGAAATGCGTCTTCTTTGATATATTCAATTCAATTCAAGTCAATTCAATTTATTTTCATTTCTCGACAAAAGCATATAAACATATATCACTTTTTTTTTGTAACAGAAAATAAGGTGTGTGAAACTATATATGTAAGATGAAAAGGGTGTACAATAATTATATAACCATACGATAATTACACATTGTCATAAAACTCAAGTGATCAGAAAGAAGTGAACAGTATTTTGCAAAATTCGAAAAATGAAGGAATCCACTAAAAAGACAAAGCTTGTAGGATATGGTCCCCTCAGAAGAAAAACATAAATTGAAAGCACGCAAAACAAAAACAAAAACAAAAGCTGGAAGCCCACTAGAAAGACAGGGCATCAAACAGACACAATCATGTACAGAATACACACGAGTAAACATGTATAGATAGGACGTAGGTATGTAGATACAGATAGGTAACGCAGAGGGACTTTATTTTAATACCGCAAGTTACGCAGGAATGTTTTTTATTCCATGCTCACCATGTTGTTAGTCGGGTGAGAAGATTAAGGGGTGGTATAGTTTTTGGTTGAGACTGGGCTCCAGATTTCCATTTTTTTTTTTTGTCAGATAAGGAGAAACAACTTATGGAATAGGAAAGGGCATACACTTCAAAAAGGAATTCCAAGTCTATTTAATGAAAATTGACTTTGAAATATGGCTGAGATATCCAACAGAAAGCGATCCTAAGGAAAGGTGCGACCTACCTTTTATCATAATCGCTTTGTTTATTTTTTGTTCTATCTCAGCCATTTCAAAACCAATTTTCATTGAATAAACGCGAATTCCTTTAAGAATTATACGCTCTTTGATATTTTATGTGTTTTCTTTAATTATCTCACAAAAAGTTAAAAGCTGAATCCCCATCTAAACCAAAACTATACCATCCTTTTATTGTCATCAACTTTGCTCCACTTAAACAGAACCCCCATCCCCAGTTTAAGACACCCCTACGAAAAAAAAGACCAAGTCGATTTAGCAGTTCGAGCGTTTGACACATATGGCACAATTGAGTAGATAAGTTTGTCATCGCATGGCGTACCTCAAGCTATCAAGTATTTAGCTCTATATTGCCATATATGGAAAAGTATCAAACAGATGTGTCATTACCGATCCATCTTACCAGAAATGAACCTTGTAGCGTTACGCGAGTGAGCGCATCCCATCACAAGCCCATCAATCTCAAACTGGTCGACCTATCACAGTAACCATGGCAACGTCAGAAAATGCCAGCGACAAGCAAATACCATGCATCCCGGTTGTACTTTTCTTGTCAAACAATGCACATCAGATGATCTAAGAAAAGTGGGAGAGAAAGCAAGAGAGAGTGGAATAGAATAGGAGATAGAGAGAGAGAGAGAGAGAGAGAGGGAGAAAGAGAAAGAGAGGGAGGGAGGGGTGGAGTGAGGGAGAGAAAGATTAAACCTTAATCATACCAATGTGCGAAACAGCGTTATATTAATTTTGGCGTATAAACACATTCAAGGCATAATTTACCATTTGCAGATGAAACAAAAACCCAGCATTAGTGCTTTAAAATAGTTCTAAAATGTGAGTTAGGGATAGAAACAACCACTGTAAAAATATGAATCTGTATAACCATTGTTAAACACACAAAATGTGAACAATATCTATAAAATAAAAATGTTTCCAGACTAAACCGTCTACAGTTATGGTTTATTGAGAAAAATACTGATATCTCCTTATATTTTAGGCTTTATTGCAAAAAAAAAAAAATATATATATATATATGGTAGGATGTTTTGTGATACAACAGACCTACACATATGCGTCAAATATGATAATCTCGAACATTTTTTTATATCACTGTTTCCAAACAGAACCTTTAACTGAAAATGAAACAGAATATGTAATATGGTTTTTACTTTTGTCAGTGATGATGTATTATGTTAACAGAACCTCCATTCAGAGGGAAATGTGTGAATGTATAAAAGTGTTCCAGGAAATGTTATTAAGCCCATTACTAAACTTTGGGATCGATCATAATGTACTTTTCGCCCTTACATTTCGATCTCCCTTGTTGTTCTAACGAAGACCTCCAGTCAAACAGGCTTGATTCTATGAAGACCTCATCATATTTTTTTTCCATTTTTACTTCAACATAAACCATGTCTTTTTATCAATAAGTTTATCTAGTTACATTGTATTAGTTATCTACATGTATATTCGCTGTATTTCTGCTTAATATCTCCCTGACATATGTGATTCAGTGATGTATTAATTACTACGGCGTTTATATAATAATGATAATAATAACAATAATAATAATGATAATGATAATGATGATAATAATAATAATTATCATTATCATTATCAGTATTATCATTATCATTATTATTATCATTATCATTATTGTTATTATTATCATTATTATTATTATTATTATTATTATTATTATTATTATTATTATTATAAGGGTGAAGGCAGCAATAATTATGACAAAAAAATGAAAACATCGGTTACTCTGAAAATAGAGAACGTATGAATGACCATAGTGATACAATTATGGGAAGAGAAAACAATAAAAATGTTGATATGAAAGCAACGCTCCTAATCGTAGACATAGGAATATGTATCATGTTTGTGATTGTTTACTCCTTATCCCACGTTTAGATTCATTTCATTTAATTTTAATTTTATTTCAACATGGTAATAAAAAAGGAACTTTCTCAGCCATCGACTGTTATTCTGCGAGTTCGTGCATGTATACAATATAACGAAAAAAAATGATATAGATTCAGTAGATTCAGTGTATAGTAATGATAGCCTTAACGAAATGAGTCTTTATATGAATTATAGTCATTATAGAATCGCATGTTGAATTAATGTATATATATCTCTACATCTCTGTAATCATTTATCTCTATAGAAATGACAACAACAATAGAAATATATATATATATATATATATATATATATATGTATATATATGTATATATACATATATATATATATATATATATATGTATATATATGTATATATACATATATATATATATTTATATATAGATACATACATACATATGGTATGTATGTGTGTATGTGTGCGTGTGTGTGTGTGTGCGTGTGTGTGTGTGTGTATGTGTGTGTGTGTGTGTGTGTTATGATGTGATGTGATTTCCATCTGATTCATGTGGGTCAAGACGGTTTTTTTTTTCAAACTTTCGTTCTTTCCTTGTTTGCATTCACAAAAGTACGAAACACTGACAATTTATTTTGGCGTCTTCCAAGAACAATAGATGCATAATTGTAATACTGACTTCGACCTCGGGGCTGCTCAAACGGCTTTAAGCTCTTCAAGGGTGATGATGTCACGCCCGAAACTCTCGGGTGCTCTTCATCAATTTATTACGCTGATGAAGATTTTTTTTTCCCCGATGCTCCTATCTGCTCTTCAGCAATAAGCTGTAGTTTTTTTTTTTTGTTATCAAATTATTCGACTTTGCTACACTGTACTGGAATATTAGTTTCATATACTGTCCTTGATATTATGTGATGGAAATATATACCATCATCAGAAATGTGTGTGTCTGTGTGTTTGTGTCTGTGTACATGAGTGTGCTTACCCGCGCACTTGAAGGATAATTTTTTGTTTAATTGTCTCAAAAATTATGAGAATACTTTGTTATTTTATACAGGAAGAACAGTTAAGGATGCTGTACTCATATTATTTGACTGAAAAATGCAATTGATTCCACTGGAAAAGAAATAAAAGAAATGTCTATTCTTGTTACTGCATACGATTCAATATTTCTAGTCTTAAAATTGCATAAAAAAACAAATAACATTGAGGAAGAAAAAAATGTACTGCATTTTGAAGTCATAACTCGTAGGAATACTGAGTTGCACATAGAATTACAGTGTATAAGTGACGATGCATTGACAAAAGTTCGCAAAACATGTATTGATTTCACTTTGAAAGATGAGTGATACATGCGCACACCGACACACACATGAACACATCCACACAAACAAACAAACACAATTATAACTACTGGTTTCTATAAAAGCAATGTCTAATTGTAGTCAAGAAATACGTTTAAGCTAGTGCAAAAAAAAATCAGGTTTCTTTTTTTTTCTTATAATCTTTCAAAGCTTTGAGATTAAACACAGCCAATATATTTGAAAATAAAGGTATATAATTACAGAGAGCACACATAGACGCCGCACATCGGTTGTACTTTTATGGAAGGGAACATCAATCTCATGTGGAAATATATCTGACGCCGGGCTTCACCTTGCAATGATATTTGGTGTACTGGAGGACAGCGCGGGACACTGGGAGGGGTCACCAGGCCGCTGAGATGGATTAAATTGGATGAAATTGAAACAAAGCAGGTAGGCCAAAGGGACAAGGCAGCGCCAAAAAAAGTTGACACGCACTTTTCTCTCGCATTAATAACCATGAATGTAATCTTAACTTCGAGCGATTAAAAACCATGACAACTGGTAATAAAAAGTTTTGCTGGCCTGCGGATAGTTGGACAATAAGTTAATTCTGACTTTCTCCCCCGCTGCCAATCTCCCTCCCTCTCCCCTCCTATCCATCCATCCATCTATCTATCTGTCTATCTATCTATATATCTTCTTCATCTGTGTTTCTCTCCTTACCCTTCTGTATGAGTTTCCGTACGATTAAGGGTAGATTTCTCCCTACATTGACCAGACACGATGTCCAAGCGTAGCCCCTCCTAGAGGGCATGATTAAAAAGGAGACCCTACCGAAGAGCGTGAGGGCGTGAATAGAGGGAGGGATTAGGAGAATGCTGCGTTTCACCGAGTGGGAGTGGCGGTGCAGGAGTGCAGCTACACCTTCGCTCTCTTCTGTACTTTTTTCCCCCTTTGGGTGAAGCGGTTTTACTCGGCGGGCATTGGAGGCGAAAAGTTCACCCAAACCCACGCCTTATCGGCCTTTCGCAGTAGGGACGCCGCCTAGCGACGGGCGTCCAATCTCGTCTGTTGATGGGTAAACCGGGAAGGGGAAAAAAAAACATAAACCGAATAAGAAGAAAATACAACAACAATAATAACAACAAAAGCAACAGAGAGCAACAGCAACAATTACAACAAGATGGGCATAATAAGAACTATTAATTACGAAACTATGGACTTTTCCAACATAAAACAAGGACATGTCGAGTCACAAAAGGAATATTACCATTCTATTCTTAACCAGTAGAGGATGATTCTGGCTCGGAATCATCTTACTTATCCAACATTGGCCAGATTTTTCTTATCAAATTTGTGCATGAATTTTACTAGCGAAATGTATTGATTCTAATTCTTGCGGGATGTTATCAACTCATACCGAAATAAAGCATACAATAATCACCGCCACTCCGTTTGCCTCTGGAGTGGGGACATATCTGGAGTGAGAGGCAATATTATAATGCAGTGCAATGGACTACAATAATTATGATAAAATAGACTGTAATGTCTTGCATAAAACTTGCGTTTTTATTCATGCAAAGCATTGTGATATTCAACATTAGATGATTGTTAATATGTGTAAGAAATAAAAAAAACAATAAAATCTAATGTGTCATATCTGGAATATCACCAATATAAGAATTACAGTAAAATTTCCATCAACTTCTTATTGTACATCGACGGACTATTGGCATGGCTGGATAGTGTGGGTCTGTTTGGGCGGGCAAGAAAGACAACGATAGCCACATCGTTTCTTTAAATGGTGCAACATTGGTAACTATAGCAACCTAAAATGACCACCTAGAATGCTATTCAATTTAACGTATGTTTGAAAATATATTTTGTAACAAATACAAACTGTACACACGTCTCTGATCGACAGTAAATGGCCGTCCTCCCCATAACCTTGCTGAGAAGTATACACATCTTGATATGCTTTTTTTTTGAGGGGGTGGGGTGGTGACAGTTCTTTTCTTCTCGTCCCAGATAGCAGAATGATAGAAATTGAAAAAAAAAATGCTGTTCCACTTTCGAAAGAAAATATTTAGTAAAGAGTTAATTGAAACGACAGCTTTCCACGTGAAACAAAATGGAAACACGTTGCCCTTTGTCCGACAGCGTTGATTTGACCCAAATCCTCCGTCGCCTCTTCTTTATTCTACAAAGTATCCATTTTTACCCCGTGACCGAAATATTTGATGTTCTTAGACAAACGATAACTTGGCCATGCTCTATTTCACGGCTAATACAAATAAATGCCGCCTCACGCCCCGAAGCATGTGCGTCTTAGAAATAGCAACGAAAATATTTTGGAAGAGGGATGCACGCGCAATATAACTACTTTTAGAAAAATATGGTCGGGTGTCGTCGTCCCAAACTTTTTTTTTTTCTCCTCGTGTGCCACAAGGTCCCGTCACGTCTTAACCTAGATTCTTGTACTTAAATCGTGTAACACCATTCTATCACCATGTTATTACTGAGTGCATTCAATGCTGCTTCTGTGTGCTGACCCAGATTTAGATTTTAAGTCGACAATCTAACCCCGATACCGCCACCTCTCTTGTCAATAATTATATTAATGAAATTTGGCCTCTTTTTGTTACCCTTTTTAGCTGTTTTCATCATACCCGCGCGTGAATGGGGACTGACCTTTTATAGTTAAAAGTGGATTCACATACAATTTATTTTGACAAATCTTTGCTCTTCATCATTCAGCTTTTGTGTTTTCGAACTTCATATATTTTTCTTTAGCCAGTAAAATTCTGCTTGCTGTAACAATCACTATGTACGTGACCTATCACAAAGAAACTATACTATTGATACGAAGGGGTATTTTCTCCTTGCGTTGCTGCCCATTTCATTGGAAAACTAATATTGGGAAAGAAAAGGCTCCTTTGTGTACTGCTACAACGATGGAGGTAATAACTATGTATTTCTAGCCAAAATGTTGATGGATTAAAATCTATTGTTGGTATAGATTTTAATTGTAAGAGCTGACCTAAACTTTGGTTTTCTTACATGCTTTGTATTTGCACAGAACTTATGTCCCAGAGCAGTTGTAATGAGCATGATGGGCGTACCTAACAGTCTTAATCATGAATATCCTAATGTAAAGTGCGCGCGCTAAAACAAACGGGGGTGTTATTATGTATGTGTATGCCCATGTATGTCTTTGTGAGTATGTATTTATGCAAGTACGTAAGTATGTAGCGACAAAACAAAAAAGAAAACAGAATACGTTTGTTCTTTGCACGGGCAAGATACATAACACAGATAATAATGGTGTTTTTATGCATTTTTTTTTTTTAATTGGGTACTATTTCTTCATACACGTAGCCCTACATAAGTAGGCCTAGTAAGTCGTATAGTATCAGTTTACCTCACATGAAAAACTCTCGTAGTGTCACCTTTTTCATGTTACCTCTCTTACTTTTTTGTTGTTGCTGCGTAGTTGTTGTTGTTGTTATTTATTGTTTGCTTGTTTCTTTGCTTGTTTCTCTCTTTCTTTAAGACTATACAGTTCTGTTCCACATGGCGCGAATAGAATTCCGAATCAAGGTATTATTTTAAGCTGGAAGTGAAAACAAAGAATTACATTATATCAAGTTATGCACGTGCCTGCATGATTTTCCAAAACCGTTGCAAATCTCAAAATGTCTGTCATCCATGTGTGTTGATCTCTCAGTTGAATATTGTTAGTTATTTGCATGTAATGTTATGATATTATATCTCTCATATAGTGATATTAATCAGACATGAATAGCCTTTTATTACCTGTATTTTATTTTCATATTATTTTACCCATTCCAGTTTTACCTTCACTGTTATAATTATGAACTTGTGAGTTATGTCAAAATGATATGTTTTCTTTAAATTAAACATGTTAATGAAGCATAAGGGGATTGGATGTAAATTACTACCAAACAATCACATATTGTTATCCAGGCTAATTGAACATTCTTTAAACAACTGAAATAAAGCCCCGGGAAAATACACTTTTCTCCCAATTTATTCTGAAATACATCATAAGAATTGTTGAGGTTAACTTCATTTTGGATACTGCTGCAACTTCATCAGGTATCCCCTCCTCCTCCCCCCCCCCCTCCCCCCCCCCCCCCCCCTCTTCCTCTCTGTTTGGCGCCAGCTCTATAGACCTGTCGGCGTGTCAGCACTTAAAAAATCTGCCCCTGTCTGTCCTGTTTTAGCCAAGATCATCTCTGGTTTTATCTGCAAGTAGATCGATAACATACAACCAGCAACAAGAAAGGTGAATAGGCAGAAGGAAAAGGAAAAAAAAAAGAACTAACGAATCCATAACCATTACACAATATTCCTTATGTTCGCCAATACTTCAACATAAACCTTTTCTTTCCTATTCTAACCACATTTAGCGCGCTTCTACACGCTGGACCGGCCGCCGGCCTCTCAATTTATGCATTTTGTTTCGAGCAAAATCGTTGGCGAAGGAAGCGGGAAATCATTTTTGATTGTCTGCTGAGGTGAGATACAGGGTTAATCTCTATCGGCGGCTTAGGAAAACGATTTTGAGTGGGAAAGGAAGGAGGATGGAGTTAGGAGTTAGAGAATATGGAGGAAAAAACAATTCGCGATTCACTGCACCGCGGGCTATCAGCGGGCGGAGCTACCATTAGCTCGCCAGAACGGCGGGGACGGGCCCCCCGTTCCCTTTTCGCTGACAGGGACACAAACAAATACAAATACAAAAACAAAAGAGGGAAATGGAAAAGCGAAAATCAATGCGATGGTGTGTGGGAAAATGTCGATTTGTGCATTTCCTCCCCTCGGGTTGTGTGGGTTTGTTCCTTCTTCTCATCCTTCAAACTTCGACACACACAGACACAAATATATTATCCTGTTATCTCACTATTTGTTTCTTCTTTTTTTCCACTCAGTTTGCTATCATCCATGGACATAGCTGCCGTGCATAGCGCCGACTCACCCTGGAGGAACCCAAGTATTGAATATTTCTTCAAATTTCAGCTGTTAATATGAGACGACTTTGTGATGCAGTTACAGAGCCCCCCTCTGCTTCATAATACGGCAAAAGCCAGATGTTTCCACAAGATACCGCTGCGACTGTAGGGCTACCTACGAAGCAATCCGGCCGGCGCCACCGCGCGGGAGCCGGCCAACGAGACCCCGCTCTCGGGTTGCATGGCGGCCCTTATACGAGCGGGAGAGAGAACACGAGAAAGCGGGAGCGCGGGGTTAGAAACGGAGGAGAAACCCAGACTGGGATAGAAAACGCCGTGCTTATTGTTTATCCTGAGAGGAGACGTGGGTATGATATGATGCGCTAACCTCCGGATCGATTTTGGCGCGCAAAAAGCCAACAAATCCATTGCTCCGAATAGCCCCGCAGAACCCGGTGCATGCTGACTCGTTTAAAGTGCAAAATTTGCTCCCTGTCGTCACAACGTCTTGCCGTCACAACATTATTTTGTCCATCAATCGACACTGACTTAAAAACAAGAATATAACACCTTGTGCCGTTATCGTTACCACTTTCAATATCTCAATTCATGTATACTAAATTACTAGTGCCAGTCATTTATGAATATCTCAATCATTGTCATAATCATATTCTTCCCATATTTATATCGTTGTCAAAGTTAACGTTTATCTATCTAATCTATCTATCTATTTACCAAAACTGAGTATCTATCTGTCTATCTATTTATCTATCTATTTATATAAATAAATAAATAAATAAATATATATATATATATATATATATATATATATATATATATATATATACATAATACATAGATATAATATAGATGTAGAGTATATTCATATATTCCACTCATAAAACGTCAGAATGGTTAGTGCAAATATGTGGATTGTTGAAACTATAAATCGATTCGTAAATGAGAGGTTAACGAATCACATCGTATTTTTGAACCCCGTCAATGGCATGTCATAACCGTCTTTAAAAACACACTCCACTTTCTCATTTTCGCTTTCTTCTTCTTCTCCTCCCCCTCTTCCTCCTCCTCCTTCTTCTTCTTCTTCTGCTTCTTCTCTTCTTTTTCTTCTTCTTTTTCCTGATCTATATCTTCTTCTTCATCATCTTCTTCTCCTTCAACCTCGTTGTCATTGGTTTTATTTACTCGCAGTGTCGTTATACTTTAAGAAAGACGGGCACGATTATACCCGGATTCTATGTCGAGTTTTGACACGTGCGCGTGGTGCCACGCTCGTGCTGGCAATACATCGACTACTGACGATAAACGAAACAAATAACAACGTTCAGATAACCTCATCTTTTTGCCTGGGTTTTATTTTTCTCTCGCTTTTGCTTTTCTGTTGTTTTTATTTCGATTGTCTTACCAGATGGAATCCGAAGAGGGGAGATAAAGTCTGTGATAGGTTTTTAAGGTCTGCTTGCCCGGCAGCGTCAAAAACAATCGATTCAGTTTATTAACATTGGATACAGTATTTCTCATCTGTCGGGCGTCATTATCGTTTTATTTCATCTCTGCCTTTCTCTTTCCCTCTCTCTTATGAAATGCAGATTGTTCTCCTTTTAGCCTGGAAATTGGGGCGGGCTTGAGCGCATAATCCTTCCGAGGCATGGATTTGTCTGGTGTTCACGCACCAGGTCGATAATTGTCTCCTCGACATGGTAAACTAATATGATATGTTCTTTTGTGTTTAGGGCGGCGTCCATTTATATTTGACCGCGCCGAGGCTGTGAGCAGATGGATAAAGCGAAGCAAGAAGGAAAAGTATGCATAGGATTCACGGTGACGGAGAAACAGAAGGATATGTGTTGAAGAAAAGAAAAAGAAAAAGAGAAGACAGAGAATATGTAGAGAGAGGGGGGGCGGGGCGGGAAGGAGCGAGTGAATTGAGAAGATGTATGATGTGTGAGAGAGGAAGAGATAAGGAGAGATATTTAAAGTGTAATATATCAAACACTCACTATATTAGCCAAGGAATGGACATAAAAATCATTAAGAGAGTGTCACGAAGCAACTGACAGCAGATATGGGACATACGCTACACAACGTATATTTCTATTGTCATACTCTCATTGCAGAGGAAAGCATAGCTTACAGTATTTCTTACTGTTCCCTTAAGACAAGTTAGTGTACATGTTGTAATTGGTTTTGTTTAATTACTCAACTAACTTAATATGCGCTGTTATTCAGCTGTATGCCCTGAGTGTACACAAACATTAGCTTTGCCACGAAAATGTACTTTGATATTTATTCAGGCCTATATGTGTTATCATAATTATACATGACATCGGACTTTTTTTTCTTTGTACGTGAGTGATCCTCTTTACCACTTTTGTAAAAAAAAAAATTAAAGCTATCAGTAGTGTGAGATTATAACTTCAATTACGTTCTTGGAGAAGTAAATTTCAAAGTTTTTGCGCTTTGTGTGTTTGTGTCTATGGTTCGTGTGTGTGCTCAGTTTAGAGATCATTTTTTTATGGTCAGATAGTAGTATAAGCAAAAGATAATCTTCAAGAAATATGACTTCGACCCCACGTATAGATTGACCGAATCTACAAATCTGAAGAATTATATGTATGTTGATTCCCTCCCAAGCCATCCCGAGCACCCCCATCACCCCCCCCCCCCATCCAAAAAAAAAAGAAAAAGAAAAAAGAAAGAAAGAAAGAAAGAAAATAAGATCGTTGAAATCCAATCAACCGAAATCAAAATAGAATATAAATCAAATGAGTGTTAGAATGAATAAGATCATGTTGGGTCAAACGTGAAGAAACTAACTTCTTGCTCATTCTTTTTTTTTTAAGCAGACGTCTCTTAAATTAGTACAAGAAGTAAATTCTTGCCATCTTGGATGAACTGAGTGTGTCTCCGTAAATTCCACGCAGCAAAGCCTTGTTTGATATGAAGAAAAGATGCATAATCATTATACTTGGGTCATTGTTTTTTTAATGCATTCAGGTCTTAGAAAGAATTATGGCATCAGAGTGGCATTACATCAAATAGGAGTTTTCCTCTTCCTTGGAAAGCAGTATTGATGTACTGTTTATTTTTACACATTTTTAACAGTAGAGGTGGTAACGAGTCAATATCTGGCAATTCTGGTCTTTCATTTCATTTATGTCATTTCATTTTATTTCAATTATTTCATTTTCTGCAAAAATGAAATTTCAGTAAAACGTTTACCGTCTCTAGATTTACAAAATCAATACAACATTTAAAAGGAAAATACTGGGAACGGACATGAATATATACAGTGACTTTTTTGACTATACCGAAACAAATTTGTTTGGACAATACTAAAGGTCTTGTTTGCCTTTGGGAACAGTGATTTTAAAAATTTTCAAGATATGACATTTGATGCATTTGTGTAGGTCTGTTGTACCAGAAAACATCCTATCATATAAAATTTTCGCGATAAATCCTAACATATACGGAGATATCTTTACTTTTCTCAATAAACCGTAACTGTAGACGGTTTAGTCTGGAAACAGTTTTATTAAAAGTATTTAAAACTGTTGTTCACATTTTGTATTTTTAACAATACTTAACATCGATTTTACCGATTCAAATTTCAACAATGGTTGTTTCTATCCCTAACTCACATTTTAGAACTATTTTAAAGCACCAATGCAGGGTGTTTGTTTCATCTGCAAATGGTAAATTATGCCTTTAAGGAGGGGCTGCTGAGAAGCAGTCTCTCGCAAAACTCTCATACGAAACACTTCGGCTGTCCTTCAGAGGTGCATATGCGACACCTGTTAGCATTGGGGAAAAATCCCCAACCTTTATTAATCCAGAAATGTGGCAAGATTGATATTATGACAAATATGATGACGCACTCTGTCCCGTCTCGTCAGGGTTAATGAACGGTCACCTCTGAAACGGGAACAGGTAACGCTGCAACTTTTTTTTTCTCTCCCTCCCTCCCTCCCTGCCGCGACGAGATCTCAGTGGCATCTAAACGTTTATGTCCGCTCTTAGAAGATTAACAAGAGATTGCAATCAGAAATTAAAACAATATTCCCCGATTGTTTTGAAACCGATGCCTCCCGGGCATGTAACCAAGTTTTCGCTGGAGGGAAAATACGATTCTCAGATTACAACTCGCACGTTCTTACGATGAAGTTTTCGGGCTGTCACGTCGAATTTCCCCCTAGCCCCTGGCGAGCGGATCCCGAAAACACGTGTTTGCGGAACTGGACTGTAGTATGTACATGGCTTTGTGTGTCACTTAATATATCCTTTTCCTGCCGTGATTAAAGGCCATCATCTATTTCTTACTAACATTTTTTTTTCTTCTTCAGCTAGTGCATGCACTTGTTTGTGAGTGTTTGCTGCCAAGTAGAGAAAAATTTCAGCTTTGCGAGCAATTTCTAAATTCTTCTTCATAATCGTTCATCAACTAATTTATCCAAAAACTATGGTTTAGAACACACTAGGAAAATTTAACCAGGAAAGACATTTTTCAAAGAAAAGAAGAAAGTATCACAAGCGGTATTACACTGAAATGCAAAAAACAAACAAACACACAAATAAACAAACAAACAAACAAAACACGAGATTGTTGCTACAGAAGTCCCTAACACCAATTTTTTTGAAATTATCGAAACTAATTTCGAGCAAACAGTCGTCTGGTTTTCATTATTTTAACCATAATTTTTCATTATTGTTATTGTTAGCAGGACCAAAAAAGTAGTATTTTTTCTTTTATCTTCTATTGTTATTGCTGTGATTATTAACATTACAATGTATTTCAGAACAAATATTTCAGTAACATTACTTTACGTCTAAGTAACCTGATTCTTCATCACTAGATTTCTAATGAATGAATTAAGAACTTATTAGTGGTAAGTAACGTAAGAACTCAACATGTATTGTAAATCTTCCAAAAGAGGCTCGGCTTTAAGCACGCCTGTCTGAGGAGGGTGACGAGAGAGGAATGGGACGGGAGTAGAATAAAGGGCGGTATTAGGGGGATGGGTAGGTTCCTCGGGGGGCCAAAGCGGACGGCGAGCCTCCCTCTGGGGTGATCCGGGCGATGAGTGACGACGGTCCTGCAGGTTGGGGGTTCAGCGCCCCCCAGGTGAAAGCAATTGTTGGGTTTTCCGCCCGGCGGACTGAAACATTATACTTCTCTGTCACATCATTAATTGTATTACTTCGAAAAAAGAAAAAAAATAAATATATAACAATGAAAAAGTAAGTCACACAATAGAGGGAAAAAGATGAATCGATGGTTACAATGAAAGGTTTGTTCCTTTCCATAAATCTGTATGACTAATAGTTCGAGGTTATGAGTTCAATCTTTAGTTAATTTCTATCGAAACATGTGTGTCATAGTTCTGAGATTTTCCCTTCTAGGCACAGAAACAAGAGAAAGCGATAGCAAAGAGCCAACAAAGGGTTGTAACCGTTATTGTACTACCCGATAGTTTCCAAAGTATATGTGCTTATTTATACATATCTTTCTGTCTGTATAATCTATCTATCTATCTATCTATCTATCTATCTATCTATCTATCTATCTATCTATCCATCTATCTATCCAGAGGATATGTGAAAACGTTTGATCGCAAAAACGAGTTAACTTCAGTCTGGATAAGTTGAGATATATGCGATTAAACCGTTGTGAAAGCAAAGCAAATAGGAAAGTATGGTTTATTTTCAATCGTAACTGTAAGAATATTCCTTGTCATGGTACAAGTGCATGCGGTATCACTGGAAACGGATTATTTTGTTCTATCTGACGACGCGCTTGTATACTTTAGAATGTTTACAACTGGCGCTTAACCCATTTCTTCCTATATGTTTATATACACACACACGCACACACACACACACTACCACACACACACACCCACACACCCACACACACACACACACACACCCTCAGTATCACATCGCAAGACAGGGGGTTTTCACAGGAGATTGATTGGTTTCTTGTGAGCATCTTCATGACCATGATGCAGGAGAATATTAAGGGTAAAGATCTCTTGGACTGCATTTTATAGGTTATGTGAGCAGTATCAACTTAAGTGGTAACCGATTGTTTTCGAGATGGGCTAAAATGTCCTTAAATCAGATGCTTGACTAGCTAGTGCTCATTATTTTGAGCAATAGATTGATGAGTTTTTGTGGCAATCAGAGAACAGAAAATTAATAGCACCTGCTGGTCAGATATTCCATGCACCACCGGAGCGAATACATAGTCCTAAAAAAAGTATCATCGTTCGAACCGTCTTACATCCGTCTGTCGTAGTTTATTAAAGAAGTAAAAATGCAACAAATCCTCAGAACCAGTCATTTAATATGTCTCCCATGTCGTATTGAATGTGGAAATGGGGTAGCAAAGATGAAACAAAAAAGAGCAGAACAAATGAATATGGGATCTATCAGTAGAACACATGAGCAGAAGAGGCGTTAGCAATATTGGCAGCACCCATTACTGAGTATAAGTATTCTGTTCCTTCATCAAACAATATCATTGTTAATCATATTTTAGACAGACCTACAGCTACTTATTCGCAGGTCACGTACTGCTTGGAAGTGTCAACATCGTGTGTGAAAAATAAAAAGCCCCGCAGAGCATCATCGTTACACCAAGTACCCTGTACACCATCATAGCAGACCAGTAGAGCGTAAGGTTGTTGCCGACTGATGGATCGATTCCAAGAATGAGTGATCGGTCACAGTATCGAAAAATATCAGGGTGCACAGACGATCGTGTACTCTCCTCTCTTTCTTCCACCCCTTCTCTGTAAAGTGTTATATCTTCCCCTCTCTCTTTCTATCCCTCTCCGCTTCTATCCTTCTCACCTTTCTTTGTACATCTATCTCTTTTCATTCATGTATTTATCTATTCATTCATCTACATTGTATATATCTATATCTATCTATCTTTATCTATCTATCTATCTATCTATCTATCTATCTATCTATCTATCAATCAATCTATCTATTTATCTAATTATGTAGCTGTGTATCTATCAATCAATCCACCTACCTATCTATACAACTATCTATCCATCTAACATCTATCTATATCTATCTATCTATCTATCTATCTATCTATCTATCTATCTATCTATCTATCTATATATCTATCTATCTATCGACCTATCCATCTATCTATCTATGTAGTTATATCTATCTATGTTTTCTCTTATTGTCTGTATCTTTTTTTCTATCCCTTTTTCTATTTCTTTTTATTTCTTTGATCGTCGTTGGTCGTATCTCTCCTCCTCTCTCCATATCACTTTCATTATTGCTCTGTTGCCAAGCGTCATTATACACTTGCTCTCTACTCTCTCTCTATTTTTCCCCTTTACTACATTTTTTACTCTCTCTCGCCTTCCTTACATTGGAATTGCACTTTACGCCGTTGGCTTTTCTATGTTGGACAAGCATTTGTTCTCGTTACGCACACTTTTCGGCGCAACTACAAATACCGCAGATTAGGTTGGAAAAGAAATTATTTGATGAGTGGCCAGACAAAGAGAGTTCTTCGTTAAACCTCGCCGTGCCGAAATGTTAGTCTAGCCTGTGTGTCTGCTCCTTTTAGCCAAAAGTCATCCCCTCATTGTCTTTTCCCCCCAAAAGAGTCAGGAGATATAATAATGAGGACATCTATCAAACTGACAGGGCCAATATTTGCCTATCCATTTAATTACAGGGGCGAGGATGAGCTAGCTGCCGAGACAAAGTCCGTGACGGGCTTTCCTTCGCCCATCACTGGGCTATAGCTTTCACCTATCTGCCTATAGGTAACACACGTCGCAGAAACAAAGCACGTTCACCACCAAGACAGCATCACGTTTTCAATAAATGAAGTGACTTTGAGACCGAAATTTGATGAATTAAAGAAACAACAACAACAACAATAAAGAGATGTCCAATATAAACGTTATGTAGGTAGAGAATATACTTATTTTTTCCTTTTTCTTTAGCTAAAGTTTATCGAGAGAGACCAAAAACAAAAAATTTCTGCTAAGACTTTATAGTGCTTTGCTGAACCATTTGCCTCTTGTGTAATGCTGGAATATCCATTGATTTAATGTATTGCATACCTGCGGTCCTAAACAGTTGCTAAAGGCAGTTTTTTTTTTTTGATACACATAGGTCTGCTTGTATAAATGAAGAGTTGATCGCAAAACGTGTTTATTTCTTTCTTGTCATTTTCAGATATTTCCGATTAAATGTGCTAAAATGATAGGAAAATTTTGGATTTTTTTTTTAAATTTCATACCTTTAAGAAAATTCCTTTTACATCAACACTTGAGGAATTATTGGAATCATTAACTTGCTCTATCTGATGATGGACTTACTCTTAAATGTTTGAAAATGGCGCTTAACTCATTTTGCCATCAAACTCTCGTTCATATTTATATACAAGGTACATGATAATGCTGTATAACAGTAAAGCCGTGTGTCGTACATTAACTTGCTCAACCTTATACAGTATAAGCAGCATTGAAAATGATGACACATTTGCTCCTGCGACAATTGCTCCGGTCTTTTTTTCTCCAAGCGTTGTCGAGGACTTAGGGTTAAAGGGGAATTCCAGACGATTTTCATAATTTCACATCATGTAGTAGATAAATCAACGGCTCCATGTACAAATTTGTGGAATTTATTGTTGTTTTTGAGCAGAGAAACAATACTTTGAAAAACCTTAAACAAATTACACTGAACAAGGATGATGACATAGGAGGTTCACATATTTCAGAAATGTAGCAGTGTAATTCCATTACAATACTGCTTGCTTGCGAGTTCACCTGTGTATAATCTATGCATGTCTTCTTCTTTTGTTCTGCTTCCTTGAGCCCCAACTCATGCATTCTTATGGTGACTCTGCCATGTCATCATCCTTGTTCATTGCAATTTGTTATAAATTTCGAAAATATTCTTATTCTTCATCCCAATCAACATAAATTCTGAAACTCTGTCCACAGTACAACTAGTTTATAGTTGTTCAAATGTAAAAATCTGAAAATCATCCGGAGGTCTCCTTTAAGAGTTGTGTGGGGTTTTATTTTGATGTGAGGATTAGGATAAGGATAAATTAGGATTATGATTGTGGGTAGAATTTATGTTTGGCTTAGCGTGCAGATATTTCATTTTATCTTATTGTCGCTTTGATAACGGTCAACATATAACAAGAACAGCCACATTGGACACAATGCGACAAATGATATCTACATAAATTACATAAACTACATATTTACATAAATGAAATGACTTATGCTCGTTCCATAATATAGCGCTCCTATTTTGTATTTACAATATTTTTTTTCTGCGGCTATTGCTGATGTGAAAAACAAAACTAATTCACACACACACACACACACACACACACACACACACACACACACACATTAATTGAAATTTTATTCCCTCGCTGGCCAATGAACATTGAGATGCCCATAATAAATGACACATTTTGATACACCACTTGCAATTCTGCACAATGCTTAAAATGTCTCTTGACTTCACGACATGCATGGATAATACGGAACGCGCGCTGCTGGTTTTATGAAACAAAATAATGACCACTTGCTCGCACACACACACAAAAAGAAAAAAATCAAAAACAAACACAACCTAACGAACAGTCAGCGGAAATAAAGATTAATGACAAGAATGAAACAAAATTAGACCAAAAAGTCTCATAAATGAGGGAAGAGAAACCATACAGATAGGTCTCAAAATACATTTTGCTGATGATGGCTTGAATGTGATTAATAGCTCTACACTTCAAGGCAGAAAAACAAGAGTTGATAACCGGAATAGTAAAAAAACACCAGTATGATATCCTGTCACGTGGTCTCCCCTACCTCTCCTTTATTTTTTTTTCTTTCAGGAAAACTGCTTCTTCCGAACCAATTGAAGTCTGATCACTGAAGCTCGCTGTCACGCCATATTCTCATCAGTGTTTTTTTTTCTTCCACATTTTAGCATCTCAACGATACTACGCTATAGATGACGTCGATTCATACATACATATATTTTTATTCCTTGCTTTTAGCAAGAACAGACAGGAGAAATAGAGATAGCGAGAAGTAAAGAGAAAGAGAGGGAGAGAGAGGAAAAGATATCTCGGTAATTGGACTAAATATTCCGAGAGGGTCCGAAATACGTGCGCGCGTGCCTCAAATAGTGCAGGAACCTCTACCTATATACATGCGGTAGTCAATGTACATCTCATACTATACGGTAAAACCTCTCTCTGACAAAGATTGCGAGGATATAAACTTCTTCTCCGAATAATAGAAATAAAAGAAAATAGCGTAAATCATCATGACAACACTCAGCCCTGAGATGTAACTCCATTGATTCTGATTTCCTCTCGCGGAGCGTTGATTTGATGACATCAAACTGCTTATAATAGTGAAATGCCCTTGCGTCTTTCACTGCTCGGCTGGTACTATTCCCTACAACAGGACGATTTGTATCGCTCTACTCTTTTAAATACATCATTTTAATATCGATAGAAGTTACGTCGAAAGTTACATAATGTAAGTAAATTGTGTCACCTCGGATTTTACTTTTCAAGAAAATAGTAATATCATCCACAATCATGCAACGAGGTGACGAAGTCATCACGTTCTATTTTGTTCTTTGATTCTTATTAAACCATGGAGTACAACATTTAGTTTTTATGTTAATCTTTTCATTTTAATTTATATTTTAGCAACAGCAACTCTAATCCCCTACATAGCAGTCAACATTGCTTTTTCATCACTGATGAATAATTAGCCATTTTGAATGCGATAGTTATTTTTTTTCAAAAGTATTAATTACTATTTCATTTAACTTTAACACAACACCATTACCTCGCCAAACTTTCGGCACGTAATTGTAATCCCTGTCACTTATTGATGAAATCCAGTACAAGTCAAATAACGAATTATTTTCAAACAACTTTCCATTACTCCTACTGAGAATTAACATAATTCTGAGGAAAATTGAGGGACCATCGGATTGTCAAGTGTATTCCCCTCAAATAAAAATCATGACACCACGAAATTTCGAACTAAGGAATAAGAAAGAAAGTACAGGACCAAAAACAAACAAAGACACACACATTACGCTAAAATTACTACAAGATATATTTACGCAGATAATAGTTTACATGCTGATTGGTCGTAAGGTAACTTTCAGTACATTTAATATTGCATGCTCTTGTGGGTTTATAGTGATAATGTCAAAATAATAATAACAAAAATCATATCAATGATAACAGTAATGATGATAATGATGATGATGATGATAATAATAATAATATAATAATATCAATAATAATAATAATGATAATAATAATAATAATAACAATATTAACAGTAATAATGATAATAATAATAGTAATAATAATAATGATAACAGTAATAATCATAATTATAATAATAACAATAATGATAATAATAATAATAATAATAATAATAGTAACATAATAATAATGATAATAATGATAATAACAACAATAATAATAATAATAATAATAATAATAATAATAACAATATTGAAAATATGGCTTTATTTAGCCTGGGTATACTCTTCAGTCTTCGTACTGTTCTTGAAGAGAGCCCTGCATTATTGTTTTTGTTTTTTCTTTTATTTGTCATTTTTTGGTTTCTTTGTTCCTTTGTATCTATTTACGCGACTCAGCCCTGCAAAGGACCCTTTAATGGACCGGACTAATAAGTAGCACAATGCTAAACAGTGTCTTTAATGGTGGTTTAACAGTTCGGCAACGAGAGGGGGTGCAAGAGAGGATGGGCGGATGTATTCACTCCAGAGAGTATAGGCGCCACTTGACCCAGTCGTTGCAGTCATGGAAATAGATGCACCCTCTCACTTAAGAGCTATTTCGTGTGCCCGCATGTCAGATGACCAAGCAAATCATTTTCATTCACTCCTCATACATTGTATGGCACTACAATTCATCCCCTTCCTCCATCCCCCTCCCCCTTCCTCCCCTTCCCCTCCCCTCCCCCATAAAAACAAGAGAAAGGTCAATAGCATTTCTCTCTGAAGTAGCTATATCACAGCATTTTGTCATCCAAATCGGAGCATATATCTTACTATCTCTCTCTCTCCCTCTAACAACACTATCCCACTATCTATCTATCCTTCAGTCATTTCATCTATCTATCTATTTATCTATCTATCTACCTTTCCACCATATATTCATCTTATCTATCTATCTATCTATCTATCTCTATCTATCTATCTAGCTAGCTAGCTAGCTAGCTAGCTATATCTATCTATCTATCTATCTATCTATCTATCTATCTATCTATCTATCTATCTATCTGTCTGTCTATCTATCTATCTATCTATCTATGTATCTATCTATCTATCTATATCTATCTATCTATATCTATCTATCTATCTATCTATCTATCTATCTATCTATCTACCTATCTATCTGTATGTCTGTCTATTTTTTCGTTTGTGTCGGTAGTTGTTATACTAACATGGCTCCAAAAATGTTGGCTTTGTATTTAGGATTTTTCATTTATTCCTTCATATCTTAAGGCATTTGTACTTCTGCTGAAATCATGACAATCAATCGCAGCAACAGAACATCAACAACAAATAAAGCTCAAACACACTTGCGATCCATAGCTGAAGAATAAGCAGTATGGGTACAGCGACGACTGACGCTTACTGTCAGGTATATAATCCGTTTGCGTGCTCGTTGACTTGTTTTGTACCATCACTGGGCATTTTCTCAACACCATTTCAAATCATATTTCGCTCGAGAGTGGCGTTAACCTATGCACGGCCAGTGAAAGTTCGTTCCCATGGCGGTGTCACTCTTAATACTCTATTTTCCCCCTACATACTTCCTTTTACACCGCTCAACACTTTCGATTGCCCCTCGTCATATTCTCGGTGTGAAATGGAAGGAAAGATTCTTCACTACCATCCATCCATTCTTTCCTCTCCATATCTTCGTCTAATCTGTCATAAACGCACGCCTCTTCTTCGATCTGAAGCTGGAAGTATATGATATCGTCAATCTCGGCATGTGCGGGACATATACTCGGTAGAGGTAACACTATCGCCTCCGGATCCACCGGGAACAATTTCGCGTGAAAAATGAAATCTGGTTAGCCCAGAGTGCTAAAAGCCTAGTAGTCCCCTGTCGGCAAATTTATGGGCAGTAAGTCTATCGTTTATTCGATTACAAAATTATTATGTATTTATAACGTGATGTGTGTTCAGAGCGCTGCAGAAATTTTATATATAAAAGTACGAAAATAAAATAGAAGACAAAAAAAAAGACTTAAATAATCTTAAGGTGGTTCAAATCAATCTTTTCTGTTCTTTTATATATTCCCAACATCCCTTTCATATAATAGAAATATCTTATCCTATAATCACTCAATAACATTTAAAACTGTTATTTGCTTTTTATTTGTAGGAGAGAGAGGGGTCGGGTCGTATGAAGTAAACCTACAGTAAAATTCCCTCGACAGTCGGCTTACAATTACACCCAAACATATCAAGGAACGTGACAAGTGCAGTATGCTGTTTTTACGTTAGAGGGCGAATGTACTTTGACATGACCTTTGACATGTTTCGAATTTCACATGCCATGATATATCAAATGCTCACACATGGTTGTTACATAATACGGTAGTAAAGAATGTAATTTAATTAGCCACCATGAAAACATGACGGTGTCTCCAAGCACATTATTTTTTTTTCTGATTATGACATATTCAAGACTAATTGAAATTCTGATTATGACATATCGATGATACATAATTATTATGTCTTTATTTCACAAACGTTTAACCTATGCGTGTTCATTATCAATGTGCCACAGTTACATTCTTCGTAAGAAACAAAAAGGTTGGAACTTCAAGGACATGAAGTAGCAAAATGATTTCAAGTTCTGAAAGAAAATTGCTGAGTGTCTTGCCTTCCACTGAAACTAGTATTTGCTTTGTTTGTTTGTCGATCGAGCAAACAGGAACGACCTTGCGAGCGAAGTCTCTTTTGGAGGACAAAATGGAACTATCTTCGACTCTTTCTCTGACGCTTTTTGTGTCATTAACCGTCGCATTAGGAATCTTGTGGATGTGTGATGCCACGGTTCAAGTTGAAAGGCCTCGTGGAGTCTCACTGAGTAATGAGCCGCTATGTAATAAAGATGTTCAGGGGGAGTGGTTTACTTGTCTGGATGGTTTACTTGTTTTTATTGACTCATTACGCACAACCCTGATCCACACCTTTACAGAACAATGACAAGAATCATTTTGTGCTGTTAGTATGGTAAGAACTTTCTATGCGATGTTTCTCAAGTCCCCCCCCCCCCCCCCCGTAATAGCGAGCTGTAGATCTGCGACGCGATCGCTATTACAAAGATGACGATAATTAGGCAAGAAATGGTGTTCTGCACATGCGCGCGACAGCTGTGTCCATTGTCCAACCCGGGAGGCTGCGTCGTCTTAGTGTTCGCGTCGCAGATCGTCCTCCCGTTTATCAAAGCAGCTATAGAGATTCGAGAAGTTCAATTATCCATGATTGTTGTTATCATTTTAGTCGACCATGTCAGGCCATAACTGCAAAAGGAGACACGGTGGCATCGAAAGTGATAGCACACCACGACATACATTATTGCAGCATACAATATCAACGCGTTGTCGCAACACTTATGAGGTAACCATGAAATTACAACAGTCAATTCATAAAGCTGACGTTCAGAAAAAAATACAGCGCCCTCGTTTGAATAAGTGGCAAAATGTGCAATTCTTGGCCATGAAGTGTGTAACCACACAGCCAAAGATGTCAGAAGTATAGGCAAGCGCACTTATAATGGTCATACCGCAAATCATTTTATAACAGCAGCGCAACACTAATTTAGCTAGCCATCAAGGATAATGTACAACCCACGTAAGTTGGTTGTAGAGTCCTAGCTTTTATCCTGCGAATGTCAGACGGTATGTCTCGATATGTGGTTTACTCGTGAAAGAATTTCACATTTATTGGTTTCACGCATGCGTGTCTCCATCGTCTGCACGCGGTCGGCGACTCTACATTGAGTTAAAATTAGAAGGGGCGTGTACAAACGCAGCTCGTCTCGATGCCTAATCAACTCCATCATTACATAAGCATCTGAGCCTCTTAATCACCGTCCGCCGTAATAGACAACCGCAATTTCCTCAGTCAAGTGCGCCCTCACCCTGAACTTTCCCCCAAAGTCACGTGACACCGGAGGGGGCAGAAAGTACATCTTCGGAGGGATAACTTGCCCGAAGTGTAGACTCATTCCGGAGGTCTCGTATTCTTGAAATATCAACAGAGGCGAGGAGGTTCCCCTTTCGTAGCCTTCAGGCAGTGTCTTCAAGCTAGTCTTCTATTTCAAACTAAAAAACACGACCTGTCGATCGGAGGAAACAACAGGAGGGAAGAAAAAGAAAAAGAAGGGCAAGCAAGAGAAAACAACTCACGGAAAAGAACATCGGCGAACTCCTTTGTGTATTGTTGAAATAATGTTCATTCTAGCTTCGCACCGGTAAATGATACGTGTTTGAAGGACTGCGTTCCACTCATGGCATGTGTATCTCAAGCACTGACCATAACAATATCAATCAATGATAGCAAGTCATATTCGCGTAACCTGCTGCTACTTTAGTGACTATTCATTCATTCATTCATTCATGCATTCTTTCATTCATTCATTTTTTTTCCATTTCCAACAGAAATATGAATATTTTACAGAAATTAAATACATAACTTACATCACAACACATAAGAAAGAATAGTCCCGATTCCCCATCCCTCTACAAACCACACACACTCACACCCTAACACACACAAGCACACACACACTGACTCTCACACAAACACACACACACACAATATATTTCCTGATCAGTCCCGTGAACGAAACAAACAAAGGAACATAAAATATTGAGGAACATTTTTGTTAATTATTGATCCACTCTGTTCTTGGCAAGGAGACATTGATCAAGTATGCTCATGGAACTGGGAAACATTTCCAAAGGAATCAAGGTGTTAAAATAATTCTAAATAGGCAGACCAAGACCAATGTACTCCGTGTGCGAAACACATTAATCAGGAGCAGAGGAGCATGGATATCAGTTTCGAAACAAGGACTAAAGTTAAAGGGATGATATAGCTCTGGTTGAGATGGGGATTCAGCTCTTAACATTTTGCGAGATGATAATAAAAAGAGCCCCACTTAAATAAAACATAAAAGAGCATACCCTTTTAATAGGGGCACGTCTTGAAATGGCTGGGATATTCAAAATCAGCGAGGTCCTCATTGAAGATGTGTCCCACCTTTTATGTGGACCACTTTGTTTTACTTTCTTTTCTATATCTCAGCCATTTCAAAACCAAATTTCATCGAATATACTTTGAAATCCTTTTAGATTTGTATGCTCTTTCATTATACATACAAGTGGTTTCTAATAATCTCGCGAAAAGTTAAAACCTGAATCCAAATCTCAAACAAAATTGTGCTATCCCTTTAACGTTGATTTCATTTTACTTTTTACATGTACGACGCCGAGGCGATTATGAAAATTTCACATCTTGTCTGAGAAAAGGCATTTGCTAACGTATGAAGAACATGATGTCACGACATTAAGAAAGGAAGAGGTTCATGTTTTTTTTACTAGAATCTAATGACGCAAATCAGTTTCGACGTTTACGTGAATCTGGGCCAACTCGATAATGATCATCAATATTCTGATATCTAACATAGTGAATTCTCACATGCTCCTTACACAACTGAGTCCGTTCTTTACACCCTGGGTTTTTCTTTCTTTCTTTTTTCATAAAGCATATCTCCCCCTCCCCCCATCCTCCTCCCAATGAAGTTTAGATGCAAGTAAAGATAATACTTGGTCAGGTGTCACAAGAACAATGACGCTCGTAAGCTCCTCTGGTCCGGTTGTATTTCGAATTATTAAAAACAAGGAATTACGATTATCGTAGTTGAAGTGACAGGCTACAGTACTAAATACTGTTATTACTGCTACTGCTATTACAACAACAACAACTACTACTACTACTACTTCTACTACTACTACTACTACTACTACTACTACTACTACTACTACTACTACTACTACTACTACTACTACTATTACTACTACTACTACTTCTACTACGTCGTTTACCTTACTACTTTTACTACTGCTACTGCCGTTACTACTACCAACATTGCCACTATATACTACCACTTATACTACTCTCACAATACACTGATGTAGACACCTTGTATTGCCGCCAATGACGCCTCTTCGCTCACTGTCACTAACCGCTTAAATCGAGAAAGCCTTTGAACGGCTCTAACGGTGATAAAAGAGGAAACCATGCCTTAAGTTTTACGAAAATGCTAGATACACTTTGTCTATCTCATGTTAATCATAATTGATATAAGAAAAGACGAAAAAGATAATAAAGTGATCATGGTAACTTAAACAGTGGTCCAGGGAAATCCTTAACATGAGGTCAAAAATGATCGTTCTGCTACCAATTGGCACAGTTGGCATCACATGTTGGTAAGTTATAATTCTCGTGAAACTAATGACCACCGTGGAAATGTATTATGCAGTTGGAAGATCTTGATTACATAAATGAGGAGTTGTAGTTACGCATTAGAGCGCAAATAGACTGTCCTTTCGCAGTGGTGATGATGACGATAATGATAATGACAACGCGACGAAGATGATGATGACGATATGAATTAGGATGATAATGAAATGTAGATGATGAATGAGATGATGACGAGGACGGTGATGAAGAAGACGGTGATGATGATACTAATAAAAGCAAGATCTAGAAGCAAAACAATGATGGCGATGATGATAGTGATGACGTTGGTATTAGTGATCATGTTTAAATCAACGAGGGTAGCTCTGGTGATGAAGATGGGTCGTGAAGATCGTAGCAGCAATGATAATGATAGACATATTAACGATACTATTACAATAGTATAGCTGCTGGGAAAACAATGATTGATATGGGCTTTGGTTGGATGCAATGACACTGAAGGTGCCAATATTGGTGGCAGCACCCATGGTGCCGAAACTCACTGTGAAGTAGATCTGGACGATGAAGACGAAATGATGATGATGATGAGGATGATGAGGATGAGGAGGATGAGGATGATGAGGATGATGAGGATGATGATGGTGATGATGATGATGATGATGATGATGATAAGGAGGAGGAGGAGGAGGAGGAGGAGGACAACGATTGCACCCTCTAAGGATGAGAAGAAGTGGCATGGAATTTTCCTCTCTATGACGCTAAGCGTCGGCTGCTTGCGCAGACTATCCCGAAACTGCGGGGATTACCGCTTCTGTCAGCTGGCATAGATAGCGATCAGAAATGCCAGGGTCTCGATCGGCCCAAAAGAGGAAGGAGAAGAGAAGGGGAAGATGAGACAAATTAGGGTAAACAAGTAAATAAAAGGTTCCCAGACTGAGAACGGGGTTAGAGATATCATATCTTGAGTGGTGTTGATGATGAGAGAAGGGCGTGGAATAACCGCCGCGGTGATGGGAGGGCGAGACGACAATTTGGGGAGGGACTATGGGCGGCAAAGATCAGCTGCGACGTAGGGGGAAGAAATTCTTTGTAGTTTTGACAAGGTATGTTTAATAGTCTCTGCCAAAACATACGTGATGGCACTAGATGCAGTCCTGTGGATGATCATACCTTATCTCTTAGTATGACTTTAGAGTACGTGATCGAATTAGTAATATTATTTCCAGAAGTTTTCTGTTGTCCAATTTGATTAATTCTCAACAATTAAAAGTAAGAGGGAAAAAATCTTCCTAAGACTCATCAGCATTAAGTCACAATTGGGTAACGTTTGTCACTGTTGCGTGAATAGGAATGTTTTCAGAGATATACCATTATTAGACTAGTTGTGACCCTGCATCACAAAACCACCAAAAAGTCGCCAGATATGATTTCTTTCTTCTTCTTTTTTTTTTTGATACATGTAGTATGGGGCTAATTCTATAAGAGCAGATTCTGAGTTTTGAAATGATGTATAGTGCAATACAAACGGACTTCCTATATAGTCTATCTAAATAATGGAGAACGTTTACACTCTGGTAAAGTGTTCAGGCCTATAAATACTGAGAAAAGAGGCTTTGAAGTTTAAGGTATTCTGTGCAATGAATTGCGATAAAAAAGGATGTAAATCCATATCAACCAGTCAACCACGATGAAGAGATCATCAGATTAAGCTTTGATTTTGCACACTCTGTAAGCACATGCTATGCATGCAGAAGCATGACCCTTTCAACAGTAATCAGAGTTGAAAGTGAAGAGTGTGTAAAGGGTTTTTAAGAAATGAAAAGGGGTCTCTAAGTTCAATTCAATTCAATTTTATTTTCCACCCGTGGGATGGAATCCCTACGTCAGTCAAAGGCTGTTTTTCAGAGGTTTTCATCAGTTATTATAGTGTAATATTACACTTTTCTGATAAAAAAGAAACTACACTCGTTTTATAATCCCAACATTAGAAAATTGTAATAGTTGAATTGTTCTTTAAGAATATAATATATATAAATCACTAAAGACTGACTCATTTCTGACCCAATATGACCCATTTCACCTTTTTTTTTTTCTCGTCCTCACGTAAAATCGGGTTGTGCGACTTTTCACTGGTTTTGTGATGCACGGTCACTGGTCCTAGTATTGAGTTGGTGTTAAACAAATAAAAAAAAATCTGGTACAATGAAATCGAAAGAAAGGAAATTGATGTGGACACTTGCATACAGTTGTCAAGCAGCGCTAGCAGTCAAAAGGGCAACAGCAATATTCTTTGATATCTAAATAAACGGATATGACGCAATGCCTCCCATTCCCTCGTTCGTTCTTTCCTGATTTCTTTCTTTCCTTGTTGTTATTCGTGTATCTATGTTTCTGCTTATCTGTCCATCTATCTATCCTGCTATAATGTCATGCTCTATAGACCAATCGCACACAAGATGTGTAGGAATTGGCTACACAAATTTAAGCATATGATTTACACCTCATTCCACAACTACAACAAAAAATACAGTTCCATCCAACCTTTACGTTTGACTGCCTAGCTTTCGTCCATAGACTGTGGACCTTCTCAAGTCGATTGATTCTTGTCACACCGCCTGTCTGGTGATGATTTAAGATCACTGGAGCCATTGACATTGGTCATCACTGTGGGATGATGCCCACACAATTTGACTCAGAATCCCACTCTTGGTCAAGGGAGGTGAAAGAAGCGATCTATATCAGAAAGACCGATCCTGCTCCGAATAAGGGCCCTGGATGGTCACCTATCTACACTCCATCAGGCACCAAAGGTGTGGCAAGAATCATTCGGCCTGAGAAGGTCCACATCAGTCTAAAGCAAAAGCTAACATGCAAATATAAAGGTTGGCTAAAATTGAAGCTCTAATAGTTTTGTTGGGAGCTATCTTCCACCACCAAGTAAAGTTTTCTGCATCACTTTTTTTTCGCACCTTTCAGTCTAGCGATGGAAACGGCCAAGGAGGACAGAACATGTGTAAATTGCTACCGAATTATTCTATTACGTAACAAGACGCCGCAAAAACACAGCCAATATTTTTGACACGAAGATGGATTACGTTGAATTATTGAAATAGAACTTAAGAGGAAAGTAAGAGGTGGGCGTCGGGCTCTGATCTCGCTCGGGATGATGGCAAGCCAAGGGAACGACTGAAGATTGACGCTTGGCTCAAACCATCGTGAAAGAAAAGTTTAGATGTCCAGGACGTTTGTATTTTGAAAGGTTAAAACAAGATCGCAGGCAATGTTTATAGTAAGGGAGGTACCATCACATAGGAGGCTGATTCAACTTCCTGCCCCCTGAGCTCCCCCGTGTTTTTCCTTTCGTCTGCCGCTGGCTGCCGACGCACTCTGTTTCTTTCTTTATGAGACTACAAATCAGCACCAATGTAGCAAATTTGCTCTTCCAGCCATTGTATTAGATATTAGCATCCCTAAAAACTTTCGCATGATGTCCAGCACTACAGAAAGTTAAGTGGCGGGAAACATGATATAGCTCTTTTTATTTCATAGAAAAGAGAATAATATAATTATTTTGTATGCTTTCAAAGCATGCCATCCCTCCCTCGAATGTGCTTACTATTACTGTATTAAAGAATAAAGAGAAACAAATTTCAAATTCAATTTCATATTCATGAATAACAACATTTACTGTTATTCCAACCAGGGAGGTGAGACGAAATTGTCTCCAACCATTCACCTTTTTTTTTTTTGGGGGGGGGGGGAGGGGGAGACGTTTGTTTACAAAAAAAAAGAACACTCACGAAAAGATACTCTTATGCATCATACGCCTTTCTCACTGCTTTATTGTTACATGACGTAATGAGATAAGACAATAGATTATCCATAGTAATCTAATTCGTCATCGGATTATTTTGCAGTCATTATAAAGACTTTAGTGTGACAGCTTTATTCAAGTTCTTAGGCGACGTGTATCCGTTCTTATATGATATAACACTCGCCATGATGACTACTTGTATGTTTACTGAAGGCCCTTTACTGAAATGGATGGCACGTTTGTTGACAGGAATCTTAACTCAACAGCTAGTCAACGCTAAGTGAATGTAAAGTCACATATTTACCTTTGTTGAATGTTAGGCAGTTATCCGTAAAATATCGACAGATAAAAAAAGTCCAAAACCAAAGACAACAGAAAATTAGAACGGTTTTTGCGATCTTATTTGCTAAATGCCAGTAAGAAGGGAATCGGTACCAGAAACACTTATCGCACTGCACAATTACAAATGTTTTAAACGGGCGTAGAAATAGACATAAATGATGACAGCTAATTGAAGTCATCCGTCCCCAGAGGCTGGCGGAATAGAGGCGTTCAGGTTATGGTGGCTGGAGTTCGGTGGTTGCTGATTGAGCTTTTGCGTTACCTCTGCTTCTATTTTCTCCTCAATTCGTTGTCAGCTAAAGGAGGGTGTTCATTATAACTCGACTGTGTAGCAGTTGAACGTGAAACGGAGCGTGGCTCTCGCCACAACTGATTGAGGTTAAATCCTGAACGGTTTTCGGAAAGAGCCGAGAGCGTTGGGTTTGGGAAAGGGATGAAATTGCACCCGCAGCGGTCCTCAAAGTTACAGTATCAATAAGATGCTTGGAACGGGTCAGGAAAAGCATGTGATAGTTCTGACTCGGTCTGCCCCAGGTTCTTGAAGTTAGAATAAACATGCACTAAGAATATCTTCATGATATGGTGGGTTTTTTTTTTCTCTCATCGTTCGAAAAGTAAGCTGATTATAGGTTAGTCAGAAATGATAACTACAAGAGAACTGGTCAATTCAAATATCAGTCTACTTTTTCGATAAATTTTTAGCTTGTTCTGCGCCCTCTACACACTCCTGATTGAACGTTACTGGCTGTAGAGGCAATTTGTCATGATCATTTCATTAGTGTGATTATGATAACGTTTGTCATTATAATTATAATCATGATTATGGTTGTGATTCTGACTATGACTATGGTATGATTATGATTTCGATTATGATTATGATTATGATCGTGATAATGATTATGATCACGACTATGATTATGATTACGACTATAAGTTTGGCGACGTCACACAGGGTGTCCTTGAATTTTCGTCAGCATTGCCCACCTATGCAATTAAAGCAAATCATCGCACATTAGGCATATTACGTTTCACCGGGGTGCGGGAACTACTTAACTTGTCCCCCAAAGTATGAATTGAAGCTCTTTCGTGAACAAACCCTGTCAGCAAACTCAATCTCATCACTGTTTACAGAAGCACGCCAAGTCTAGGATGTTTCCCCCCTTCTTCGAGACCATAACAACGATATAGAGAAGAGAACATGCCTCTGACTTCGTTCGTTTGCTTTCACATGTCAGCGGTGGCCATTTCAGGTGTGTTGTTCTTTGCCGGCTGAAAAATTAACAGTCATCCTTAGCTAGCGAGGAACCGCCTTTTCTTCCTTTTTTTTTCAAAGCAGCAGCCCACGTGCTCAGAAATCCCAAGGTCAGAGCTTTCGCAGCACCTGAAGATCTATAAAGTGGAGAGCAGTCCCTGCGCCGTCTAATGACGGGTGATGAAACGGGAAGGTGCGCTCGTCAACTTTCTTACTTTATGATTACTTTTACTCTCCCTGTTTCCCCTTGATCTTCAGACATTGCTCCTTTTTTTTGAGGGGTATTATTTTTGTTGTCAATGTCTGGCAAATTCGCGCAATACTCAGGGTTTTTGAAGTTTCCGTCGAAAAGTTGTGCTTGTGTGTGACGAGTGACGGGTGCGTGATTCAGAGCTCCCAGAACGGTAAGCGGGGAGAACAACGGGGACACACCCGATTAAAAAAGTGCCTTCAGTCACGTCTTTTCTTTTTCTTTTCGTCTTATTCTCTCCGTCTCTCTGAAATGTCTGCAAAATGCCCTCTTTGTCTGCCTCCTTGAAATAATATTCTAGAGACCTGAGAGAATGTTTTACAGATTTCGTGTATCACCATTACATAAATTTTACATTGACCATACAAGGGATAACAATCTCATAGGTAAACAACTGGTGGAGGAGTCTACGAACACGGACAACTGTCCTCTCATAAACCCCTTGGAGCTTATTGTTTCAGAACGTAGCTTGACCCCCTCATGCCCACAAACCCAAAATACCTTAACATTGTACATAAACAAGCTGCCTTCGGTATTAAGGGAGTTAATGGATGTCTGTGAGTGGTAGTAAACTCTCGTCTAATATATACAGGTAACGTGACATACTGTTGAGGACGGACTGATTTTTCTACAACACGCATTTCCCATGGACACCTGCCCGAGTATACTCGGGACTCGTCCTCAACGGGTTACAAAATATTCATTGCAATACAAATACAATGACTTTACTCAAGGGGCATCGTGATCTGGCCAACTGCTTTTTAAGGGTTGTTCTTTTCATTTTCTTCCCCTATCCGCTTCGCCTTCCCTGCCAGCTAAGGTTATTTCCCTACATTCTTTTCTTGCATTATTTCCATTATTGCTATGCACTATTAACTTAGTACCAATCCTTCCATTGTTTGTTTCTTTATGAACGTTTTATATTTCTCACTTTTTCTACTGCACCATCTCAATTTCGTCTTCCTTCATTCTCCTTTCGCGCTCTTTTTCCTCTTCTTGCTGTTAAGATTACCTTCTTCCGTCTTCGATTTGTTATCTTCAGTTCTTCTTCTATTCGTCCCTCCTCTCTTTCTTTGCATTATTCTGTATTCTTTTTTTCTGTTCTTCCTCCCCTTATTCTTTGTCTTAATTGAAATCTCCTTGTTATTGATTACCATTTCTGCTTTTCTTTACGTCTTCTCCTTCCTCTTTTTCGTCCCATAATTCTTTGTTTTCTTCGTAATCTCCTTGTCATCATTTCTACTTTTCTTATTTGTTGTCTCCAAATATTTTCCCCTTTCTTTTATGCTCCTCCCCCACCTTTCTTCCTTTTTCGTCTTTCCGATTTTGTTGCTTCTTTTGCTTTCTTTTCCTTGTCTGTCTTTTTGACATGTTGTCTCGACTTGCATGAACTTGTACACGCCCTTTTCTTTATTGTTTTTGGTGTTATTTTACTCCTTGTTTCGTTTTTCTGTGTTTTGATTGAGGGCACAGACGAGGTTCGTAGGTCAGTGGCCCTCGATCAGCAGATCTCGTAAGAATGCGACCGTCACTTGTAAGCAATTATTTGACTTCCATTTCTAAACTACACCTCTCGCGATGTGTCTCTCATTAATATCCCGGATGCGCTCGAAAATAGTCGAGCCTTGCTTTTTTGTAGTTGTTGCTTTTTTAGAGGCGGGGGGAAATTGAGTAACGCGGATGGGGTAACTGAAACTACAAATTGGTTACTAGTAAAAGAGGGGGCGGAGTATAAGATACGATGACTTTGAGTGGGCGGTCAAACCAGATGTTGAACAAGCCATAGGGATAGGATGAGGGGCTGAAAGCTGGCGAGTTCAGGTAACTGTCAGATAAGTGTCAGGCGAACGTTTGAGTTTGATTTGCAGCATTGTATTAAATATCCACAGCTGTACAACGCATTTCGGCAACCCTTCTGCCTCATAACCAATCGCGACATATCATAGTAATTTCATTCTATGCTCAAGATTTATTTTACAAACATTTTACGATTAGATAAAGGATTGCAATTTTATGCACGTTAATGAAGAAAGGAGAACGAAGAAAGAAGGGAAAGTTTACAGCGAATGGCGGAGAATTGTCATGGTATCATGACAAGATGTTTCTTAACCTGTTCCGACAGCTAAGTTCCATGAATTATTTGCCAGCGACTTCAGGAACGTGGAATTCCCCCTTAATTTTATCATAATATTGAGCAGCGTCGATTTGAGCAACCAAAGAGTAAACAAAAGATACGCTCAAGCACAAATTGTTAACTCTAATTCCAGTGAGTAATCCACGTGGCTTTTGACGGAGGTATATTTTGGAAAGTGTAACAACTTCATTGACCCTCGTTAATCAGCTTAAGACGTTGCATTGTTTGTACCCTGAATCCGTAGTCAAGAAATGAAATTAACAACACCATCAACAAATTCAAAAAAGAACAACAGCAACAAACAGAGGAAGGATACATGACGAAGACGAAGTAGCAGACAGACCATGAAGCAATAGATTATACAGTGATCAAGTTGAAGAACACAGCGGTAGCATGCAGGAGGCGAAGTAGAAACCTCTTTAAGTGGACGTTTCCTCGGACGTTAGCTGGGTCCTTCGTAAGTTTTATCAACCCGTCCAAACTTCCATCCAACCACTGGTCTGATTTCTGCCCCCGAGCAAGCAACCTTTTTTTTTTTAAATTCTTCTCGTTCTTTCTTTTTTGTTTTAATGGCTGGGACACGCCCATCGCTCTACGGTCTACCTGTGATGACCAACCTGCACACGTTTCCGCCTTCCTATTGGACGTCTTGAGAATTGCAACCTGCCAAAGTCTAGCAACTTTCCACGTGTTAATCTTCAAGTGGGAATATAAGGATTGACATGAGGAAGTTTGAAATGACTGCTTGTTGATGGTGACGTCATAATGGGTACGGTATGGAAAGCCATGCAGGTGTGCGCAAGAAGAGATCAGTCTCGAGGGAAGTTCGTTTGGTGTCCCGCGACGGGACGAATGCATCGCAATTAGAAAAAAAAATATTTGAGAAAAAAGGCATCTACTTGAAATCAACTGACTTAATTAAAGTAATTACACCACTTTAAAAATGTGATATGGTTTCATTTAAATATATGAAAATAGTATCAACTGGTCGACGTGACGATACCTTTTTTTTTCTTTCGATATAAACTAACACACTTCGTGTTAGAAGCGTCTGAAAGAAAAAGAAAATGTATCATTCATTCCAGGGTGGGCACTTTCATGTTTGTCATCTTCTCAACGAGAAGATGAAGACGACGGCGAGTTTCACCGTTCAAAAGGGATTGAACACTTCTCACAAGAAAGGAAAGATTGAACTGGATATTCAGCCAAGTCTCTTCACAGCCATTTCAGAATCAACTTCAGTTTCGATTGATTACATATTATTGCTTGAGGGTTCAAAGTTCAAAGTTCAAAGTTCAAATCTATTTTCATTTTCATCAAATAGTGGCTTAGCAATTTTTCCACTTTCCGTTTCTTTTTTATTTGTTCATTTTGCATCTAAAAAAACAAAAACAAAACAAGACAACCCCTCATCCCTTTCCCCCAATATTCATGGAGACGGCTGGGTGACTCCACTTAGTTGCAAAGGACACAAAGTGGTCTACCGAGGGTCCATTCTGATTCAGTTGCCCACAACTCCGTTTTCCTTGCCGGGTTTGTAAATGTTCATCTTTGTTTGTTTCTCTTATATTTTGTATTTATTCTCGTCCATCGATTAACCCTCTTTCTATATAACCAGGCATCATTTCTTTCGTTAAGTCAGTAACCGTGTATGAATCATCCAATCATTCGATTACCGTCTACTAGCAGTATCCAATATCCTTCCATTTTTTCAAGACTCTTTTCTCTTAGTTTACGATTTCTTCATCCCTCTTTCTTTCCCTATGTCAATGTGTCTTGTTTTTCAGTCTTTCTCTGCGCACGATCGACTGCCGTCATTACCACCTCGTTTGGCACGGTGTCCCTCATCTCTTGAGGGTCCCAAGTACCACCGTCACGGTCTGCCAACGATGACTTATCCCAGGCTGGTCACGGAGGAAAAATTGGCTAGGAAGTCGCACATATTTGACAAATTTGCCGCCAGTGTGTGTCTTCCATTCGATACTGGAGGTGTTACCCGATGCAAACAATGTCGTGCGCGATGACTCCGCATCCGGTCGTCAGTGGCAACCAGCCCTGCATCAGCCACAGGAGGGGAAGAGGGAGATGGTCGCATCCACCTGGTTCCAATTCGCCCGCATCCTTTGGATTCCTCTCAGGTGTGCAGAGTGTGTGGCGCTTGATGACGTCACTAGCCCACATCTGGATGTGACGAATTAAGTCGAGATGTAAAAAGTTTTTAGGAGGATAGAGATGGAGAGAGGGATTTGGGGGTGGGGAGGGAGAGGAAGGGAGAGAGAATGAAGAACAATAGAAGACATTACAATAAGAAAAACGTGGGGAAAATTCGGGACAGGGATTTAGGATTGATCGCTAGAGAAGCAGAGAAGTACCAAACCACTCCCACAAGGAGCGTCTGATTTCCGACTGTGTCAGAGATATAATGGTGGGTGGGGCTTTTAAAGTGGGTGAATTCTCTGCGAAATTATCGTGAGAATCATATAACAACCTCGATCATACACGTTGTAAAATGGAATTAATGCCTGTTGTTCAACCCCTTTTAGATCGGTGGAAGTTGTTAACAAAATAACAAGAAAACAAAGAATTGATTACTTTATTTATTTCACAAGATGGAAATCTGTAAAAAAATGGGAATGTCTGAATCAAATGAATCCTTTCTGCCTGTTTGATTTTGTTATGTTCACTTTACTTAAGTCCACTCCATCACGCATGAAGGTGATCTTTCTTGCTTTGAAACACTCATTCAAAAGTTATTTCTAACTGTGGTGTCGAAAATCATGTTCTCGATCTGCTCGTCAATCCTACTCCAGAATGATCCTTAAACAGCTATATGACAAGTGAAGTATATTACTATGTATATATTATACACATAATAATATGTATTATGTAAGGATATAATTTATTTTTTCCATGCCCTAATTAGGAAACGACCAATACACAATCATCAAGACACTTCTTCTTCTTCTTCTTCTTCTTCTTCTTCTTCTTCTTCTTCTTCTTCTTCTTCTTCTTCTTTTAGTTTTACTGCGATGTAGCAACTTTCGTTTCTTAAAAATTCTTCGTAGAATGACAAGGGCAGTGATATCCTAAAACTTTCTCGACTTGGTCAAAGTAATCAGATAATCCTCACTCTAACAGCGATCTTCTTCTCCCTAATCTGTTCCCTTCTAAGAAACAGGACAAAGTGAATAGTCTTTGTCTGTCGATATTCCCAGATTCTAATTTCGCAGTAAACTTGTTTAATTGACCAATTTCCCTGTCAAAATAGAGACGGGGTCAGCGAGTGTCGACTCACCTTCCTGCCGGGTCTAGCCCGGGAACGAGCCCGTCTATCCCCTCTGGCTCTTGTAGACTACCTCCTCGCTCGATCGGCCAATGAGGTATAATACTTTCGAAGGGAGCAGTCGAGCTGGCGCACTGTAGTCCACCCCCTTGACATCTTATGCAAAGTTGGTGCCCGTTGTTATGACAACGTTAAAAAAGGCCTCTTTATATTCTTCAACGTTTGGTGGATAAATTGACAAGGGAGCGAAGGAGAAAGACGGGGGCATATTATCAGGGAAAGACAGATGGACAAAAAAGAGAAGAGAAAAGTGAAACATAGAAAGAAAAGAAAAGAAAGCCAGAGAGAAAAAAAGAGAAAAGAAAAGAAGAGAAAGTGAGATGAGAGAAAGAAAGATGGAAAAAGTTAGATAGATAGATAGATAGATAGATAGATAGATAGATAGAGGAAAAGAGAGAGAAAGAGAGAGAGAGAGGGAGAGAGTGACAGGGAGAGAGAGAGGAGTAACATGAAGAGGAAAGATGAATTGAGTACGTGCACTTTGCGCGTCTATAGAACTTTGATCGTATTCATCGATATAAGTCATTTCGTAGTTGTTGTTCTTTTATTCTCCTCCGATCTTCATTTTCTTGTTCGTATCCGAGGCCAATGATCCTTTTTCCCCGTAATTCATATCGCTTCAGTGACTGAGTATACATTTCTTAATTGGCATGGAGGTTCATCAAATGTGATTCGTCAAAATGCCAGAAGAAATAATATGAAGGGGCCCCGATGCGTCTTCCACAGCAAGAACTAGTTGAGCCACACTGTGCTTTTACTATAAATATGAGTGAATGTTTCTTTGATCTAATGTTTTTAGATTCTTCTAAGAATCGATATGCACTATGGAAAGAATAAGATGCCTTCTTCTTAGGACAAAAAAGAAAGTGCACAAAAATTGAATGAAAAAAAAATATGATTGCAAATTTCTGACTTGGAATCGACAGTTGTAAGATCTCGTTGTTGAATGTGTTTGATTTATTAGACAATATCTGCTACAGTCAAATATAGACAACAAAGTGTTTGGATCCTTCAGAATTGTATACCCAGCTTGCTCCGTTAGCTTGTAATCACTCCGAAATCTCCCCTCAAATCAGGCGCATTATTTATTGTAAATGGAATAAAGCATATCTTACTGACACACTTATGAAGTGTGCAATCACTTAGCAGGTATAACCGATTCATCAAGCTTGCATGATAAGCATAATTATGCTCGAGACCAAATATCGTCATTAAGTATGCACGAGCAAGACTTCTATTATTTCATCGGCAAACACGCAGTACTGAATATAGAAATACGTCGTACACGTATATTTTTTTTTTATGTCTGTCATGCCCAGTTACGTTCCTGCGTCTGTTCGCTTTGTCACACTCGTTTGTCGAAATAAATCTCCAACTATCCATCATTCGTATTATATTCGTTCGTGACATGCACTTTGCGTAATCAATGTGTTATGGAAAGTTGACAACGACTTCCAAGCATCCCAACGTCTCGCAGCGTACAAAATAAAAACCGGGATAACATATACAAATGGAATCATTGATAATCGATCACGTGTTTTTGGTTAAAAGCAATGTACCAGGGAAGAAAGACAAATTATTCGCCTTCTTATATTCCGCTGTAATATCCACAAGGGTACGGGGGCATGCATGTAACCCAAAATTTGACACGATTATCGTTTGTTTGTTTGCTCTTGCTTTTTCTGTAAAGATGTAAAGGAGTTTAAGAAGAAGAAAAAACAAGAACTAAAACTAGAAGATGAACAACAAGAAGAAAAAGAGGAGGAGGAGGAAGACTTAAAAAGGTTGGAAAAATTAAGATGATAGAGAAGGAAGAAGAACAGAAAAAGAAGAAGACATGCAAATGAAGCAAAAATTAATCCATCTGTCCATCTACAGCTATAACAGGAACAAAGTTTGATTACAGCTATGACAGGGGAAAACGGCGACACATGCGCGTTACGTCGGCTAAGATTGAGATGTATCCGCCTTCTTTTGTGGTGTGAATTGAGGATTAGTTTTTGGGTTAAAATAGGCCCTTTGTAGGTCAGTAGGATAAAGGGATTTAAGAAATTATGTCTGATGACCACAACACATGCAACCGTGACCGAGTTTTCCAACTTCTTTTGCGCAATGCTCCGACGATTGACCCGGATTCTTGTCAATCACACAGGCAAGACGGACGCTTCTTTTGTGTCACCTTCTAAGTCACGCATCGGTGACAATTAGTGTAACCTCGTTAATAAATATTTAACTGCTCGCAACTGGCCCGTGGTCCTATAAAAGTGGAAACCATATTTCAACTTGAAGAAAACCAACAACGACAACAACAGCAGCAACAACAACAACAACAACGAACAAAGCAATCAAGAGCAATGATAAAATGATATCAGCTTCAAGTAATTTGCAAAATTACTCTTTTTTTTTTGGCGTACTCTTGTTCGGGCTAGACAGAATGTGATATTGATGATGATGATAATGATGATAATGATTATGGTAATAGCAATATTGATAATGATAATAGCATTAATGATAATAATAACAATGATAATAATAATGATACTAATAACAATAATGATAATAACAATAATAATAATAATAATAATAATAATAATGATAATAATAATAATAATAATAATAATAATAATAATAATAATAATAATGATAATAATAATAGCAACAATAATAATAAAATGATGATAACAATGACTTTTAATGTGTAATGATAACAACAAAGATAGTAACTCTGATAATAGCAATACAATAATACACAACATACATAACATATACCCAGGCTAGCTACTTCTGATAATGGTAATACGACTCTTTCACACGGCTCTGTCATAATCATTACGCCCACAATGCCACACAATGCATACACTTATGAATTACGTAATGAGTAACATTGTGGTTCAAACATCCTGTCCAAGAATGCGAGCACCAGCCAATATTGGAACACATGACCTTCCGCCTGAGCGGATATATGCCACTAAAAGTACATACTGTAGATGCAATTCTCCAGTGGCGGATCTGGGGTGAGAGAGGTGGCAGCAAAAAAAAAACCGTGAAAACTTTTTTTTTTTTTGGCCATGCCCCAAACTTAAAGGGAACGCCAACCCAAAGAGCAATGTGGATTGAGTGAAAGCAGTAATATTAGTAGAACACATCAGTGAAGGTTTGAGGAAAATCGGGCAATCGATGCAAAAGTTATGAATTTTTAAAGTTTTGGTGTTGGAACTGCTGGGTAAGGAGACTACTAGAGGTTATGACGTATGAGTGGACTACAATATAAAGATAATATAAAGGGAATTCAATAAAAATTCATTTTTCGTGAAAATTACACATTCTATCAACTTGATACTGACATATATTAGGGGTAGCACTTATTCCCCCTGCTTTCTGAAAATGGTTAGTCAAGTACTCTTTCATTTTGCTAGAAAAGTGAATTTTTGTGGAATTCCTTTTATATTTTCTTTATATTGTTGTCCACTCGTACGTCATAACTTCTAGTAGGCTCCTCATCCAGCGGTTCCAACACCAAAACTTTAAAAATTCATAACTTTTGCATCGATTTTCTGATTTTCCTCAAACTTTCACTGACGGTGTTCTACTAATGTTAATGCTTTTACTCAGTCCACATTGCTCTTCGGGTTTGCGTTCCCTTTAACAAATCCCCCTTCCCCTTATAGCAAAAAGCTAGATCCGCCCCTGTTCTCATATTGGTTGCCTATGTAGAGCCTTTGAGGTTAAAAATGAATAAATGAATTACCGTAGTAAGTGTGATAGTAGATGAATACTTGCATATAGCTAAACCAATGATTAAATGGATTTTAATCAATAAACAAACAAATTGACAAATAACCAAAGAAACAAATCAATTAATGAAAAGAATAAAAAATCATAAATCAAATAAATACATGAATAAATGAATGAATGAATACACACATACATACATACGTAAACACACAAATAAGCAAATGGATAAACCATCAACGAATAGAAGGTTTGTACTAATTATGTGCACACTGTGGCACGGTAGAAAAAAACGAATTATTTTCAGAGTAGCCATATTTTTTCTATAGTCTGCCATCGAGTATCTTAGTCATACGAAGTCTTGACTTTGATACTTAATCAAAGACACCGCGAATGCTATTTCTATCTGTAATATATCTGTATAAAATTGACAATGAGGTCGCAAATGTTCCAGTTCAGCGGACCCAAAATTCACACACACACACACACACACACACACACACACACACACACACACACACATACACACACCACACACGCACAGGTTCATTCGACGGAAGAAATTGACCGAAGGAAGTATACAAAACAATGACCTTTTTTTAATACATAATTTTATTACCCGAAAAGTGCAACTGATTATCACTGTCTGCCAGCATTTAGCAAAATCCAGTGTCAGAATTGAGGAAACCATATCGTGTTAACAAACAACAGGCCTCGTCTGAAGAGGTGACTATTTTTTAAGGATTAGCCTCATATTTATTGTGTTAACCATGGTCATTGTTCTTTTGACATGTGTGGCTCTCTAACCATGTCAACAGAGTTAACATTAAAGTATTCTTGGAGCAGATTCTATAGTTGATGGATATTTTTGGTTTTATTTCTTTAATAAATTTCTTGGGGGGGGGGAGGGGATGCGAAGCTAAGTTACCTAGCTTCCTGCTATCTGTTTTTCTCTGCACTCGATTGTATTTTTCCTACTTTAATCTTGTAAGGAGAGGGTCTACAATAGTTTCAAGTCTCCAATGACGTGTAGAATTCCCAAAATACAAATTGATATTCCGCTCGGCATTTGTTTCAGATTCCAACGAAATTCGGCTAATAAATCCGCGATGTGAAGAACAATATCTGATTTCCAGAATGACCGAAGTCGTCTGGTGCTGCCGTGACGGATAGCTCTCCGCGTCAAAATTGTCATCATCAATATCCTCGTCCATCAAGAGAAAACAACGTCCTCATTGCGCAAAGTAAAGGCGTTACTGATTAATGTGGTGGGCCCTGGCGGAAATTGTCACGCATAAAGGGTTGAGGGGGGGGGGGGGTGGTGGAGGGGATGGGTGGGAGAGGGGATTAGGCATAAAAAGAGAGGGTAAGCAAGTACATTGATGCTCCTCTGTGTCTGCAAGTCTCGGAATTGGTTTCGCATTTCGCGCGGATATCCAAGACCGGATAAACGGATATTCCGTACATTGTTATACCGCGGAAACCCAGATCGGATCAGGCAATGTTTCTGGTTGAGCGAGAAAAGAACACACTCTGGACAGAGATTCGCTATACTGCGGATATTCTTGAGTGGGCAAGATTCTGTTATGGAGGAAAGCTTTCTGTCGAGATCGTGAAACGTATTCTAAAATCTCTTCAAACTGTTTCGTCGATGCATTTGTTTATCATGGAAGTTATGGTTTCTAGCGAACTGAAATTCGTTACAATATTGGCCATGCAACTTGTTAGTATAATTACGATGAGGATAAATGTAATGAATTCATACATTAAAATACGTGCAGTACATCTACATTATGTATGAGCATAAAGAACCATATCATGAGTTTGATTCAAAGGAAACTATAGTAAATGATTGATAGACACGCACTGGCTAACATTTATTATGAACATTGATAAAACTACATGTTAATGTCAAATTCTCATTTTAATTACACTCAGCGCCTTCCAGCGATACATCAACAAGCAAAGGCTGACCTCAATTTTCTTACATATTTCTCTGATCTGAAATAATTTTGTTTTGTATTCCATTTCTGTCTCTATACAAGCGCTGGCGAGGTGTGTCCCATACACGCCAGTCGTTCTAGGTTGTTGAGTGTCATAGCTAAATATTTGACCTGAATACTTGAGTGGCCTGACCTAATTTTTTTCGTCCTATCCTAACGTCCCCCCCCCCCCCCGCTATACCCCACACTCTCCCACCCCTCCTAGGTCGTTCCTGTTTCATGTCGCATAATATTATAAAACGCTGTCATTTAACCAATGACGAGATCATCCAACTGGCGGACACGCCCCCAATTGCCACGTCCATCAAGAGTCCGGCAAGAAATGAACACGTCATAATGACATCACACCGGAAAAAAAGAGATGATGACCATCCGGATCGATACCAAGGGCATTACTTTCTCTCAATGAGATGGCCAGAGGCCGGAGAGACTGCCCGCCACTAGCCATTGACCCCACTACAATATTTAAAGGATATTACAACAACTCCGTGTGAGCAGTACAAGTTCCAGCATTACTCGATACTCTCCCCTTCAAAAATGGGAAAACGTTAAAGATCTATATCACTTAAACAAGATTTCAAACACTGTCAAATATGTCAAAAGGTAATGGCGCTATTCACAAACACATAGGCATGTTAAATAAGGAAATACCAACTGCGCCACAGCTCTTCCCGCGATTTGAACACAGGCAAACAATATCTTTTTTCCAATATTTTAACCATTACAGCTATCCCTAATATCCTTTGTGTGATGGCAATTGCACGAAAATCCAATAGCCTTTTACACACTGTCTAAAGTCCAAGAAAAGGTTAAAGAAGCTCATGATGATTTCTATTTCGATAGTTTCATACTTTTTATGATTATCAATGCAACTCCTCTTAGAAATCAAATAACAACAGAAATGCAGAGAATGAGTGAAATTCAGTAAGAGGCAAGTAAGACAGTTATAGTATCATCATCATCATCATCATCGTCGTCGTCGTCATCTCATCATCATCATCATAATGTCATGAACATAATGTAAAAAAAAGCGTTTTTAGATTTCGTGAGAAACTTTAAAGGCCCAGAAATTCTCAATATCATTCACCAATTTCGCAAACTAAAACAAAGAAATAGTATCTGTTTGAGTCTCTTCATTTTTGAACTACATCTAGTTCAAGCGAACTGGAATATGGATTGAAGTTTCTCTTCTTTAAAGATACCTCGGGGTTGACGCCCGGAGGATGTCTCGGGCCAGCAACCTCCACGAGATTTTGACCATTGTTTGACTTGATTGGTGTATACACTCCGGCAAATTTGACACGTTTGAGATGACCTGAGTAAACTCTAAGATGTGTTCGATCCACTTAGGAATGGAATGGCCGCATTCTATAATGAAAAAAAAGGAAAGAAAGAAAAAGGAATTGCCCTTATGAATTTCACCTGGACAAATTGATACAGTGGCCGGCTCCTGACCATTGATTGGTCCCCGTACCGTCCGGACGAGTCATACGGGTCAAGAGGAAGGGGACGCGCAGTCATGGGTGTCAGATTCGTGCAATAGGGAGGGCATAACAGGTAAGATTTTAGCATGACATGGACGCCCACACATACACACACGCACACACACATATGTGTAAATAAATGTAATTTCATCATATGTATATTAGACATATATAAATATATGTATATATATATATATATATATATATATATGTGTGTGTGTGTGTGTGTGTGTGTGTGTGTGTGTGCGCGCGCGCATGTTTCTAAAACATGCGCTTTCCTCGCCAGGATAAAGCGTTTTAATGCCATTTTAGGTTTTAATCTCATATATATATATATATATATATATGTGTGTGTGTGTGTGAGTGTGTGTGTGTGTGTGTGTGGGCGCGCATGTAGTAAACATAATAATCATGATATACGTATATATTTGTGTGTCTGCATGGCTCTGCGTCTTCGTAGACGAGTATTGCCATAATTCTCCGTGACAGTAATTCTAATTTCGTATAGCACTAGCTCCATTTGTTTCTTATCACGTTTTGACATTTTTTCATGAGCAAATAATTATATCCGTCATGAGCAAATAATTATATCCGTCATATCACCTTCTTAATCTCCATTTACCATGTTTGTCGACTAAGAAATGTTGTTGAGTGCAGCGAATAAGTTTTATGATGAAAACTATGACACAATGTTTCAACAAACAAGACAGGATAAACGGAGACACGTATTTTGGTTATTAAAACGCCAAAAAATTGATTCTGTGAAATATCGCAAACTTCACAGCGCGATTCAGTGTGGCAATGGCAATCATGGAATAATTTTGAAAATGCTAGTAATGTATTGCAGACTTGATAGTGAAGGGAATATATATATATATATATATATATATATATATATATATATATATACCAATCGTCAAGTTAATCACGGGATCTTTAACGAGGACAATAATTGGACAAACGTGTGTTCTCATCTACCTACTTTTTTTCATTTTGCTGTCCTATCTCGGGTAAATATCAATAAACGAAACACGCAACAGGCAATCAACAAAACCCCTTAAAAAAATCAACATACTGCGAGGAAAGAATGCAAGGGGACGCTAATTTGGTCACGATCTTCACAATCTGCAAGTTGCTGCCCTTGAAAGTTCGTTTCACTTTATCCTCCTCCAATTATTGGAAGAAAATACGTATTTCGTGTCGAGTGATGTGCATCTTGAAATACATCATTGGTGGCAATGTAATATTTGTTATCTCAGAGAATGTTGACTTTACCGGCGCGAGAGTTGGATATGACTGTAACTTACACAAACCGTCTCGTGGCCTTGAGCTACCGTATAGTCCATTTTAACGTCTTTTCATATTTCGATGGCACTTTCATGTTTATCAGGACTTGCACATTCTGACCCCTGCAAACAAGGCTTCGAGTTCGCATCCATCTGTCATCGGGGGGTATGGGGGACGAGCGGAGCAAGTTTATTTCCCCGTCAATTCGGGAGGTAAAAACATCAAAACTTGGGGAACGGTTCACCGGGGTCTAATTCCTCTTATACAAACTGATACTTACCGTAATCTGCTCTCTTGTCGAATCCAAACAAAGCCCAGCTCTGGTTCCCTCATCGATTGATACCGAGGTTTCGTGGCGGCATTCTTACCCCCAAAAAGAAGAGGGTGTGTCTGCTATTTCGCTCATCCCGAAATGAAAAGAAAAGAATGAGCTTCGACCGGTTTGTCGGTGTGCTTAAGTTCACCAATACTTAACTAGCATCATCTCTTGCTTTTATACTTTTTATGCATTGTTATGTAGCTCTGCACAATCAGTAAGATTCTTGTGTTGTTTGTAGATATACAAAAAGGATAAGCATTCCTTTACAAACTCTTGCCATCTTTCCATGGAGGGGTTCACAGGGTGAGTTGGCAATTGGTTAATTTTTGGTAGAGTCTCAAATACTTGTTTTCAGCGCCTTAACCAGCGTTTTAATCATTTTTCCTGTGCCTTGAAAAAAAAAACCCAACAACAATAAATAAGCAAACCTGGGAGCAGATTGTAATTGATTTAGGGCAGTGAACAAGGTAAATGTTGGTCTTACCCTATAAGATACAATTGAATATTCGAGTGCACGACTAACCCAATTCAGCAAGATATTCTGAAATACCCAAAGGCAAAGGCTTTATAGCGCATTAGGCATACTCACCACTCTCATAAAATCATTTGATTAGGATCCATATAACCATTTTATAACATTTATCATCAACTATAGAGTTGTGACGAGTGTGAATAGACCTAAATGCTATAATCTCATTTGTTATCGATCTTTTCACTTTTCTTTCCACCGTCAAATCCTTGGCAATCTTCATTCCTTGTGTGTCTTACCCCCCCCCCCCTCCGCTAGATTGTCGCGCACCCCAAACTCTCCCCTCCCTGTTTACCCGGATTTATTTGGATAATCCGGGCAAGAAATGGGAGTCGCCAGGGTTCGTCGATATTATGGCATGCTCTCTACACAACTTTTGACATGCCTTACCGATACATGTGTCGCCTTGAGAAAAGGAAAAAAAAAAGTGAAACAAAAGGAGTGTTATGGAAAAAAAAAATAATGCACTTTTGCAGAGGGAACAGAACAGAGGGAACATAAATGGAACACAATCGACAACCACTTTAACCTCACACTCAGCTTCATACCAGCGCTTTCGCCAGAGTGGTAATGTACTTCTCCCTTTGTGATATTATTTCGATGAGGAGAAATGGTGTTCCCCGTCATCAATATTTTGCACTCTGACTCCTTTTCCCGAAGCGATCTTTAAACAGTTAAGAGGGCATGATTCTGTCTTTAACCAAAATGCTCAATCTTCAATGCCGAAGAGAGATTGATTTAAGAACTATATTAAGCGTAGAACATGAATTTAAACATCACCACTATCATTGTCGTTTATAGAAGCATCACAAGTGAGAGCAACTTGATTTATCATTAGATGGGAGTCAGTTCAAATACATTTCCAAATTTCACGGATAAACATGGTAGGTCTCGGAACTGAACATAATAATATTGTCGTTTGACACATAACTGATAACAAATAACACATGGCGATGCAGTGCAATTACCAACAATATTTTACGGTGAACAAAATATACCGGGGTCGAATCGATACAATTATGTGACATAAAATGTGACATGATAACGCGGGGAGCCCCTAAATTCAATCTAGTTCAAATTTTATTTCATTTTTCGAAAAGAACATAGACATTTCACTTTTCTTGGTAACAGAGAATAAGGTTGCATAAGCAAAACAAAGTAAACTGAGAATATAATTGTGGAACCTTGTAGTAATAATACGTTGTCATGAGAACAGGGTGATGAACAGCTGATAAAGAAGAAATACCAATACGCAATGAGCCACTAAATGAAATCTAAAGTGTAACGTAATAATTTCATTAGAAGGAACATGCCGAAAAGCTACTGCAAATGTTTCGTGGATGTTATGGGGAGCCACACGGTTTGAGCGTTGGCCATGGTCTGGGCTAAGCAAAAAAAAAAAAAAAAAAAAAAAAAACACACACACAGGAAGAAGAAGTGTCCATTGAAAGAATATCTAGAGGGAGCAGAGTAAACAGAAAACATATACGACGGGTCCCATTTCCCAGCGCTATTCAATTGCATTCCTTTTACCCCGGGACACACGCTTGAGGAGGGGAGCAGCGAAAAAAAAAAATAGGGTCAAAATGATAATATATGGGTCGACCCCGGATTCAATTTCAATGCGCTCGGTCATAACGAAGTTAGACCGCAATGGCGAAACGGCAGTTATCACAACAGTTTGCTTTGCAAATTGTAACTCGCCCGATCTCATTACGCAGGGGCGCTGCCCGGGGCGATGGCAAACGTTTATTTTATCAATTTCTCTGTGTCTTTGTGTCGGGGGTTGGGGGAAGGGGTAAAGCTTTAAAAATCGATCTTACTTCCACCCCCCCCCCCCCCCCTGAAATGATGGCACAATTTTCACTGATAAAAGAAGTGAAGGGAGGATTTGAGGAAGAGAGAGAGAAAAAAAAAACACACAGAGAAAATGAAAGACAAAAAGGCTAACATACGTCGATACGAGGGTAGTGACTCTTATACACTCTCAGCACAAAGTGGGTGAAGGCCAATATTGGCTGGTATCGACCGTTTAGTTTCCATGGTAACGGCGGAAGGCGGGAAAAGTGACACGGAGATATGCCATTTGACAAACACTCGTATGGCTAAATAAGAGATGGATGGGAATTTCGAGAATATCTTCAAGGTTATGGAGGGTAGCGTTGCCTCTGTTTGTTTTAAAGTGTTTGTTTGCTGATTCGTTGTTTGTATTTTCTTCAACAGGAAGTGAATAAGTGGTGAAGTACTGAATATTAAATAAGAAATAAACAGTATTTTCATGATAGGTGTCATGTTTTCCTGTAGTTGTTGGTAAAAATGAATTACTAAAATAATGCAAAGTTTGTCTGAAAGGCCAAGACAGTGATTACAATGATAATTCTCATACACTTTACTTTGATAGTAAGGCGCATGCGCGGCTTTACGATGGTATAACATCATGGCATTTCTTCATTCCATTCATTTATACATGAGACTAGTGATTAATCACAGCATAATATTATGACTGTAATTCTGCCAAGGTGGTCTTGCATTTGCGCGAGTTTTGGTTATCATTGTCATGTATAGTGTCAAAATCACGTCATTGCAGCAGTACTCCCAATTGGTATCATTGTGATAACGAAAGCAGTGCTTATTGTGTATTATAGCAAATGATACTCAAGTGCAGTAATTCCCCAACCCACCCACCCACCCGTCCTTTCCCGTAACTTTGTCCTGGTGCCTAATGCATTCATGCAAGGTGGTTTCCCTTATCGGTTTGCCGACCGCTAAATACAACGGGATTATCTTCTGCTGATATGGAATGAGCGTACGTAGGAATTACTGTTTACCGTCCGTCCGTCCCTCCTGCCCTCTGTCTGTCTGTCTCTCAGTCTTTCTATCTACACGAGCACACACACACACACACACACACACACATATATATATATATATATATATATATATATATATATATATATATTATATATATATATACAATATATATATATTATATATATACTATATATATATATATATAGAGAGAGAGAGAGAGAGAGAGGGAGAGAGAGAGAGAGAGATGGATAGATAGATAGATAGATAGATAGATACACCCAGCGTGTACAAGTATTCGTGCAGTGGGTGTGTGTGTGTGTGTGTGAGTACGTACGTGCCTGAATGCTTGTGGGTGGGTTTGTGTGCACAACAGGGAACAAAAAGATTCCTTCAGGCGCCGGAATTAAATCCGAAACTTTTGATCGATCGGACTGTAGGAAAAATTAACCTTTATGCCATGAATAAAGACAGGGACGTAAATAATCAACTCAGTGACTAATCAAGATCTAATTTGCGCTCTGCCAATGTACAGTAATCACGCCGATGCAATACCACGAAATGATAACGATTTTCGTGTTCCCCTCGGAGAGAGCCGCCATAAAGTTGTTCATCCGTCAAAAATGAAAGTGCACTGCACACGTCTTTTTGAAATGAGACCAGAGGCAGACAAGAAAAGCACATCAACCTGTTAAATAGCAATGACCTTTTCCTTTCGTTATCTTTTTCAGCTCTTCCCCTTTCTGTCTTTCCTCCAGAGGTTCATTCTTTTTGTCTCTTCCTTTCCTATTTTTTTTTGTTTTGTTGTTCTTGTTCTGTTCATAGCTTTCCTCTTTTTTTTATATCAGTACTAAAGATGAACGGAAAGACGAACTGTCAGATTAAAGGTAGGCAAGAAAAACAAAAAGAAAAACAAAGAAAAACGAATTCAAAACAAAAATTGTTTTTCCTCTACCACTATGTCAATTTGCTACCCCTCATCACTGCAGTGACAAGCGGATGATATATCGGGTTTGTAATAAAACACACTGGCCTTCTTTCCGCCTGGTGTGTGTATACATACATGCATGTATAAACCACAGCCAGCGAAGAAACATCGGCACCCAGCACACGATTATTTACCGATGGTGTTGGTTCATTACCCCGATGCCGAATGCGCATGCCAACCGATATTAGCTGGTTGCCGATTTGATGCGTCTCAAAAAAGGACACTTGCTTCGCAAACCTGTCCATTTTCTTTATATTTTTTTTATTTGCTTGGATATCCTTCGATTTCTGTTTACATAAGTTTGTTTCTTTTTCCTACATTTATGTACTTTCTGTCTGTCTCGTCTTTTCTCTTATGGTCAACAATTTTTCTTTTCTGCCCATACATTCATTATATTATTTGTCTCAAAGTTCACGTGTCCCTCTTGCAACGCTAAAAATTAGGTCTTTTTCATAAGTTGGTACATTGTAGGGGTAGGTAATTCAGACCATCTCTCATAATAATAAAACTAGAAACTCCTTAATGATGGAGGTAGAAACAATACTATTGATTTCCATGAATTTATTTGGACCCCGAAAATTCCAAACGTTATTCTCGGTACAAAAGGGAGCGTATTCCTGAGTGACATGGAGTTTAATAGTTTTTCTTTACTTGAGAAAAATAAGAATAAAAAAAGAAACTCTTACCAGAAGATTTCATACAAGATGTTTGGAGACATGTTTTTTTTTTTTAACCATGCCAAATTTTATTATGTCGCTTGCAAGCGGGATAGACGACCATTAGATCCTTGGTGTTATGCTTGAGCTGTTGGATCGGAATCCTAAAGGTTAACAGGTACGTTTACATCCAATTTCATTTTACGTTTCCAGCGTCACGAACCTACGCTGAAGACATTGTGTAGTTTGTTCTTAGATCATACTGTCTCCTTTTGTTCTTGTTGCTTTGTTTCATCTGTAATAATTCTTCTCAGGCTCACATTTAGGCGCTTGTTCTTTAGGACACACCATGAGAGACAATGCGATTTCTAAACACTGATATAAGCATCTAATAATTCCGGAGATAGTATTTCTAGTGTTGCCTTTGTTATTTCAGATAAGGACATAATAATTATTGAAATACTATCTAGGAACTGGACACCAGCTGGTTCACGAATAAACGAAGTAGCGACCATAATGTTCAGATCAAAACATGATAAAATAAACACTGACACCTTGCACTAGATCATCCCACTTTAAGGAACAGATCGCTGTTAATCATCTCCTTTTGATAAACATAATCCTATTATGGTTAACTCTTTCAGCCCTCGCGACAGCTATGGCACGTAAGATGTCAAATGGAATTCAAAAAGAGGCGGTTCCTATAAGAGAGTTAAAAGACCAGAGGCTATATCACTATGCGATGGTTAAGTCGAGGGTACCTTGAAGTCGCCAACTTTAGTCTTGTCACTGTCAAGTTATGCAAACAGATAATGAGAAGACAACACCGCTATAAATATTCTTATGAGAGAAAGAGAGACAGGGAGAGAGAAAAAAAAAACGTAGAGGTAGAGGGAGAGAGAGTCATTCCAACATACTGGGAAGGGTTACGTGCCTCTCGGGCTCACGCCGCGTTGGGCGGGCCTAATGAAACATGGCAACGGGCCTGCACGACCCGGCAGAAAACATTTCGTCCAAATTAACAAACTGTGGTCGCAAGCGAAGATGTTACGCTGACATCTCTGAGTGGTGAAGGAAAACAGAAGACACTTAAGGGGGGTTGGACGAGTCATCCATTACATGACTTTAAAAAAAAGTGACTTAAGACTCCTAGACAGATAGATACACAGAGGAATAAAGAGATAAAATAAAATAGATAGATAGATAGATAGATAGACAGACAGATAAATAGATAGATAGATAGACACATAGATAGATAGATAACTAGATAGGTAGAAAGACAGATAGATAGATAGATAGACGTGTAGATAGATAGATAGATAGATAGATAGATAGATAGATAGATATAGACAGATGAACAGGGAGATAGATAAATAAAAAATATACACATGTCGCCATGGAGACTGATATGCCTCCGCCATATCACATTATTCTCCCATAGGTCTGCATTACATCTTGACAATGTGAGATGACAGTTTCACATGATTAGTAAAAAAATCTAAGTGATAATAATACGTTTGAAAATTTGATGACACAACCCCAAATGTGTTTAGTGTTTATACATTCCTTGTACCAAATTTCATATTCCTTAATGGCTAATTGTTTCAGAGAGCAAATATTCTGGAATTTGAACATTTTCACTTCACCTTTGACCCTTGCACTTTGACCCCATGGCCCAGATATTTCTCTCACATGCTCCCTAATTGGTAATATCCAATTTTCGTTACTAAACTTTGAGCTATTTTCAAAATATGGGAAAAAAGTGCCATTTCAACATTGCCAGTAGACCTTTTACCCCATGGCCCAAATTTAGTCTTACAGAATCATTGTGTAATACTCAAGGTATGGAGAAAATTGTGAAATTTCTGCATTAAATAACAAATTTTCTTTTGCATTTTCACCTGACCTTTTACCCTTGAGCTTTGACCGCATAACCCCAAAATTCTCACGAGAATCATTGTCATGCAGTATACACGAATATATACTGAGTGTCGTGAAGATTACTTGAGCCAATTCCAAGATATGAAGAAAAAAATAGATTTTAGCATTTTCCCCTGACCTTTGACCTTAGACCCCATGGCCCAAAACTTTCCCGAGAGAATCTTTGCCTGGAAATACATGCATTGGCAAGGTTTCATGAAAATACCTTCAGGCATTGCAGGTATGTGGGGAAATAATGGCATATTAAGAATTTGACATTGACCTTTGACCTCGAGCATGTGCACCCGAAAGTTAAAAAGGCACAACTCCGTCCACTCATACATGCATATGGGCAAGTTTAATTTGGATACCCCAAACGTTACGTTACGATGTCCACAAAATCGATTACGGACGGAAAGACGGACGAACGGATGGACGGACGGACCACCCGAAAACCTAATGCCTCCGGCGACACTTCGCGGCAGAGGCATAATAAGAGAGGGAGAGGGAGGGAGAAAAGGCAGCGACAGTGGGAAATGATGAAATAATAGTACTGAGAGATCAAAGGGAAACGGACGACAAAGTTAAAAGGCATTGAGAAATAAAGTCAGGCCCAAAACAATCCATCGGCAACCAAGACGCTGACATTCCCAACAGGTACCTGTGGGCGGATGAATAAGAATTTTGACTGGTATTTCTTAATTTTTTTTTGTAAGAACATAATACTAAAAAACAGATGTGAATCTAATCGTTTCTTTCTCTTAAGAATGATGCCTTCATATCTGTCTTCCATCCTTTCACCGGACTCACAATGAAATAGCTCTGCCCCAGGCACTATTGCTGCCCCAGTGTCATAATTCTGCGATAGTAGCAGTGCACTTGCTAGACCTCAGTTCGTGTGGTCGGGTAATTACGCGTGGAATCAATAATCACTCTTTCGTTGGATCCAGCGCCAGTTGAACTCTAATCAAATGTAAATCAATTTTTATTTGCTTTTGTGTTGCCTTTTTTTCCTTTTCTTTACAGGAAGAGTGCCTCGATCCAGTATTTACCTCTTTCCCTGGCTGAGTCTGATGTCATCATGCAATCCAGCGCAAAACGCCCACCCCCCCCCCCCTTCTTCGTCTTCTATATCTTTTTTTTTTTTACTATGGCCTCTGTACTTTTGGAAGGGATGGGAGTGGAAGCTGTCCCTATTGAAGATGTGTTGAGTGCATGTGTGTGTGTGTGTGTGTGTGTGTGTGTGTGCATTCGATGTGTCCATGTGTGTTTTCAAACGGACGGCATGACGAGGAAACGTTTACGCTCGAGTGTCATTGGAATTTCACCTGTGGTAGTCACCGATCTTGCGATCCATGAATCCATCCATCGCTTACTACAGCGATTGCCACAGCTTGGCTGACTGGTGCACCCGGCATTTTGTTTGCCATATTGGAAGGAGAAGCAAGGGGGAAAAAAGTACGCGAAGATGCGTTTCCTCCCGGTTTAGCCTCCGGGGTGTCATCCGTGTTCGCAGCGGAGTCAAACAAAGAGATATTCGATCACACGCAATTTAATCATTATCGGCTCAGTCTTAAACGTCAATTTTATCACACTGCATCCGCGCGTGGCGTTCACACAAAATCAGCGATGTGGGATCTGTTGGAAAACAAAGTTCAGAGAACTATGCGCTCTTAATCTGACAGAAAAACCTCGAAGGGGTTCCGATTGCTAAACAGCGCTGCTATTTCCAGCTGGGGTAAATGTTTGAGTTTAATTTTAAAAACCATTTTAGGATAAAGAAGCCTCCGTGAAGTGCGGGGTGGAATAACATTAGCCCGTTAAACACAACGACACCGACGGTTATTAACGTGGGGGCAACACAGAGGACGGCGCGCGGAGCGGTATGCTACAGCTATTTCAGGCCCCGCGCTGCTGATGAGCGCGCCCGCCTTGCCAGGCACGCACCCACCGGCATGGCTTCGTGAGTGATGAACGAGGGAAAAGGGCGGGAAATGACAGGCTCGCCTGCTGACTGTTCTATCTATCACTGTTCATTCTCTCTCACCTTCTCCACTGCGCTCTCTCCCCATCTCTCCTCTTTATCTCTCGCTCTCTCCCTTTTCCTGTCTTTCTCCTTGAGCTGTCAAATCTATCTATCCGTCTTTTTCTATCTGTCTCCTGGTCTTTTTTATTCTCTCTCTCCCTCTCTTTATTTCTTTCCGTCTCTCTGTTTCAGGCTGTCCTCTCTCCCCCTCTCTTTCTCCCCTTCTCTCATTTTCTATTTACATCTATCCATCTATCTTTCTGCCTTGTACCAAACCCGTGCCTGACCACACCAATATCCAGTATTATTGATGGCGCTTCAGTCCAGCCAGCGAAGGCCAGACGAGTAAGAGATAGATAGTGAGAATGAGCCGATTTTGAGCGACAGGCGCCGCCAATGTCAAGGTTTAACAAGTCCACACGCCGCTTGTATTTCTTCAGACAACGCGAGTAACGACCAATCAAATCCCAAAGTTGACTTGAAGGAAAGAGAGGGAGGGAGAGAGAAAGTGGGAGATAGAGTATATGTTTCGACTTCGACACCTCATGGTATTTCAGTTGTCGGCTGTCTGGTTGCTGAGACATGAGACGCCTCGAGATGGAATCAATGTCGCGGACATCTTGGTTAGATGTGGATGAATAGGTTTCACAACGCGTTCTGGCTGGTAATCACAAAACGAAAGGAAAAGAATAGGTAGAAATGCTTTCAGCTTGGAGTGAAAGTGTAAATATAAATAGAAAGTTTGAAAAAAAAGGTTCACAACATCTTATCACCATGTTGAGTAATCGATCGCACTACAAGCCTTTATTTAGAACATCACAAGTTCCGCGTTCCATACACATACGCATATATACAAAAACATCCCCACCCGTGAACCTGTTCCTCAACTGTGTAAGCCAGATCACAGTACCTTAGTTACAATCTCAGTACGTGAACACAGTCATTGCAGACCTTCTCTTGAAGATATGTGAAGAAAAAAAAAAAACTGGGTAGGCTTTCATGTTATAAGAATATTGTTCAAATATGAACTAGGTGCATGTATCGAAATAACAGGTGAACGTGTATTCTTGTAAAGCAAATTAAAAAAAAAGCAATTTATGCAGGACTTTAGGCTAAAATATGTAAATTATCGCTTTCTGTTTTTGTGTCTGTGTTTTTTTTTTCAACTGCTCGTCTGATTAAAACATTTAATGTTTTAAAGTCTGTGGTTCAGGAGTCATCACAGACCATATTGCTAACTGTGAACTATTTTTTTCAGTGTGTAGGTGTGTGTGTGTGTGTGTGTGTATAAGTGTTATGCGTTGGTGAGAGTGTGTGGGTGTTTGTTCAACATGCGTATTGTGTTACTGAAATTCATTCACCTCTAATTATCAACTCTGAAATGCCAACAACTACCCAACAATCGCCCTCAGATATTCCGTTCGATATGCTCAGAGATGTCAAATTGGCAACAATCTAGGCAGTCCCGGAATGGCCAAGTGAATACTGAAAAAAAAAAAAACAACTCACACACACACACAAATATACACGCACACACATTTCGTTTGCAGATATTGCAATCTGCAACTATTTTGCAACATTAACTAGGTGTCTTCCCAGATATACAGTGCGCATGCGTCGTAAGTGTGATTCTTATCGTCAAAACTAACCCAGTGATACGATTGCAGACTGCAGAGTTGATGATAATTATAGTACACCTCTAGCGTTTCAAAAAATAAACAATCAAGCACACACAACAAACAAAATAACGGAAGAACACAAAAACAAAATGCATAGAAACTGTATACGAAAGACTACGGAAACAATAGAATTGACCCAAATTGGGAAAAGGTTTTTCAATGTTAGTATTCTCTTTCTGAAGTTGATATCTCCTCATCTATCTCTCTTTCTTTATTTCTTTTAATAAGGAAGTTATGTCTAGGCTCGTATCATGTACACAAAATGGCGTCGGCATGTCAAGAAGAATGAAAAAAAAAGATGACCAGGTAGTGTTACCTCTCCAACACTTCATCAAATCGAGGCACAGTGTACTAGAGAAGCAGTCCTACATGGGTGTTGTCTGCACCTGGGTCCTTCTTTTTTTTTTCTCTCTCTCTCTCTCTCCCTCCACACAAAGTCGGTCCGGATTGCGGCGGTGAACTTCTCGATGAGTATCGGGAACGACTTCTCAGACGGATGGCAGTCAACAGACACTCAATCGCGGAAACTTGAGAGAATATGGGTTAGACAAATCGCGACACTCGTAGACCTAATTTCTTTGGAGGACGGGCCACTTTTCTCCCGACTGCCACGACTCGGTTTTGGAATGAAGATTCGACCAATTCGGCTTAAACACCGTGGATATATTCCCATTCTTTTCAGATACTCTGAACTTCCACCAAATAGCTTACCTTTGATGGACCATACCATCTAAATCTTATGTCTGTTGGCAAAAATATGATTTTCATGTACTCCAAATAGCATTATTTCCGTGGAGAATGTGAACCACCTCCCATTTAACCTCAGGGTGTTAATGACGTTTATGTTCACCAATTTCCTGTGTATAACAGAAATTTCCCAAAGATTCAATACCTTTACACGTCTAGTTCTCTATTCACTGGGTTATCAAAGGTATGTCTTCATGCATCTACTAGTGTGGTCATTTTGAAGGAAAATAAAGATTATCCATAACCATCACTATCGGACTATAGAGAAAATGATATGGGGAAAATCTCTGATGCGATAATTTGTTTCAACAAAACATTATTGAACCCCTCGCAGTGATACGACTTTTTTTCCTTTCTTTTTTGACGAACTGTCCTTCCCGATCCCACACATTTTCTAAGGAAGCAAATCATGATGTGTGAGTATTCTGAGCCTAATGATAATTTTGTTTCAGTTTGACAAATCCCTTAGGTTTCTCATCTCCGGGTACAAGAAAAGATACACAACCATCAACTTCGTCGATCGATTGGATGATATGGTTTTCTACTTTTCATGTGGTTGTAGCAATTTAAAGTAAACCAATCCTTAAGTACCCCTAAAGTTGAATCAGAGTTAAACGGTTTCATTTTCATTTGGGAGACCCATATCTTCTTCCAAAGGCATAGAGAAGTAAAATGAAGTTCACTGCACCTTTTTAGGAGCAAACTCTCTCTATTACTTTGACCCAGGGAGGGCTATTTGGTTTTGTTTTCAGCCTTTCTGCAGGTATCGCAGAGTAAATATGACGCGGATTTGGCGGGATTGGTCGCGATCAAAAGTTTAAACAAAAGTCGTTTGCGTCGGTGACTGTTGTCAAAGGGATATAGGACGCCGTCGTGTATCGAATACTCACGGTGGAGTTCACCTCATCCTCCGTATGAAGATGAAGGGATTAAAGGGGATGAAAATTATGTTACCACACCTTTCGAATCGCGATATCGTCTCATAACCCATTGAATACGGAAAATCATATGTGTCATGTATTAAAGAGGAATTCCGGACCAAAATATTTTCCAAGCACAAAAATTTGAAATTTTATCAAATTCGGATGAAAATTAAGAAAGTTATGAAACTGGGAAGTTTTGCTGATTTTTGACAAAACAGCTCTATTAAACAGTCAATTATGAATATGAATACGCAAATAGTGAAGTGATGATGTCATCCCCTCACAACATGCCATATAGTTTGTACACACACACTGGTCGTTATTTTGAAGTTATTCAATCAGGAATAACATGACGTTTTGTACTTCTATATCAGAAAAATTATATTTTCGTCACTCTTTGTACACGGTCAAAGGATAATTGTGAGTTGATGACATCATCAGCTCACTCGTGTACATATTAATAGAAACTGTGCAAGAACTATCATGCAAAAAAAAAACTAATCTTTGAAATTTTTCAATTTCCTTAGCCTTCATCCGAGTTTCAAAGAATTTCCACTGTTGTGCTTGTCATATTTTACACTTTCTTTGCAGACCAACTTTAAAGTAGCCTGAAATTCTCATTTAAATCCACTTTTTGGGTGAAACTTTTTGGTAGCTTTTTGCATTTGTTGGAGACAAAATTCAGAAACGTTTGTCTTAAACACTTTTACTACTGTTTATAGATTTTAGATATGATGCACTGAAATTGATAGAGATGTTTAAGTTCACGTAGGTTATAAAAAAACAAAATACAAACGTGCACATGATCAATAGAATGAGATATAACTACCAGAGGGCCCCCCCCCCCCATAATCATTAAGCTACAGGGAATAACCCTATGATGAGTTTATAGAAAATGGGCCTACTATGTTGACCATTCGAACACATCTTTACTGGTTCCTTGGGTGGTGCAGTTTCTTTCTTCTTCTTTTTTTTTTCCTTTTTTTCCGTCAGTTTCCTGCCAATGGGTTTATTCTGAGTGTTTCTGCTTCATTTTGTTTCCTTATTGTTTCTGCATGTTTTTCACTTTTCTCAGCTTTAATTCAAACCAGTGCTTGCTTTCTGGAGAGTTTATGCGTTTCCAGCAGCTCAGGAGAGGTGTAACCCCCTAAACCTTTTTGTCATCAGGAACAATGAATTGTTGCTCCCACTATCGTCACCCTAAAAAGTACACCTGGTAGCAGTCAGTACAGCAAGATTAGTTATCAGATGTTTCTGCTTTCTCCTTCATAATTTGGTATCAGCCCCTTCTGGCTGTCTCAGCCAACCAAAATACTTCCACATACTTTTTCTCTAAGGGGAAATCCAGTCCAAATACGAGTACATCTGATAAGAAAGAGTAATACGAGTTCAACAGTAAAATTTTGATCAAAATCGTGTGAAAAATAAGGAAGTTATGACATTTTGAAATTTCGCTAATTTTTCAAGAAAGTTCTTGAACGGTCAATATGAATATGCAAATGACAAAGTGGTCATGCCATACCCCCACAACTTGCCACATAGTTTGTACATACAATTTTGAAATTTCCAGTTTTTCATTCAAACACAATCATGCCCGACACTCAAATCCTGATATATCCAACTGATCACTATTCTGAAGTTATTCAATCCGGAATGACATCATGCTTCAGAATTCAATGACGGAAACATTGAATTTTCGTCATTTTTTTTTGTACAGGATCGACAATGATCAATGGAAAATTGTGAGGTGATGACATGATTAGCTCACCCATTTGCATATTCATATCCACTCTACAAGAACTGTTTTGCAGAAATTAACAGAACTTTTTTTTAATCAGACTAACTTATATTTGGACTGGATTTCTTCTTTAACCTCTCTTCAGTCGTTGAAAATAAACCTGTGACACAAAACTGTAGTGTCATGATAACCGTGGCTAGCATCAACACCATTAAAGGAATCTGTTTGTTATGGTTGAGACCTAATTTCAGGTTTCTACCATTTTTTGTGACATAATGAGAAACCTCTTAAGACAATATGAAAGAGCACATAATTCTTTGAGGAATTCAACGTTTATTTGATGAAAAATGGTTTTGAAATGGCTGATATATCCAAAAAAGAGCTATTCTAATAAAGTGCAGGACCCGCACTTTATTACGATTGCTTTGTTTTACTTTGTTTTTGGATGTTTCAGTCATTCCAAACCCGATTTTCATCAAATAAACTTTGAATTCCTCTTAAAATGGTATGCTCTGTACTATACATTATCATAGTGTTTTCTTGGTATCTCGCAAAAAGTTAAAAAGCTCAATTCTCATCTCCACCAATACTGTACCATCCCTTTAACATCATCAGTTTCATCAACATCATTTTCACGACCCCCACCCTCCACACACACACACACACACACACACACACACATACACACACACACATCACTAATATCGCGATCAAGATTATTATCATTGCTTCTTTGTTTGTTTGGCTTGGTTTTATTTCTGCATTTTCCATCATTTTAATACGAAATGACATCATAAATATTTTTTTTTCAGTATTACTACAACAAAATATACAGTGTAAACATAACTTGCAAATCTATTATCAACGATGATTGATTTCTGCAATTGCCCTTCTTAAATTGTACCTTTAAATTATCATTATCATTATTGTACCGTGTAATTTGTATTAAATAATTGTCAATATTTTGTATTCACCAAGTCTATTAATTCTTCTTCAAAAAAAATATTTATACAAAAGTACAATGTGTTTGTATATTACGTTTGTCGTAAAATTGCAGAAATGAATAGATATCAAATGTCAAATGACGATGATCAAATAAGATGGTCTCCTGAATTTCTGTACATCAAGAATTGCCTAATTTGTCTTTGAGCAAGAGATATACTGGAACTTATGTTTGCATAAATGTATGCACAAAATAGTTTATTTTCATTTTGAATTGTATAAGGGGAAAAAATTTGAATATTTGAATTAATCATTTATTTGCTTCAATTTTCAGATTCAATTTATATTGTGCTTAATTTGTTTGTTCAATTGACTTTGTACTTCATTTATGTATGAAAAAGAAATTCAGAAATAAAATCAGAATCAGAATCAGAATCAGAAAATGATTCATGAAGGGAACATGCATCAGACCACACATCGTAAGCATATGCTTGAAATGATGGTGACCTGAGAATGTGGCAATGAACAGAGGGAAAACATAAAAGAAGTGGAAAACATTGTGCCTGGAAACGTGCAAGGTGCATCGGGCTGTGTCATCTTCAACATCATCATCGTCGTCACCACAAGCAATGTTGCCATGAATTTCATCATTTTTTAAAATGATATTGTAAAGTCCAGCTGTTCCTTACTACCAACATCACTTGGTTCCGATAATTCCGATTTCCGGTTGGCGGTGTAAACCCCTCGTCGCGCGAGAAGGCGCCGACACCGATCTTCCAACAACATCGTCGCGCACGGGTTAACGTGAATCCCGGCTATGAAGAACACGAGAGCTGCTTATTGATTCAAGACGCGATCCAGGGCGGTACGTGAGACGATCGGTGACTGATCGTCATGGTATTGATGAACTTGGTCATTGACCACCGGGGGTGTACCAGGACGCAACAAAGGGGGTTAGATGGGTCCTCTGTCTCCTCTTTTTCGCACCCCTCCTCCCTCCCCTTGCTGCTAATCGACATGCCATCATCGGTACACGTTGTCAAACCGTGTTTTTGTTTAGTTAATCCTGTCGACTGCCTGCATTACGTTACGGTATATCGCTTACAGCAACCCTCCTACATCAAAGTTCATCACTGGGATCAATATCCAGTTGTCGGATCACTGGGGATAAAACCTCACCTGCATCAACCCTATATCCTCTCAATACCCCGCCCCTCCCTTCTATCTCTCTATCTATCCATCCATCTAACTATCTATCTACACATTTTTTATATCTTTCTTTCCACAACATTTTGCTGTCTTCTATATCTTTCGTTCTACACACAACACGCACGCACATACACAGTACACACGCCCACATACACATACACTTTCTAGTGACACAAAAATGAACTTATTACAGGAGCCATGTCTCCAGCGACTGAGATGGTACTTACGCCAGGTAATTAACACCGCGCGAAATGCGAAACCAAAGCTTTCTTAATCTGCACAGCCTGGTAAACAATACGATGTCGTGTCGTCAAACTGCTGATGTACTTTTCTTGGGGTCGGTGCACCTGGGAGATAAACTTGCCCACAAGTTATAATACACCCAAACGACAAATAAAGTAGGCCTACAAACGTACATAAAACTGGTCTTAAAAAGTTATGACTTGCAGACTTCCATTCTTTGATTCTTATAAAATTATGATTACATCACATCAAATTCAAATCAGTTTAATTTGATTCAATTCTTTTCCATTTTTCTTCCACAAAACATAATGATAAGAGAATCACAAAATGATCTTGAGTACACATTGGTTGAACGTAAAGTGAAAATTAGAAGTGATTAAGGTACTGAAAACGTGTAAAGATGCAAACGTATTATGCACAGACGTAAATATATTTTCACATTTAAGTAAAAACAAAAACTGGTAATTTTTTGTGTCTTTGCTTCTTTGAATTTGCAGACTAGCAATAATAATACCTGTGAATTAGCCCCCTTCAAGATGAGACGAGCGGCATACTTTTCCTTCTAGCAACAGCATTTTGGTTGGTATCATAATGGTCATAGCGGCATTATATCCCCACCTTCTTGTTAAATATTATCTTAAAAGGATTTGCCGTTTTGCATTATTCTTTTTAGTAAAATTTGCCGTTGAAAACACCCGAAAATACAAAGTAGCCGTATGCCAGCCAGTGTAAGGATAACAAGATCCGAATAAATCATTATATTTCTATAATAATATTTGAGATGAACAGTTGTATAATGAGTACGAAGAGGCGAAAAGAACTTAAACTTTACGGATATAGGATATCAATTTTGGTTAACTCGTGATGGTCATAAGTAAGTGTGCATGAAGGCGCCAGCGTTTGGATCGGTATCTCTTCGGAAAGAAAAAAAATATATATATATATACCTTTAATGTATAAATTAAAAGTTGACCATATTTCATCAATTTGAGGTAATTGCATGAGGCCAACTAATTGGATGGAAGAATAAATGACTTCTCCATCTCCGATAATGACGGGAAAATTCATTCGCCAGTTTTTTTTTATTCCACGATTCGACAACTGGATTTTCGTCAACCGCCTCGTCGCTCGGTTTCCAATGGCGCCACCTTTTGCCGCCAGCAGCAGCGCCCGATGCTCCCGTGCCTCCGCGCTCCTCCCATTCCTCAGCGGTCAGTACAGTTGTGTCAGGCTCTGCGCCGCCTCCTTGTCCGCTCGACACTTTCTTGGTTCGGTGATATCTCATACACACACTACTTACTTACCACTGCGAGCTCACTCGCGGAGCCGCTGCATCATAATGATAATCTATGACACAACTTGACGCAAAAGACAGACCTTCATACTGTTACGTGTTACGGAATAGCGCTGCGAAGGCATATTTCGCAGTATAATGGCATACCAGAACTGATCTTATAGCCCTATGCAGTTATTTCAATGGCGTTTCTCTTAATTGTGGCTTTTGAAAATGTAAAGAACTCGGATGTAGGTCCAACTGCCTACATTTTACATGAAAGATCGTTAGTCCTTTTTGTAATCCTGAAAATTGACTTCCTTTCATAAGCTGGTAATCTTTTGTATATCGTAGAGGTAGGCAATTCGGACCTTTTCTTCAGAAAAATAAAACTGGAGGTTTTGTTATGAAGGAGGGGGAAATTTCTATAGGTTTCGGGGGGTGGATAAAGTCATGCAGTCAGTGCTGAGTAGAAAAGCGACGTTGTCAAGGTATACGTTCCCTACAGAAACTTACAACTAGACAATAACATTTACACCTTGCAACAAATCTCTCATTCTACGACCTGAATGAATGTTCTGTGGGGAAGCAGAATACACGGAAATGAACGACTTTGATCCGAAAGTATAATAAATGCGACGAAAATTGTTAAAGAACACCTATTGCATTGAATCAATGTAGCGTGCTGAGAAACTTATCTGTGCAAAATAATGTCGTTGCCTTCGGGAACCCGATCGGCTCTAGTGAAAGTCGACGGATATTTTAGATTCTAGTTGGAAACGGGTTAAGAAACCCTGAACATACCAGCTCTAGGAAAGAGAGGGGGGATGATACAGGCAGAAATTAGACAAAGAGAATGAATGTCATAGCACACGTATCTCAAAGAAACAACATTCATGCAGATTAAACCATCATGTAAAATTCTGATATCTTGACTATGGTGAGGAAACTTCACTATCCCTTCATGCATTATATTTGATTATATAATGACAACTTCTGAGCTGCTTATTAATAGTATCTCTTGATTTGATCTCAGTATTGTGTGGGGCAAATTGTTTTTCCAATAATGCCTAATTAGATTTTTCAAATAAGCAACAATTACAACAACAACAACAACAACAACAACAACAACAACAACAACAACAACAACAACAACGACAACAACAACAACAACTCATTTTCCATCCTTTTTGTCCATGTGCTTTGTTTATTGTTTGGTTCATTTGCCTGACGTGTTTCTTTCGACTTACTTTCGTCATATTTTTTGGTTTCTCTAGGATGGCACTCAATCGTAATGAAATGGACTTGTGCAGTTAAAAAAAAGAGCGATATACCCCCAAAGAGTTTGTTAAATCGAGCCAACTACAAAACAATTTGAAGCTATTTGCTTGATTAAAGTTAGAGAGATTAGTTTCGTTTCAACACGGAAACATGAAATGTGTGAGGGTGGGGGGGGGGGGGGATTTAATGCTTCTGGACCCTACCCCGTGCTAATCATGCTCACACACACACTTTCTTGGACAATTAAAGATCAGAGATCCAAACTTACGTTATAAAAAAAAGACTCCAAGGTTCGGGGCGATGAGATGAACAGACGTTCTAGATACTTATTTCGATTTTCTCTCAATTTACACGGTTAAATGGGAAAACTACGTATTGTGCATTGGCCATCCGAATCCACAATGTCCATCATGGTTATGGCCATTTCTTAATCCAATCGAGCGCCCTCTTGCGCTCATACATTCCCTCGCTTTTCTTCAAAAATATTGATTGAGAATCAGGGGTAGTTATGAAGCTTTGCACACGTCCATTACTCGGCACAGCATGCAGTATCTATGACGAGAGGAGAAAATGGTTGTAACTGCGTTATAGTCGTATTTTCTCACAGAACATTTCTGAAGTATTGATGAAGTATCTAGGTATCTTGGAGCAATAAAATTATAATGATGATGATAATGATAATATAAGTTATGGACTATATTCTAGACATTCCGTTATCGCGTGGCCAGACGCCCCTTTTTTTCAGAACAGGAAAAAAAAAATGTTCCATGATAATGATTTGCCTGCAACGTTGCTCGCAGGTCATGTAGGTTTGATTTACAAAGCAGGCAATTATTTTTACTACCAGGCGTTTTGATAGTTACGCTATAAAGAAGATCCACGTACAAAAACACCCCAAAAAAAATAATCAAATAATTACAACAGAGGAAAAGATAAGTGTTCAACATTTTCTTGACAGTGTGTACTGAACCTGCAGATTTGATGAAATTCGGCAGTTTATTCCATCCATTCGTTATTAATATAAATATTCAACATTGTCAGTAACAGGTACCATATATAAAACCAAATCAAACTGATTCAAAATTTTAGCATCATTATGTCATCAGTCACGTCGTAGCGAACCTTTATGCCAAGCTAACAGGAAACCCATACAGAGTCACGAATTACAGGATCGATTTCAAATGTTTGCAAGGGGAGAATGATCAAACAGCTCCCTAGTCGTGTAGTATACTCTTTTTTTTTTCTTTTCTTTTTTGGCTATAAAGCTACAACAAAATCCATGAGACACGATGTACAGTCAGAATGTCAAATTTTGTCAAAGGACGTGCAACCTATGTAGTGCAAATATTATGAAACCAGACATCATTCTTCATAACGCTCATTGACTTAGAGTTGCACCCAGTTGTTTTCGGTCCAAAAACACACATTTTAAACAGCTTTATTCTTTTAGCTGGGACTGAAGGTAATCTGTTTGTTCGCTCGTATAAACTTAATTTATTAAATAGTTTGATATGCTTTATTTAATATGAATAGGCAAATCGTGCAATACCGAGTTCGTGTATCGGTTTCAGACTCTACGGCCAGAATTACACGCGTCTGGTTTCGCTTGGGATGAATGGGGGTATTGTGACCAAACAATTCGTTTAGAATTGTTAAAAGCCTACACTGGGGTACGGGTAAAGTACGGGTCACTACTGTAAATCAACCAAGGAATCTGGGGACTGAGTGATTGGCCTAAAACTGATACGGCCATCTGAATTCAAGGCAACATAGGTGGTCTGTGTGAATCAGTCAGAAGAAATAAAAAATGGGGTTATTTCCATGAGCTATCGACAAGTCATCAGGAGCGTGAATGCAGCGGGCGATCAGAGCTCTCCGTATAGGAGTTAATGTCGTGTACGCGAAGGATTGTCCGCGAAACCGAAGCCGGAGCTGCGGGCAAACGTAGCGGCTCCCTTTTCCTACGGCTTTGCCGCTGTCGGTGTGGAGTTTGCTTATGAGCACTCCCGCATGTCAATGCGCTGTCAAAATGCCTCTGATACCTCAAATCATGCCCAAATCCGGCCGACTATATGGTATTGGACGACGATTGTGTGGCTTAGCATGACGTCTTCTTTTTTAGTCAAGTTAGCGACGGGAAAATGACTGTAACTTGCTGCTGAGAGTGATGCGTGTGACGGAATGGACAATGATATTTGGGGCGAATAGTTGCCTCCAAAGAACTGCAATTAGAATAACTTGAACGTGACATGATATCAAACGTACACATTCACTAAAGCAGATATAAATTCGCACATTATGAGCATCATAAACATTACACTGTTTAGTTGAATAAAAACCGATTGATCGAGACACGATTAGTAGTACCTCGTTTTGCATGTACAAAGAGTACATAATTATACAGGCTGTTATTCCTTTCTTCCATGTTAACATTCTTTTTTTTTTATTGGGTCATAGATTAAGATGTGATGAGACCATTGGGAAGCGTCAATTGCCATTAATGATAAAACGCTTTCGTTGCAAAACGTAAGGAAACAAAAAAAGAAATGAATTCATCATAATCATAATAATTCCAGACGAGACTCTGTATAAAATCACACATTATTGGACAGTCAACTATAACGTCACAGCACCATGCCAATCGTTATAGGTCAAACTATTGTTGCTGTTTACAAGAAAAAATGGTCATATCCATACTCATGGTTTGTTTGTTGTTGGTTTTTTTTTTTTTTTTTTTTGCCGCCGTACCGGTTTCAAGTTAATCGTTCTCGTATATAGTGTTGCATCATTTGGAACGTAAATGCATTGTCGGTAATAATTCCCGACTTGAGTGTCTATATCCCTATCTCATCTTACGGTAATATTTATCTTTTTCATCGTACAAGGTTACACCAATACTTCAGCAAAGGGCATTACCATCATAATCCTACAGCAATTCTATTCTTTTTTAAAAAGATCTGAGTATGATCACACATCGAATTCGTATAGACTCGTTGAACAGTCCGTTGCTGACCTGACCTGACCTGGACACACTATCATATCTGACCCGGAAACACTTCATGCTGACAGAAATGGTGACGATACCACGGACTGTAGCAGTCAGCTGTCTGTTTTAGTGTTTCACGAATGTGAGAACCTTATGGTGTGTGTTTGATCGGTCCCACCTCCCTCGTTTGAGAGCGTTGACTGTGTACCCTATTGAACTACATATTTCGAGTGTCAGCAACCACAGCTTACACGTCGACGCAGAAAACGTTAAACGATTTGTCTACCGCTCGGTGGATTGAGGCTCTGCATTTTCTTCCAAGTTGTCGACATTTTGACTTTATTAATTTCAAGAACAACGACAGTGAAGACAATTGATATTCTCACTTGAAAAGCACTAATCTCATCAACTTTGCATCTCCCGTCCTTATTACATAGTTTGTATTGTTTAGTTCATGAATGGTTGATACAGAAAGAAAGCATAGTAATGTCTGAGTAAACTAAACCAAATTCATTGTTATTCGTATAGTTTATCCCCGGTGCCGAAAATCTGCACACTATTGAATAAACTCACATAATCGATCTCTCAGAGAAGTGCAATTTTTGATAAGTGTTGGGACTAAAATCACCATTTGGAAGGACATTTTCTCTGGAAAACAACTCGTAAAGCAAAGTTCTGGATAATTTTTGACTAAATTGATTAGGCTTTAAACTTAAGTTGTTTAAGATTGCAAATTCATCAAAGCCCCCGCCCGTCACCCTTCAAGCATTATTTGTGGTGCCCGTGTGTTATACGAAATGTGCAAACTCACGTAATTAACAAAACGTTCAACAGGTCCTTTGTTAAACATCGGAATAGCAATGTGCACGCTAATCAACATGCAAGCAAATAAGCGAGCAGAGAAACAAACAAACAAACAAACAAACCGCAGATACAACATATCATTTACTGTTGACGAACCTCTGACAAACTGCTCAGACGCCTTTTTCTTTGTGTATGTGTATATGTGTGTGTGTGTGTAAGTGCCGCACTGTAAGAAGGAAAATAAAACGCAACACAAAGTGCGTGGCATCTCGATCTATCCTTTTCACCAGAAATGAAATGATAAAAACATAACATAGAAATGATAAAGAAAAGAAAAAAAAAACGACTATCTGTAGGAGATATGTCTCTGCACGTAATAATTGCACTGCGTTACTCCACCGTTTTATAACGACGAAACCAAAGAAAACAAATGCGTAAACAACAGTAGCGAACAGGATATTGACTTTGGTTGGCCTTCTACTTGGGTTGATTTTACTGAATGATAAACAAAGTGAGGCCCTGTTTATGGGGCGTTAATTGGGCTTTCAGAAACTGAGTTTATGTTGTATTTTTGGCTGCTTCAGGCACGTTCGTCGGCAAATCTCCTTCTTGCTGGTTCTCGTAAAAATCGACGAAGATTTGAAGACGGCGCATAGCTTTGTCTTCCCGCGAGAACAAACTGTGCCCTCAATTATTCACTCGGTTAACAAATTTTACAGCCAGCAAGGAGATTGTGTGCAGATTTACAGCTGAGATAACGGCTTAAACGCACTCGCCTTTTTCTTTTCCTCGACGCCATCCCCCGGTTAAGTGATCCCGGTAATTTTCACTTTCGGCACGTATATTCCCTAGGTTTACTCTTTAAGTACGAACAAAACACTTCGCAGTGTAAAGTATAAGATGCGGTGGCAAGAATGAACGCCAATTAAGTTATCTTTAACGTTAGTTAGCAAAATGCACTGTCATGTACTTTGAGCTGCTACACGCACGGTGACTGCACTGTTATACAAAACACGCTTTAACAGAAGCCCGTTGACATTACTCCGTCCCAGTTTTCGTTCAAGTAAGACGCTTACACAGTGTGAGAAGATGAAGATAGGAATGCAGATATAAAAGACTTAAGCTACATCAGTTTTGAAGTGTTGCTACAACATCACCATGATTATTTTTAGTTCAATTTCACATTAATGCAATCTCTGTCAAAATATTGCAAAATTGTCAAATTCCTATCGAAGAAACAATTACCCGTGGCACCATCACTACTTTCCAACCCAAGTTATGTCCCAACTGCCTAATTATCATGTTACAAAGTATACGAGCACATTATTCGCTTTATTCTTTACCATTAACACTACTGCGTGAAAACAAAACTGCTTTTTTTTCTCTCTTTTTTTTTTTCATGCGATAGGGTTGACGGTAAAGAAATGTGTTTCGATGATCCGTGTATAGTCATAGATGCAGTGATCAATGCTAATGTATTGGGAAGGGGGTGATCAGTGTTAATGTATTTTAGAGGGGTGGAGAGAGTTACCCGTCAGAGATAGAGTTGATATGTGTGAATTCAGGTCAACCAAAATGAATGGTGATGATTGAAGTTGATTTGGATCGAAAAATCTGATTGATGTCTTTTTTAAAAAAATGAAACGAAATGCATCAAAGCTAATCAACGTAAATTACGCCGAATAAAATGCGATAGCATTGTTGGTATACCCTCTCGACATGTTTCTTCTTTTTTTTTCATTTTCTTTGTTTTACCGTTTTAATGGCCCTGGCTGTCTCGGCAAGATATATCTTTCATTAAATAGATATTTCATATTATACCTCAAGTAATGTCAAACACTGTTTTCACCATTGCAAATTATGTATTGTTTCTATCATAATCATTATTCATTCGTTCATAAATATATTTTGCATTGAATTTCATAAAAATTCATTTCTTATGAATTGTAAACAATGTGATTTATTATATGTAAACTTTGTATTTGCATTAACTTCCGTTGGGTAAAAAAACAAGCATGAATAAATTGAACCAATTTGAATGATCACTACTAAAATATATCACGTACAGTAGATTCTTGATAAACGGAAGCGTATAGAAAAATGTGTATACTTGCGTGGTATAAGTACTCATTCGTAGAAGGAAATGACGCAACCAAACAGACATTATTTCATCCTCGCACTCTCTCTCTCTCTCTCCTCTTCCCCCCCCCCCCCCCCCCCCACTACCCCACCCCATTCTTTCCCGGCGAGGTTTCTGTGCTATGTCTACATATCTTTTCCTCTTTCGGTCGACATATCTCTACCTTTTTTTTTTCCTTTCTTTCTTTCTTTCTTTTTTTCGGGATCAGATAAAGACTTGAGTGGATTGCAGGAGGATACAAATATGACATCGAAGTGACTAGGCCAAACTTTGTGTCGCCAAAAAATGAAAGGACCCCCGATCGATGCGAGAGCAATATCGAACTTCTTGCGTTTCAGGTCACACGCGGATTCGGGTCACGTGACCCTGGACGCGCAGTTTCTCGCCTCGCGCTCGTTCCCCCTTTTTTTGTTTCTCGCGGCAAACATGAAAGTGACAAAACATTTTCCCGTTTACAGTCAAGGATTGTTCTCCGCTTTTCTCTTTTCCCTTTTCTTTCAGTCTTCCTTTCTTTGTAGTTAAATTTACCATCTCAGCTAGATCTTTCTCTGGTTGAAGTCGAGTATCTTCGCCTGTCGATTCTGTGTTCTTTGGTGGGGTAAACAGCGCCAAGGAGAGTCCGCTTAGAAAAGGGTTCCCATAAGTGCAGGTGGCGGATATAATTGATTTTCTCCCTCTCCGCTTAAGTGCTTTTTCTCCTTGAGAAAAATAAGAAATAAATATTGCATTTTCGTCGTCAAAATGTTGTTCCGTGGGTATATTCCATTGGGGAAAATGAGGAAAGTGACATTATTGAATTATAAAGTGGTCGCCAGTTTTTTTTTTTTCTCTCTCTCTCCTTTTTACCTGTCTCTCTTTTTAAAAGTGTTGGCTCGAGCAGTATATCCTGTGTGTTTCGTTGGGAGCCAAGTATATGACCGTATAATCACTAGTAGGTTCATGTCGTCGAATCTGAAACAGAATTACACCGTCTGGTCGTGATTGGACACTGTCCAATTCGACAAGTTATGAATGATCAAAAGTAGCAGTCAGTAGGCTCCTAAAGGGCGAAACATCTGAATTTCATTTTATTATTGAACCGAGTATCGTAATTTATCACACATTCAAAAGCGCGAGAGAGAACATCGCTACATGGAATCATTTAGGACAAAAGCAAATCATAATCTGCTCCGAATCAATTTGTTTTGGTTTGATGTTGCCACAGGTTTAGTAAAGTGGCGCCATATACTTCCAATGTCTGTTACCATTATCCTCAATATTGCTCCTACAATAAGTGTTCTCTAATATAGTATTATGTTTTCGTTGTTTGTGTTTGTCTTCAAGTGTTGACTGCCAAACAAGTACAATTTGTAATCTTTGATTCGTTTGTTTTGATTGATTTTCGATCAAAAGCAATTATATCTACGAGAAAAAAGGATATGGAAAAAAAGTAAGAGATCGAATATGTATAGGTAATAATGGAATTTGTATATTTCACACACGTATGATATATAATATACACTGTATGCATATATATATATATATATATATATATAAATTATATATATATATATATATATATATATATATATATATATATATATATATATATATTACTGTTATAATACTCATCATTATCAGCATTATTATCATCATTAGTATTACTATTGGGCGACACATTTTCATTTTGTTTTGTCAATTTCATGTTTATGCGTCATTTTCTCCACTGTCTAAAGTCAGGTCTAATCTCATTTTTTAGGTACGTTTCCATGCATCTAGAACAGAAGGCGTACCAGAAGACTATCGGTTCAACTGAAGATGTTATGTGGTGGCTGCTTATTCTCAGATGCCAAACATATACATTCTTGTCTCAAAAAGGGACACGATAATACCATGCATAGATACATTGATCTACCCTCTACTATTGCACATTTTACTAAAAGCCACGGTCAAGACGTTCACAGGTAGCCAAGCCAGCCAGTTGCTTCTCGAAAGACTGACTGAAGTGAGCTGCCAGTATCTGATCGTACTGGAGCCATCCTCATGACATTCTGCCGTGGAGAAGCCCCTTCATAGGGGTGCATGTCACGACTTCGACTCCCACGTGTCACACAGCCCACGAGTTATACAGCCCATGATGAGTCATACAGCCCACGAGTTATACAGCCCACGAGTCACACAGCCCATGAGTTCGATGCTGAGCAGGCAAGGCCCACAAGGCTGACACCTTAAACCCCATGTTGTAATGTTGAACTCGTGGGCTGTTTGTACCTATAGTGTCGAACTCAAGGGCTGTATGACTCGTATAGGGTGTATGACTCAGGGACTTTTTTATTTCAATGTCGAACTCGTGGGCTGCATGACTCGTGGGTGTCGTTCTCGTGGAATGACCCTCTTCACAGCACCTAGAGGACAATGCGTTGCCACTCAATATCAATCGGATATTTTCAGCTCCCGATGCAGATTTTAGGTTGTCATCATTATTGTCTGGGATATTGTTATCGTTTTAAAAAAAAAGGGTAAGATAAACTACATAGAACGAATTATCCTACCAGCCGCATCACTAAAGGATAATCTTTATTTCCAGCACTATATTGACCAAGCAACGACCATTTGTACTGCTAAAGATCGCGATTATGAATGCCTATTGCTTTATATAACCTTGAAGGGCGTTCCAAACATTAGTCCTAGGATGTCTATGGGATTATGAGCCAGGTATCAGCAGTTTGGTATTGTTGAAATGAATATTTTTACTATAGTGACGGGTAAAAGTGGAAGTCCGCAATTATATGAGAATAAAGTTCTAAATAACTATGCAATGTAAATGTAAAAGTACATCTTTCGTGTACGTGAGCACAGACATTGCAGTTTTGTTTTACAGTAATATTCTGTATTTTAAGGAGTTTGAATTGGGGTTAACAAGGGTCGTGCAAGAAGACTGGTGCAAATCCTCACACCCTTCTTCTACAAAGGGAGAATATGGTTTGATGTAGATGCGCTACCGTTACCACACTTGCATATACATTACGGTAATTTGTGATTGGTAGTATTAAAGCGTTGCAGAGCATAAGGAGAAATTCATGCGGCAATAAGTGCTTAGGTCTAAATGATATTTCATACCGATTAATTTGGCCGATTGAAAGTTTATGTTGGCTGCTGGTTGGGTATGTTAATTCATGGTGGTTAATAGCTTATTGTCATGGTTAATTTTTGCTAGTAAATCGCTGTCATGTAGGTTATGCACGATTCTCATTCCACTGTAGATTCACCTGGTGTGATGTTTGACGTTTTGATACCCATACTCAAGTGAAAAGGGTTTCTATTATGAATGATAACCAAACGTAATAAACGGCTTGAAACAAGAACAGCAAGGCATGAAACATTTATTGTTGTCGTTGTTGTTGTTGATGTTGTATATGAAGCCAGGATGAAATCTGGGCAGGGAGAAGTTCAATCTCACGGCAACATATGCCGATCAGCAGACCCCATCGAGGCTTTCACGTGGAGGGTTACAAGTTGTGAAATTACCGATGTATATGTGCTACGGCCTTGACAAAAGAAAAGAGAGAAATCAGTATTGCAATGGATTTTTTTTTCATCTCCTCAGCTTGTTATCGCTCAAAGCCCAGCACGAAACGACTGAATATTTAATCCTTTTTACACTCCAAGCAGCGCCCGAAGCGTTGTCTGACCTTGATCGCCCGGTATCACCTGCGAGCATGAGGCAGCGATGGAGGGAGGGAGGGAGGGATGGAGAAATATGAAATAATAATTGTGATTATTACATTGCATTTACGCCCGATTCATGAATTGCGCGCACGCGCCACGAGAAATGTGCGCGAGACGCATAATAATGTTTCCACTCGGCGCGTGTCGCCGTTTTCTCGACAGAACTGACGTCCATGACTAAGTGATTTCTCTGAAAAGAACACCGCCTCCATGATTACATCTTGTAAAGGGGGCCTCAAGTAGTTGCTTCACGCTAAAATATCATAACTTCATTAAGTTGCATATCTTTTATCTGTATTCCCACGTACGTAGCACCAACACATTGTTATCTCTTTTTTTTTCGGTGTATCCCTAGCAACGGTGCATTTGTCTAGTGATACCAGCGGCGTTACATCAAGCGCGTTGGATGAGCTGTGACCGTCAACAGTTCATCAAATTTATTGACTTAAACTTGACTTTATCTCCCTTCACGTCTCTCTTTCTCTTCCTCTCTCTTTCTTTCTTTCTGTCTCTGTCCTTTCTCTTTCGTGTAAATGACTCCTAATATGCCACGCGCGCTAAAAGTGTTTTCAATGAATAATTTCTGCTGGTGGAGACACGAGCTAACCTTTTGATCACTCCTAACTAGGCCAGCGATGGTCATTAATAATGTAACTCTCTATTCTCCCGGTTGTATGAAGAAAGAGCAATATGTACAATTCGCGTCATGTCAACAGTGCGAGGCAAGTGGGTCGGCCAGAGCATGCACGATAAAGAGCATTTTCCCCTCCATAAAAGGCCTATCGGACCATGCTCAAATTATGCCCACAGTTGTTTCATTACACGGAGCTTGCTCATTCTGTTATTTAGAACCATTGCACTAATCATATCAAAATCAGCCAACTATTTAAGTGGAGGATGACAAGGAAGAGAGAGAGAGGGAGGGAGAGAGAGATCGAGAGTGAGAGGGAGAAACAGAGAGAAGAAAGAAAGACATAACGAGAGAGACTCTAAGGTTGAAAAGACATGACAAATTATGTGAAATCAAGCTGCAAATGGGTTGAGTTTGATCCATAACGCTCTAATTACGCTGGTGTATTTGACGCACACTTCTCCCCTTCTAAACTATATGCTATATATATACATATATATATATATATATATATATATATATATATATATATATATATATATATATTTCGCTGTTATCAGTACACCTCCAACAGATTCTCAGTCGATTCTGTTCGAAGTCATCTGTAGAAAATACAAAATTACGAAACTCTGCAATTTATACATCATCTTGCCACGTGGTTATTCTGATTCACGCAACTGCACTTAACGACTTCCGGCGCCAAGTTATTTGAAATTACGTTGGCACACCGTATGATAAACAAATATTACATGCGCTGAGGCGCTCTATAGTCCAAATTATGAAATATGCGAGGTATAGCAAAATAGTGCAATTTTAGTCAATCAAGAATCCATAGATTTACTAGTGCATGATAATATTTGCTGTATATCATCTGCAACAAATCTTATTGCGCAACAATAATCATGATAACTATAGGCCAAAAAATCACAAAGATTATGTTCTTCCTGGATAGTGCAAGTTTCGGCTGTGTAAATTATTGGCATGGATAAATAGATCATAAAGACGGATTACATTATAAAGAGGCGCACGGATTCCAACACTCCGAATGCACTTTGCATGCTCTAAAATTGTTGGTTCTCTGGCGAGACAGAGATAGCAACAAATTTGTTGGTTAGGAAGAGTCTTTGTTATGAAGATTTGCTTAACATTTGAATACATTAAGACTTTGTAATGTGGACTCTAATCAGGACTCTACGCAGATTGCGTAATACGGCCTTACAGATGACGTCATGCATGGGTTCTACTCTGTTTATAGGCAGTACATACTGTATTCACTCTTCATGAATGTTTTCACCCTAGTGAATCGTTTGCTTGGGAAAGGGCTAGCTACTATCAGTGATAGATACATTCCAAGGTTTAGAAAATCAAGTTGCTGGCGTGAGATGTTGCTACGACGGGCAAGCAAACTCTCTTGTCCCCAGCAATAAACTTTAAATTATTGGCATGGATAAATAGATCATAAAGACGGATTACATTATAAAGAGGCGCACGGATTCCAACACTCCGAATGCACTTTGCATGCTCTAAAATTGTTGGTTCTCTGGCGAGACAGAGATAGCAACAAATTTGTTGGTTAGGAAGAGTCTTTGTTATGAAGATTTGCTAACATTTGAATACATTAAGACTCTGTAATGTGGACTCTAATCACAACTTTACGCAGACTGCGTAATACGGCCTTACAGATGACGTCATGCATGTGTTCTACTCTGTTTATGGGCAGTACATAGTATATTCACTCTTCATGAATGTTTTCACCCTAGTGAATCGTTTGCTTGGGAAAGGGCTAGCTACTATCAGTGATAGATACATTCCAAGGTTTAGAAAATCAAGTTGCTGGCGTGAGATGTTGCTACGACGGGCAAGCAAACTCTCTTTTCCCCAGCAATAAACTTTAAATGAAATTAAAGTATGAATAAAACCATCATCATAAATCCAGTCTATTGGCGAAGGAAGCAAAGCTGGAGACCCTGGTATGTGACGCGCAGAATACATGTAGGGAACAAATCTGTGTGGGTGACGTCAGCTACGACATTTGAGGCGCATACGCATGCCTGGCTGAAACTGCAGTAGATTGCACTTTGTTACAAACACCAAATTGCAGCGGAATCTGAGTGTGACATAACGGAATAACACTATTCGACGTCCGCAACTTACACACTCACCGACTCTCGATTCGAAATGACAAATGTTACTGCTCACTGGAGTGGCATTAAGCAAGATGGTGTTTCCACGCTTGTCAGGAGGGAGCGTCTTTAACCTGTTTTCTTTTCCTTCCTTCTCTTTTTATTCTTTTTTTTCTCTTTACCACCACCATCCCAGTGGGGTCATAAATGAACTTGACCCGCGCACACTTGCGCGTGACGTCACAGCGCATCTCCCTTCGTCTGGTTTCACCATTTTGTTTTCTCTTGCTGCGCCGTGCTTTCGTCGCATTAGCCGATTATCGGACGCTTGACCTAGTATTACGTCGAATTACTCTACATAACCCAGATTCGTTATTAAGGGACCGATCCCCTTTTCGACCAAGCGAGTGAACTCGTTCAGCCTTTCCGCCGAACTACCAAGCTCTAGTGCACGTAAAGTGACAGCACACCCTTACGGACAAGAAGTATCAATGGTTGCTTGGAAGATTATACCGGCCATATAGAATTTATGCACAATCCTTCTCCTTACATCCCTGTCATTTATATCCATGTAACATCGTTTTCACTGTACCTGGGTACCTCCAATCGTCCTAATAATCACGGGGAAATTTTGCTACTTATCACCACTGAGAATTTAAGTTGAATAGATGATGGAGGATTATAGAGGACAGTAGAGCAAAAAAAAAAAGCTGGTAGACGTATGTGGATGAGATGTCGAGCAAGATAAACTTTTGCCAGTGTTGTACTTCCTTATTTCAATCTTGGTAACGGGAGAGAGGAGTTGAAGGTTTGTGGACGACAGTATACTTCGGGGACAGTGCTCACTCGATCTCGGTCGTTGTTGAGAGCAGTTTTCTGCTGGAAATTTAACAGGGACTCGTCTTGGCATATTGCAAAGTTGATTCTTCTTTGGGCGTCTTTTGTTTTTCATCATACCCGATGCGTTTCACCTGGACATTTTACCTATCGCCTATCGGAGGCGCGGGAAAGGCGCCTCACGCCTTTAAGGCACAACAACTCGATCGTGTTGTCCCGAAATTATTGGAACGTGAAAGTCTCGTGCGCGGGTAAGCGCGCATACATTACGGAATGTTACAGCTATCTATCCCCTCTTTCTCTCCCCTCGCCCCCTCTCCCTCTTCCTCGCTAAGCTTTATCATTGTGATAGTGCTCTGGGTGCAGTTTTGAGCCTGAACTCACTTGTCCTGTATACCTCATCAGCATGTTTACATTATTGATCAATCACATTTCTGGCTCCCCTTTTCTCCTGTCCATAAATCAAGCCAAGTATCAAGTATACAAGGAGAGCAAATGAGGAGATACAAATGGAGAGAGGGAAATAGAGAGGGAGAGACGGAGAGAGACAGAGAGAGATGAAAAGGCATAGGAAGGATAGATGAAATAATGAATAGGTGTAGAAAAGAGAGAGAGGGGAAAATAGAAAGGAAGGAGTGAAGAGGGGGAGGTGATCCTTCCCAGGAGAGTTGACCTGCCCAGAATCTTGGCTACGACAGGAAAAGGATAGAGCGAGTGGTCCATGAACCGGCTAGACGTATGACAAAATGTCGCTTTCAGTAACATTCGGGTGACGACTGTGGTGAACGGGCACCCCATGTTCTCTGTACGAGTCACAAGCGCAAAGTGCAAAAAGAATGACATTCTTTTTTCTCTTCATTTCTTTCTTTCTCGCTTCACTGCTTTCTTCTTCTCATTAATCGTTGTCTTTCGTCTTTCCTTTAACCATTTACTTCTTCCTCTACTACTTGTACTTTTGTTCTTGTTTTTCATTCTTTCTTCAGCTACTGCTTCAGTCTTCTTTGTCGTTCTTTTCGTTCTAGCAAACAACATATTTCGTCATCCTCTCTGCCTTTTTCACTTCTTCTTCTTTTTCTTTTTCTTCTTCCTCTTCTTCTTCTTCTTTTTCTTTTTCAGTTTCATCATCTTCTTCCTTTTCTTTTGCATCTTCTTCTTCTTCCCCTTGTCACGGGGCCCAAGGAAAAGATGGTGGTAATCGACGGTAAAGGACATCACACGCATCATCATCATTAGTGACATCAAACAGAAAACTGTATCGCCACCAGACTTTGATAAACAGCAATTGACAACATCATTTCTAGCCCTCGAGTGCCATGTCTGTCTAAAAAAAAAAAAAAATCCCCAATTTTTTTTTTTTTTTAACCCTACGTGGGCTTAAGCATGCTACATTCATTTGCATAAGTTCATAACACCCTTCTCGTTATTCTGCTCTTGTTCTTTTTGGCTTCAGCGTCTTTCCCCGTCTAAGTCGTCGTTTTCTTCGTATTCGTCATGGTCTCCTTCGTTGCCGTCGTTGATGTCCCAGACTCGGTCTTCTGTGTCTTCTCTTTCTCCTCCTTGTGCTTCAATTGTGTTTTTTCTTTGCTTTACTTCTTCTTCTTTATTACCATTGATGTCCTTGTCTCAGTCGTTCGCATCTTCTTTTGCTTCATCTTCGTCGACTTCTCTGCTCCTACTACTTCTTATCTAACTTCATCTTCTTCTTTTCCCCCCTCTTCCTTTCTTTCTTACATTTATACTTTTTTTCTCCCTCCTTTTGTCCATGACTACTGGTTCTCGGTAAATGTCATTTTCTATAAGAAAAAGAAAAGGAGAAAGAAAAAGAGCTCACCCATTCTTGGAGCTTGTGGAAAATCGTGTCTAGAAAGTGATTGTGGAAAGCGCCTTGGGAAGGTATTTCATAATGGGTTAGCAAGTTCAAGTGGAAAGTCAACACCGCCCATACACATTGACACCTGTTTGATACGTTGCTCCGCCACGGCTTTTTGTATGGGTGTGCCTTAGATTTAACCCTTTGCATACTATCGTCGTAGTGTGATATGCATGAAGACTCCACTGGAATAGCAAAATCTCCTCTGGGGATCGAGCAATGGGTTAAATGCTCACTTAAGGCGCTTTTATCCATGCCAATCAAACGTGCAGGCTATCCTCAGGGCGTCATCATTTCTATTTTGGAAAACAAATCGAACCAGGAGAAGTCTTAGCGCTAGGGTGCAGACACACCCCCTCCCCCTCCCCATCCCACCCCACCCCTCCCTTCCCTGGGGTGGCCTGGTGCTTTGTAAGTCAATATTGCCGTACTCTGTCTTAGCGCAACATCATCATCTGACAAGTATTCAGGGGGTTGAATGATTAGCAAACTTGACTTGAGTGTGTTGACCTTTTGTGCAATGAGGAAGAAGAAGAGAAAGGGGGAAACCGTTCTGGACCACAGGAGCCACGCCCTTGCCACCTACCAACTGTTTCTTTACCATGCAGACAGGTTTAGTGAGGAGCCTTACAAATTGCTCGCTGTTCTTTTGAGAAAGCGTCTCAAAGAGACGTCCATGTGTTAAAAATATTGCTTTGCAGAACAAACACATTTCAGTGATCACAAAGTGATATCACTTGATAGCATTAGAAAACAAAAGTGTGTTTATCTGTTGTGGGTAACAATTTTGTCTTCAAAAGTTTCGAACGCAGCCTCTAGTTCTCTATTCTTACTCTGGGTATGCCACCGGTGGACGTTAATGTGCACCGTCATACATTCCCTACTCTTGTGGATCAGAATAAGATAGCGTCTTACGCTAATTCTGAACATTTTTAGCGACTACATTTGGGCTTTTATTTTCTGGAATCTGTAGTTTCATCCTCTCCTACTGTAAATGTCGACTCGAATTTTGTGTGTGATACTTGATGTGAAAATAAAGTGAAATCATTTTGAAGTGAATATCCAATGCATAATAACAATATTGAATGCGGAAGTATATCTTGTTTTACATATAAGTATCTACAAAACAACAACAACAACAACAACAACAACAACAACAACAACAACAACAACAACAACAACAACAATAGCACCTAAATAATATCATAACCTTTACAACAAATCGTGTGTTAGAAAGCTTCCAAGTCCAAGAAGAAACAGAACATCATTCCTTCCGAGAATATTATACAAATGGACGAACGACCTTATTTGTTGTTTATCATTTTTACAAGGGTCCCCATACAACCTATGTATAGTCCATCATTTTAGTTGGTGTTGTGGTCTCCCTCTATTTCTCTCTTTCTTTCTTTCTCCCTCCCCCCCCCCTCTCTCTCTCTCTCTCTCTCTTTTGGTTTACAAACATATACTCTCTCCCATAGCCTTCGTCACTCCTCTCTTTCCGTGGTTGTCTTCCCTGTGTCTGGTCGTAATTCCGTAATTGGATTAAAAAACAAAGGGGTATATCGCTGCAAAACAATATCCATTTCACCGTGAATGCCTGGACACAAAACGCAGGTTTTTATGTCAAGTCCACTGCGGTCAAATAACCGGTATTCATGTGATTATTAAATTATGATTGTGGTTTAAAAGCAAACCAGGGAAAAGGAGTAAAGGGTGGGGTTGAGGGGGGGGGGGGTAGGAAGAAGTTAAAAGGTTGGAAGCGCGCATAGTGGTGAGCAGCAACAGGGCGTTGTTAACTGCAGCGGTCCAAGGAGGTATACTACAATGTACTAGACTCGCCCACAGTACCTCCTTGAGTGAATTGATGCAGTCTCTGCTGCCGGCGTGCATGCTTGAAACGACTTCTTTTTCTTCTTTTTTTCTTCTCTATGTTTAGGTCATTTGTTGTATCCGTGCTCCTTATCTTAATCTTTACGCTCGATTTTAAGTGGGACCTACGCTCGACACTTGCTTCTAAGTAGGTTCCATCATATTTCTTTAGCATTCATTCTCAGATTCCAACTTTCATAGATAGACCACTCTGCTCCATAATGTTTGCAATACTCTTTTATGCCTCCCAGCTGGATATCATGTATTATTTCATTCTGGAATATTATGTCTCCTAGCTGGATATCATGTATTATTTAGTTTTGTTATATTTGATGTATTTTTTCATATGATATGAAAATAAATTGAAATTGAATTGAATTAAATTTATTTGATAACAGCCAAGCCACTCTCGACCCGCTGAGCGTATAGTATATAAAAAATCGTTCATAATGTGGCGTCACCATCATCATCATTATCATCACGAGCATATCATTTAACAGAAAAAACCTCAAATCTGTCACACACACAAAAAAAAGCAAAACAAAATTAATGATGATACCTAATAATCGTTCTTATGATATAATGACAAATAGCAAAAGCAGCAAAAACATGAATGTCGAAACCGATACGTTGTATAAGTTCGTACAATTCAACAATGATGTTTATCATAATTGAAATACGGTTCTCTTTGTTCAGGATGGTTTTCACCGTGTAAGCACAACCCTTAACAGAGGGACCTGCCCCGATTTACTTCCCATCATTGCCAGGCAACCAGTTTCGCATTTGGATCACGAGAGGAACGTTGTTATTTAAGGTAAAACACTCTGTTCAAGGAAGAGTGCACCCACCAGGATTCGAACCCTGACCTTCTCTTGACACATTCAGCGTCTTGACTGTTTTACCGCTGTGTTCCCGAAAAAAAAAAAAGATCGATTTTGTTTTATGAATAAAAACGGTTCAATCGGAGAAAATAAGGAAGAAGAAGATGAAGTAAAAAAGAAAATGCGTGATTGCGCAGAGGATACATCAAAAGAATTGAATTTGTCATATTCAGAATGGCGAACTTTAAAGGCTATCATTCCCCTAATGCACACGAATTGTGTGAGGCAGGACAAACACGCAGTGATAGCTCAGCAGCCTAAAAAACCTCATCACTTTAATGCCATCCCAAGACGTTGAGGATAAGAAAATGTGCGTGATCACGGTTTGACAATCACATTCGCAAACGCTGCAGAGGTCTGCGAATGCTTGATTTGATGGCTGTTGGTTTAAAGATAAATGAAAGACTCTCGTATATCCGAAAATCATTTCATGACACTGAATCCATAGTTTTGATGATGGGAGGGGGCGGATGACGCAAAGGAAAGGAGACTTGGGAATACATATCTAGATCATTTCATTCAATAGGACGAGCTTGGGAGGAAAAAAAAATACCATAATCCCCAACACAGAGCAGTCTCTCATTCGGTAAAAAGCCGAAGTTCCACTGAAGTGGAAGAACAATTATTTCTCGAGTGCAATGATACGGAAATATCGGGATCTTTAGCCGAAATTACACCCGAAGAGAATGGGGGTACAAACTCGTCCATGATGGACAACTCTGAAAGCTTCTCGCAAAGAGAGGACGGATGACATTTACCCCCGTCTTCTCCAATCCGTAGGGGAAATAAGAAAACCCCCTTCTTGATTATCATGCGATCGGTTTACATCATTTACAAGTTGATGCATTCTCCTGCCTTTATCATGTGAGGATAAATAACGTTCTATAGCTCTATTGTCAATATTACGGTGAGGCGCTCTCGCACTGTACTAATAAAGAGAAAACACGATTCCTAGATGCCATGTCGATGCACCATTTAATTGTGTGGTCCTTATAGCTGGTGGTAGAAGCGGTGGGCAGAAATGATTGTTAATTTCCGATAGGAAATACGCCTCATCTTACCCTGTTAACTATGTCGTCTTCATTATAAGCGTTTTACTACCATTTCTTTTTAAATCATTGTATCATAATGACATTGATGTTCAAATTCTTCTACTCTTCTTTGCCTATATATTTCATACACACAGTTTCGTGTCGACTGATGTTATCTAACAGGGATTATAATCCATGGTTCTTTTTAGATCTTAAGCACTGATGGCCATCGTCATTTTTTACATTTTCGCATAGCGAGACTCATGCAACATCCAACGCACCCGTAGCTGAGAGACAATGTGATAAATTAGGATTTTATAGTACCCGGATTCAGTCAGAACTTGTCTACTACGGTGCGTCACTCTTAGAACATTAACATGGTTTAGGGTTACTTCCAGTGATTTTTTTTGGGGCTATGATATTCAAGTGACACACCGTAAGGGTACAACAGCAACAACAACAATGATATAATGATAATGATAATATGAAACAATTAGCATAATTATAATGTTATCATTGTGATTGTAATAATACAACATACATCTATTCCTAAGAAATACATACCCATATCTATGCATTTGCGGGAAAATGTATAATGCTCAAAGTCGTTTGACGATCCTATTCCACGTGATTGGACATGAATGCACATGACTTGCCCTCAAGTCGCTAAGTCTACTAAAAGACCGATGGAACAGCATCCATATGGGGGGGGGGGGGAGAGAAAAAAAAATAAGTGAAAACTGTGAGAGAAAAAAAGTCATTTGATGTAAGATTTCTGAAACGATAGCTGAAAGGAAAAGTGAATCTGAGCAGCCATTATCGGCATACATCTTCTGTTACATTGCCGCTTTTATCTTCGCCAACAAAGGCTGAAGAAAAATGTTAGCGCGCTTTTGACCTCAAAGAAATCCCACCGCACTGCCACCAGTCGTTCTTTTTTTCTCTGTCTCTCTCAATCTCTATCTCTTTCTTCTTTCTTTCTCTCTTTTTTTTTTCTACCGGGATGGTGGCTCACAAATCCCTGGTCCTCCCTCTTATCTTTTTTTCAACTGTTAATGTTCGGAACTCCAGGTATTTCTTTGTGTCTTTTGGATGAATACAGAAACTCACGCAGCGCACCAGCAGAGGATCGCGATGATGATTCTTTTCTGGCGAAATATACGCCACTTGCAAGAGACACAATGTCCAAAGAATATAATGGAAAAGGAGAGGGAAAAGGGTCTCGATACCGCTCCGCTTTCTTTCTTCCCTTTCACTGGGCTCGCCCAGTGTTTTTAGGATTGATGCGGATCTGCGGGGAGAAGGCTAGGCATCTCGGAAGGGCTGCCACGGCAACGCTGGCATGGGCGCCAGCCGTGTGGAGTCCATTCATTCTTGCGAGCAACAAAGACGCGCTCCTGAGTTTATACAGCGTAACACGCTGCGATTTGAGCTCTATCAAGGCTGGATTACGCAAAAGAAAGAAATCATTCGCTTCTTCCTTTCTCTTTGGGCAAAATAGGATGGGGAAGAAGGGGGCCTAGCTACACCGGCTGAATGTAAATAGAGGTGAACATTAGATTTGCGCCGAAACGTATATTTTTCATCTTTCTTTCTTTCTTTCTTTTTTCCTCCCTTCTCGCCATTAATACGAAGGTCGCCTGGAATCGTCCAAATTGCGTTACTCGGCGTTATGGATACCGTAATTCAATAGGCGATTCAAAAAGCGGAATGAATTATGTTTTCTTATACTGGTTCCCAGCATTCAATGTCAGATTTAATGTACGAATCGAAATTCAGCTGGAGCATGTACTAATTTCATCAACACACTACTGAGAAACGAATCAGATTCCACCATGCTACGCCCGAGTTGATTCCGTATTTTGTTTTCCACTCGAAGTTCCTAATGGAACTCTCGTTTGATAATATATCGCCAAACTTTATTTCAAGAAAGGTCACTATGGTCTTTTCTCTTGACATCTAAATTCAATGGCACAGTTCGTAGATGATTGTTGGCCATAGTGCTCTCATCATCTTTCCACTGCATTAATTTGTGTTGAGCAGACGACGCGTTTCCAGTCTTGGTTACAATGAGTAAAGATAAGGAGTTTCAGCATCGCTGTATCATGTCGCTGATTGGTATACATGCCTGAAAAACAATCATTTTCTCTTAAAAAACTGAGAACAAGTTGAAGTTCAAGTTTGTTTTTCTTCATCTCCAGATAATCCGTCAATGAGACATTGTACTAAATGCTCATGGAGCATGATTTTGATTTTTAGTAGGTTCCTCATATTGATGTCCTTATACCATGTATAGGCCTATATTTTGTTTAATTTTATCTCAAATTGACTGTTATGTCCAACTTATTTTTCGAAATCAAATGGCATGTACAATTTTTATGAATATGGAACAAGAATTTTAAAAAAATCCATTGCACTCACAATGTAAATGAAAAGAAAGAGATGTCAACATAAGTAACTGAAAAAGTAGGATATACATTACACATTTGATAAGAGTTGAAGAAAACATTTGACTGACAAATGATTTGGGGGATGGAGACGGGAGACACAATGAAAAGCGAAGCTTGTAGATTGTTGGTCCCACCACATACAAGATAAAAATAGGTGGCTATCAAGTCCAGTACATGATTATATTATTATTATCTTAATCAATAAAGTCTTATTCACCAAATCAAACATTTTCATAAAAATATCATATTGTTTATATTGGTTTAGGGGTTGATAAAACTAAACAAAGTGTATAGATCCAGCAGAGACCAGAAAATCGAAGAGGGATCTATAACATCTAAATGTTAACACGAAATAAACAAAAATCATGATGAGAAAGAATTAAAGAAAAAGAAAAAAACGATTAGAGCCACAGGTTTGGTCCAATAAGGTATGAAAGCAATCATTTCGGTACAGCTTTGGTCTGTTTTCATGTGTCAAAATGTATGACGAAGTTCTTATGTGCATAAGTGCTCATTTCTCACTTCACTCACATCAATACCATACATCCATACTTCCGCCTCAATTCATAACTTCCACCTTTTCTATGCCAACATTACCAGTTTGGTCTTTTATAGACCACTCAGCACTCAGTGCATTGGTATTTCTACTGCTACTACTACTACTACTACTACTACTACTACTACTACTAGTAGTAGTAGTAGTAGTAGTAGTAGTAGTAGTAGTAGTAGTACCACTGCTACTATTACTACTGCTACTACTACTACTTCTCCACTACCACCGCTACAAATGAATATAATAATGGTAATAGTAATGATAATCACGGTGATTAATATGTCATATTAATATATAGAATAACAATGATAACAATGATATCGTTGGAAGACAATGAAGAATAATGATGAATTTGAATGATTTGACATCAAATGCTTATGAGACTTGATAAACCTCATCTCTTTATAGTTTCTGTAATAACTGTCAATGCCATTCTTTTTTTTATTTCTCTCAATATCAGCCTAATCATGGCAGGAGGCATTTCTAGGTTACAGATAGTTCATTTCACAGTTGTAATCATATTCTCCTTCGGGCTGCAAGATCTGACAGACATCCATTGTGGTGTATAATATCTTGAAAAATTCAAAACTCCATCATTTTCTGGTGATTTATAATTTTTCCAGTGATGTTTTATTCCGTCAAATAGATGTGAAAGGCATTATTATTTCAAGCCATTTGAAGCGATCTAGCAAATCGTTCTGACGCCATAACACTATTGATCTCCGTTATCGAGGTTACATAAATCATACTGCAGCTGAGCAGACACTCGATCTGCAACCAAATATAGGTCCTCGAATCAAGTGAACAAACAAACAAACAACAACAAAAAACATCAAATTAGATGTGTATATATGTGTGTGTGTGTTTGTGTGTGACATACGTCCTTCATATGCCATCTTCCACAATGGTGCGAAATTAAAATCAGCATATATCGCCCATCATTGGGGGAGAGCAGCTTTTTCCTATATGCATTACGAAGGGGAAAGCTACTGACGAGTCTTGCGTCCCTGCGTCGGCCACGCGGAGCCCGTGAGCCTGAGTGGTTCATTCAGCAGTAGTGCAGCAGCAACAGCCCGGCTAGCCCCCACTTTTATTTCGCTCTGTCTTCCTTTCTTTCTTTTATTTTGCGTAAACCCAACGTTTTGATGAATGACTTGACTGCCGCAGTTATCTCGGATTATTTTTTGACTCTTTCAACCACTGCCTTCTATATGCGAACGAGCTGTTTTCTGGCTGCATCAGACAGGTAGCTTTGTCTGGTTACAATGCTGGTTTCTCAGTGGTCATTCATTGAAGTGACCCAAGTTGTAAACGATATATCAAACGCCAGGAAATGCCACGCAAGTCACCATCAATGAATAGAGTTCGAGAGAGAAAGAAAGAGGGTTTTTTTTAATGATAAAAATAAACGTGCATTCCTGGAACTGCTTTATTACGTCTTCATTCATTTTGTTTTTCTTTCTCATTATGTCGTATATTGACCTGATATGACGTATCTATGCTTCTGTGTCATCGTAACAATGGCAGCGAAAACATGGGTGTCGTTATTAGTTTATGAACAAAAGAAAAATAGGCCAGAAAACGTGTGACGGAAAGAGAGAAAAGGAAACCCCAGATAAACCAGAAAGTAATTATTTAAATCATGCTCGTCTATCAACCCAAAACAGGACAATAGTTTGGCCGTCTAGGGGTGAGGGTGATGTGTACAAAATAAGAATATTTTCACTCGGATACAACCCTACAAAAACATTGCATTTTCGCGAGTGAAGCACGTTTGGCGGCTTTTCTTTACCTCAGATGTTTACGTAGGCATAGATATAGGCGTTTATCCTTTTGTGCGCATTCGTATGTGTGGTCTGTGTGTGTCCGTGTGCCTGTTTGTCTGTGAGTGTAATTGTGTATGTGTGTGTGTGTGTGTGCAAGTTTTTCTAAAGGCACAATGACCGTTCATATTTGCAGAATCTTTTCTATTTATGAGATTCCTCTCCATAGTTTGCTATGGACACCAACATTAAGACCAATTCAGTTTTCAGCTCAAGCACTTTAACGTACAATGTTTGCGTATATACGTGTATGTGAATTGAAATAATGTGTGTTTGATATCAAAAATTATTAAAAGAAAATAAAAAGATAAAAAATGGAAACAAATCCCTAAATCATACTGGAGCAGGGATCTCTTCGCTCCTTGGACAAGATAGCCAATACAATTGTCATAACATTCAAATATTGTATCATGGTTTTGTTTGCAACGTGTCTAAAAGACCTGTTGTTTTTCGTTTCCATCATCAATTCACTTTCCTACTATAGATAGACATTAATTTGCTATTTTGTTTACAATGGCATATGCATCACAGACATCATAAAAAGAAAGTATCTTTGTCATTTAAGCAGAACATAATTAGTTTTAAACTAATCTCCGATATATAATTGGATGGGGGAGGGGTCAATCAAGCTATTCTAGTTATGCTTGTATTATAACAACACACTTTTACAGTAGTTTTTTTTTATGTAAAGATTGCGTGTGTCTTTTTTTTCTTGCCTTTTTAAATCGGATTAGAGTGTGGCTATATTCACCTGCTGTCCCTGTATAACTTTGTGTCGGCAATAGAAAATCAATGTGTTTGATGATTGTATTGCATTTTCTTTCACAGTTGATAGCATATTATCCAGTCATGTTATTTAGTTCCCCGGAAAACCACCCCAAAACATCATGAACAACAATAACAGAACAACAAACAAACAAGCAAGCAAGCAAACAAACAAACAGATACAAATACAAACTGGTCTGCTTTAATAGTACAAGTGAGTGAAGTGCTCTTATGTCGCCAATTTTACGGTTTTCTTTAAAAAAAATGCTGTGTACAGTTATTAATTAAACCTTTGAATGGGGAACGAACATGTTCTTGTGCTCTGCCGATTGCTACATGTAATTGAAGAAACAAAATTTCTACAAAATACAATGCAGAGGAGAAGGTGGAGACAACGTGAGGAAAACACAACATAAAAGAGACCGTGCAAAAACAGCAGAAAAAATATGTTATATAATATTATATATTCATGATATATATAATATATATTCGTATATTCCTATTATATGATGTAAGTGGCGTATTTCATAAAGACACACACATAAACACACGCGGAACTATGCTTACATAGAGAAAGATAAAGAGAGAAGAAGAGTGAAGAGAGGAATAGAAGGGGAAGGAGATAAAGCACGTTTTGTGTGAGAGGAAACCAGACAGAGAGAGTGTAAACCAAACTGCAAACTGCAGAAAGTGGTCTATTAGGCAGCCCGTTTTTTTTTTCTCTCTCTATTTCTGTGTTGTTTTGTTTTGTTTTGTCTTTAATCGTTTGCTTATATTTCAGTGTGTGTGTGTGTGTGTGTGTGTGTGTGTGTGTGTGTGTGTGTGTGTGTTTGCATCTAACCCCGTTCAGGACATACAGGATCTCCCAGCCTATATGACAAACGAATGCACCTCTGCCTCAGCATCCCTCCCCGCCCCCCCCCCCATTTTTTTCTTCTGTTCTTTAAAAGTGAACATTGGGGTCAAGTTGGTTTTGGTTGGGCATCCATCAACCGAATTATTGGGCTTCCAGACAATTACTGGTCTGAAATGGCACAATTATGAAGTCATGGCCCTTCATACAAGCGGCGTGACCGTATGCCAGCTATTATGCTTTAGAGAAAAGTGCAACGCGCATTCAGAGCGCTCAACGTGCGTGAGGTGGAATCTAACAACGCCCTGGTATACGAGCAGCCTACAATGATTACGCATGCATGACTAAGCTGAACGACATTATCTGTATTAAAATGTCATGAATTGATTATAACCATACTATGTAGTCCATGCGTGATTCCGAATAATAACCGTTGCATTATACATACCATGCCTCTAACACCTTCTGTGAAATGAAATAAATACTAAGACTCTTTACAAGCAGAAGAGGAGATAGGTTTAAATAAATATACTAAGTAAGTTATTATGAATTATATATAGTAAGTGATCCACGTTTTACAAGCCCTGCTTTTCAGTGTACCACTATATTCCTTACTTATTTCTCTGTTAACCTTTCAAAGCATGCATTGCTGTTCTTGGTTGTTCTACTTAATTGTATTTTATCATTTACGATCCACACTGCACCATGTATTGCTTATAAAATGATAAAACAATACAATTTGTGTAATGCATGCTTTGAACAACTTTGTTTTACTCTTTTGTTGGATGGAAAAAATTTGATTGAATCTAATTTAATTTAGTTGAATTGAGTAAATGTATATGTTTGTCTACATAGTAATATATCTAGCTCCTTACCCTCTCTCTCTCTCTATTTCTCTCTCTCTTTCTGATTCATAATATATGTTTATATATTACTTATTATATATTATATATCATTTTATATCATTCATATATTTTACACATGATTTTATAACATAATATACATCATATAATATTGTGTTATATGATATACCATATGACAGTTTATAAACACCAATACTACAATAAATTAAAAAAAGACACCGACCTTATAATGTGAATGACATAGCACAGATATTTCAGATTTCAGATATCAGAGAATACACTCTATACAATTTTTGTTGTTTTTTATTTTGTTCTTTTGTTTACGTGGTGAAGCTATGGGCTACAATGTAAAGCATGATCTGATCTTGAACTAGATCTTTGGTATTACATTTTTGTCTTTGTTTCTTTCTTTGTTTTTCTTCACTTTTAACTGATGTTCCGTTTTATCTATTCGTCTGATTTACACGAAGGCCTCACAGAGAGCGTTTTTACTTCGCTTGTGCTGCCCAGATCGAACGTCGGCTTGATGAATGTAAAAATTGTCCCAAATATTATACTTCAACTGATCGCAGTCATGGGAATAGATGGCCTTGCAGTCCCTTCCCCCCTGCCCCTTCCCCCACAGATGGTAACTGGTAGCTCTGGTAAAAAAAGGGGGGCTTTCCTAGTCCATGTCCATTTGAGTCTGCGCAGTCCCCGCCAATAATTCCCCTCTACTTAGCGCGTCAATATTTTCTCTCCGTGACAGCCGATGCCGTAACCCAGATAATAACTCGTGAACTAGAACAGAGCGCGAAAATCGGCACATTTCTCTACGCAAGCAGGGCCCAGACAGCAAAGAAAATGACAGTGACGACGGGCAAAGGGAGGGAGAGAGAGCGCACTGTCGCTGACCCTTCAGAATTGAAAAACAATGCATTTCATAATATTCGGCGGCGGCGATATTTGCAGGAATGTAAACTGCGTCGCGACAACTCTCTAAACCAAAAAAGTATGTCTCTTTCTCTATCATGAACAAAGTATCAGTATCCTTAAAAAGAATGTTTTCTCTCTTTCTGTGAGGAGATGTTTTGTCAGGGGGATAACCATGAATCATTATAACTCCAGTTTTATTCATTTTCCTTGGAGTTATATGATTTAGTGGTGAGGCATAGATGTCATAATTTTGTTGTTGTTTGTGCTGAGGACGCGCATGAATAAACTCGTATCCTCTACGCATATTACTGGATTCCTTTACTATGCTCTTAATGTCAGGTTATTCAGAAGCTAGCGATTTAGAGACATTATCTGGTCAAAGAGAGAAGAACTTAGACTTATGACAGATTAATCAGATAAAAGAGTACGACCCCCCCCCCCAGAAAAAAAAGATAAATAAACAATAAAAACGCACACAAACACATAAAAGATGTTACACGACAGACGTTATATGCCGGACAGAAAGGCATCCTTTTTGGAGAATGCGGATCATAATACACAATGCTCCCGAGCTGGTCTGTGAATAAAAAATATTTCCATTCAATATTTCTATTTACTTCAAGAGACATTGTCTCCGCCGTCTGATTTATGATGTCCGGAACAGTCAGAGCATCATAATACCACGTTCGGGATGAACAATTGATAAATCGTCCAGAAAGGCAGGAGTAAAGCTTATCAATTCAATGCATTTTGTTGGTAAAGGATATTTCCTCCTTGTTTAAAGAAGCCCTGTTCTGTGATTGGTCTACGAAACGTCATGTGACCAAAAATTGCGTCGCAATGTTGAAGACGGAATGGCGATTGAGAAACATGCACCACCCCGTGACGTACTATTCATGGTATAGTCCACTATGGCATTGATATGACGTCATATTTGGGGTATATTCATGTATCGATTTTTTCTTTATCGATAGCGTTTATTAAGGTATCATTATCGGTATCGGCCTCATAGACCAGTGTGTATAATCACGTCCACTGACAGCAATACTCTCATCGTCTGGCCCGTTATGTGAAAGAGACAACCAAACTAGACTGACATTTATTGCAAGTGAAAAACATTTTGTTTTGTTTTGTAAGTTTTGTTCAAGGATGTAACACAGATGATACATACATGCCTCGGTTACAGGAATTACACTATTTTCTGTCACCTCAGACTCCATGATTTTAACTAGAGGCTATCAGTGCATGGTACATGTATATCTGTTTACTATGTGGGACCAACATCTGTATCTTCTGAGGTGTCATTCACCTTATGTAACACCGATGAGGTTGTGGTAATTTTACCATAGTACGATTTCTTCTCTATCTTCGAACGAATCGTGATAATGTATACATTTAGTTCTGTCAAGTTGTAGGATGAGGTTGCATCTTCTAGGCATGCTGTACATGTATTTGATTGTCTGTGTGTCTGTCTGTTTGTCTGTGCGTTCAAAATATCCATAATCACTCAATTCTTTGCACGTGGATCAAGCTTGACAAGGTTCATGTCACGTCGCCTCTACCTCTGACTATTTCGATTTTTAGTGGAACAATGAGCAAAGAAAATGGGATGCCATCGGGATTCGAACCCGAGACCAACAGATGCTAGCCCGGTGCTCTACCGACTGAGCTATAGAAGGCCCTTGTTCAGTGTCCGTCCGAGAAACCCTAATTCTCAATACTCGGATAATCAGAAGATATAGCAGTGTGTTTGTGTGTGACACACACGCACACACTTAAACCTGACATAAACCCGAAGCATAATTCAACTTGGGGATAAATGGGAGGGATCACCGAAGTGATGCAGCTTTTTGAGTATGTAACAAACAAACGAAAACAGAAGAAAACGGATCAAAAATGAATATAATTTATTAGTGGAAAAATGAGCAAAGAAAATGCGATTCCATCGGGGTTCGAATCTCGACGGAATCCCATTTTCTTTGCTCTTTTTTCCATTAATAAATTACATCCATTTCTGATCAGTTTTCTTCTGTTTTCGCTCATTTCGATTTTTGTTATATGCACGAGAGATACAGCAATAATAATGTATCCATAGAAAAAATGCTCGTATTTTGGGGCCAGTCATCAAAAGTCTGGTGTCCTACAGTGAAACCTTGACGGATCGGATATTAAGAAACTACATCTAAACAAACGGTGCCGTCTCGTCGCTCAAAGAACATCAATTCCAGCGACAGGCGAACAATGAAATACCGGTCTCTAATTGCCTGTCACTCTTTCTGATGTCAATGTTCATAGCACAGCATAACCATAATGAAGCAATAGAGAGAATTGTAATGATTGCTTTTCCCTCTTGTTTCTCGTTCTCCTTATAAAAATCTCCCTACAGGGGATCGTCTTTGTGTATTCACCGAATGAAAACGTTTATTGTAAAGGTTACATCAAAAAAGGGGAAAAGCGTCGGTACTTAGCCTCCATTGTTTCAATGCCCATTATCCTTTCACCGTTTGCATATTTTCAATTCTTTTTTTTTCATATCCCCGTATGGGAGTCGATGGTTGAAAGGGACTCTAATGAAAAGTATTCAATCCACAAAATGTCATCTTTTTTGTTCTTTTTTCATTTCTGTATTTTAATTTTCCGTTTAGTTTTAACACGCGGAGATGATGCCTTATACAAGATAACACAAAAATGCTTTAAAAACTTAAAGGGGGATGTAAGCGAAACAAAAAAAAAGAGAGGCATAGAAAAAAGGGTCAGAGTGAAGAGAGAAAGAAAGAAAGAAAGTGAATAAAAGAGAGATTGGTAGAGAAGTCAAGACCGAGGAGAGATAGAGAGAATGGAGGGGGGGGGGTGACGAGAGAGATCAACACAACGTGACACGAATTCAGTTGATGAAGACATTAGTAGGCCAACGATGAATGGAGCTGAGGCGACCAGTTGCACTAGTCTCCGAGAGCAATGAATGAGTACAAGGCCGCCGCGGCGACTACATTTTTCCTCCCTCAATAACGCGTCGATATACATTTTTCTTACCCCTCTTTTATCGCACAATCTGATGGATGTCATTACGTCAACTTGGCATCATTGTTCCATATTTCTCGACTTCCTCGTTCAATCACATTTTTGTCTGTCTGTCTTTCTCTCTCACTCTCTCTCATTCTCCCTTTCTCTTTTTCTTCTCGTTGTTCGGCGACGGTGCGAAATGCAGGATTACAAACTGCTCGAGAGAGAGAGGCTATGAAAAAGCGCCGGTTGTCTCTTGGTGTTTAATAGATTAAGTTTTTGAATTTAGGCTGGTGTGCCCCGCGTAGCGATCGACACGAAATCATTTCATTGCCTTATGTCTTCCTTTAATCGTCACCGCTATAAAGCGACCACCAGTTCGGTTTGACAGATACGCAAAAGAAAAATAATAATGATAATCACAACCTTCGTAGCAGGGTTTTACATTTGGCGTCTTTTGTCGGTGCCCAGCCCGACAGAATCACGCCGAGCACATCACGAGCGCCGAAACTCGTCTCATTGAACAATAGGAGGCGAGGCGCGGTATAAGACTTCAATTGAATGTAGGTTTAAGGAACCCCTCGGTTTGATATATCCTCTTTTTTTTTCGTTTTGGTGAAATTTCGGATGCTTGGGAGGGGTGGAAAAGAAGAAGCGTGGAGTCATTATTGATAATCAGAATGGTAAATAGACCCATATGTCGAGATTCTGCTCTTGTTCTCCCAAGACTTTTGCCTTAAACAACGTTCTCACCACCATGCACGCTACATTGCATACGTTCAATGCTGGATTCTGACTGATACATACTGTAAACGCACCCTGTCTTGTTCAAGAGCTTCCTGTTTCGATATCCAAAAAAGCAGGGTTCTGGACTGTGAAACCGTTGTCATATAAAACCCAGTATGTGTGTTTTCTGCGTTTTTTTTTTTTTTTTTTTTTGGTTTTGTTTCTGTTGGTGAAGAAATGGATGATAGAGTGCTCTGTTGTCGATTGTCTTAGCATGCCATTGTGGAAAATCATGGTATGACAGGTATGGAACGTTCCATAGTAAATCGAATGAGTGATTTCCTACACATCTCAATTATGTGCATATTATTCATGCATGCACACACACTAACACACTGACACACCCTCACGCACACACACACAGACACACTCTCAACTAAACACTAACAAAAGTAAAAACGCGGAAAAAATCTAATTTTGAATTTGATAGTCAGTTGAAGGGAAGACTGCTCCTGAAAAATTGTCATACTGAAAAAAAAAGAAATAGTTCACACGTTATGACGCAGAGGGGAAAATTAATCAGGTGTTTTTCACGAGATATATTAACCAAAGTACTGATAAACTGCGTTGCGAGTTGTGACGATGTAAGATTGGTGTAAGGAGAAACTAGTTTATTAAGGAGTCAAAGAAAAATGATATATGAAAAAAGAACAAAGACGGAGAAAGGTGAGTGCGAAGATAGGAAGGTTGAAGAAACCATCAAACAGCGCCTGTTAGAATTTGAGCACGTTCACAGGCATCCCGGAGGTAGTATAGGACGTACACCTTGGGATTCTAAAGTACGTCACTCTTCTCTCCCGCCCTCCCAGAAAACTCCTAAGCCACCCCAAATAAAGTGACACAAAGACGAATCTAGCAATATCTTTACTTGCGTGAGAAACACGGCAAACACTTCGTGTATGTGTGTTGTCAGGAGGGGAATTGAGAACGAAAGAGAAACAGACAAAGGAGGAGAGAGTTGGGAAAAATTCTGAGCGAGAGAGAAAAGAGGAACGACATGAAAGTGGGTATGAAGGACTAAGGGAAAAAGAAAGATAAAAAAGAAACTAAGACAGCAAAAAGACGCATAAGTGATCGCAGCCTCTTAAGCCGGATTTCCGAAACCATCTGCCAATTGTGCTCATTTGTCCTTTTTTTTTCTTGTTTTTCTTGTTTATTTTTTTTCCATGGTACAGACTTTGTTTTCTCTCTACTTTCTACCTTATTTTCGACACCTGCCAATTACAATGGGTCTAGCCCAGGGGCTGATCACGCCAGCGCATGTCGGTACGCCATGAGCCGGGGAACCGTTTGGTTGGGCTCTTATCGTCAGAGCGCGCGTTCTTCTGAGTATGGATATGGCAGTAGGAGTGACGAGCTCGTGTGCGCTCTGCGTGTGTGCGTGCGCGTGAAATCGCGAGTATGCGGAATCTGAAGAGAAGATTGGGAGAAGAAGGCGGTGTATATGAGCTTCATAGACGGACGGGGAGATGAAGAGAAGGAGGGGAGGGGGTTGAACCGAGAGACAGAGAGAAAGTCACTTTATTTTTGTTCCTCCGATGTCAAATTTCCTCTCCAACCTCTAAACGCAAACGCCTAAACGCGAAACCATCGTAGAGGTTTCCGCCCTCTTTTAGCAGCGACCATTAACCGGGTAGACTTTCTTATTTGCCTGACACTCTGTGGAGATTGTTGGTATAGAGCGAGGCGAATGAGTGATACAATGAAGAGAGAAACGAAAGGGAAGGTGGAAGTCTTGCTTAAAAAGAAAAAGAAAAAAATAGGGAAAATCGACTGGAAATGAGGTTAAGTCAAGACAATGTCACTTGTTTCTTTTGCGCTTTGTTTCCTCTTGACCCTATTCTACGGAGAGGAAAAGTACAGTGATCTGTCAAAGAACGTAACGTAATTGGGGTTATGAGGCTGCCTTGCTCTCCTTTTCCCGTCTTTGATAGGCCTCGACGTGTGGAATGATGGATTACGCAGGAGCAGTCGTATGATGGCGATCACTTTAAACCTTTCTTTGGATGAGCGCTGAGGAGGAATGCATTTCGTCATCACGTGGTTCCTCCATCACTTTTGTACCTTGCAGCCCAACAGCCACTTCCCATGACGTGGAGGAAATAAAATTGAGTAGACCAGACAAGGGATGCATGTCGTGAGACATAAACAACTAACACATCTTACTTCATTTCAATCTCATCTTTGTTTCATTTGAAAACAGGTCCATTTTGATCAAGTTAACAAGTTATGAACCCATGGAATTTTAACCCATCAAATGATCATATTCCTGTCTGTACAAGTAGGCCGATGTATATTTCCTCCTACCTATGTATCTATGTATACATGTCTATATAAAGCTATCTGTACATATACACATGTATGTATATATACATGTATATATATATATGTATATATATATATATGTATATATATATATATATATATATATATATATATATATATAAATATATATGTATATATATATATATATATATATATGTATATATACACATAAATACATATCAAATGGTCATATCTCTGTCTGTATAAGAATTTATATTTCCTCCTACATATCCATACATAAAGAAATGATTATTACAACATCTATTTCAGTTTCACATGTTTAGAAGTTGTAGTTATAATAACTGTCACTCCACGGGCTTGTTTTCTAGCTTGCGATCCAGAGAGAAGTGCTCGGTTAGAGACGGGGGGAATCGCTCTCTCTTCGGCGCTTAGGTCACTGTTCTTTTCCACCCTCCATTTTTTCCTCTCTTTCCACCACCCATCAATGAAAGCAAATTTACTCAACAAAGTCAACTATTGGCTGAGCAAACTATCGCTTGGGAAATAGGTTCAGTGGTGGCGTGTGAAACCTTCATAAATGTTTTTCTTGTCCCTTTGCAAGATAATCAAAACAGAATGAAAATTTCTGCATCAGTCATGTAGCTGTACCACCGTACGGTACAGTCCGCCCCCTTTTTTTCCGGTGCGAGCGATCAGGGCATATTGTATAAATTTTGAGTCGATACCAATTTATGAAACTGTGTTTACACTGCGGCAGGTTTAACGTAAACGGAGACACAATGAGCGCAATTATGACCATAAGGAGTCAAATATGGCACTCCAAACAATTAGCTGTTCGATTGGCTTTTCCCCGACAACTATGAGGTTGTTGGATAAACTTACCCACTTTATTAGTGAGAGAGGGGGAAAAGACACGAGTCTTAAGACGGGTTTTCAATTTATGGGTTTGCATACCAAATATGAGGAGAAAAAAAGGGGGGGGGGGCTTGTAATAGAGGGATGCCTCTTTCGTTCTCTTCCAAACACCGTCCGAGTGTATTCAACTTGGCAAATTCAATTTTCGCAGAGACATGGCATAGCATGCATATCCGTGACAAATACGCGATTGTACATCACAATATCAAGTTACCTTATGCCATACAGTAGTACAAATAGTTTGATTGAGTATTGATCTGATCCTGGAGCAAAAACATAATAATGAAACGTAATTGCTCATTGTTTAGTTGCTTAACCAACTGCAAGCATATCATCCAGCGAGGAAAAGGTCCGCACGCCCGGCTTCCCAAACTGTCAAACTCCAGAACGTTGACTCTCACAGCTCTTTCATTGATTCCTCCTAGATCCAGTACAGTGTGTGACACCTTGGAAGAAGGTGATCACCATAAGCGTTGTTACCAACATTCTATGGGGAGGAAATTCTATTAAGAGACATTAAACTGTCAATTTACAGTTGATTATTTAATATTACTTGTTGATTTGCTCGGCTATTAAGCAATTGAACAATGATAAGCAAAGAAAGCGACACTCTGATAGTACATTTCAAAAACAAGTAACGGAATGCATGTACGGGCAATACAGTTATACCATGTTTACAGTGCGCACGCGCGTGTGTGTGTGCATGTGTTTGCGTGCGTTGTGTGTGTGCGTGAATGTGTTGTGTGATGTGCTCTATTCTTCTGCTTTTCATTTGTGTGTGTGTGTGTGTGTGTGTGTTTGAAATGATTCACTTGAAAGTAACGCATTTTCCTCCAAAAGTCTGTAGAGATTAGCGCAGCACTAACAATATGTTACTCTTCACACAGTCTAAAGTTTACAGGAAAGCAAACAATCGCAATATTATGCTTACAGGCAGTATGATTTGACGCATTATGCAAACATTCATGATTAATTTATATAAAGTGTCCTCATTAATATAACCTGAAATATAATAGACACCATGTATAGGCCTACCCACCACCCTGTGACACATATAAATTCTCCAGACTTGCAACTAGAAAGATCACACACAATCTGTGTCTGCGGCATCACTGTATCAGTCGGACCGATCTATGGTAGATGCAGACATACTCTTATACCAAAGATAGACTAGACCCATAGACCCAGTTACAGAATTGCGTCATTGTACATGCTCACACCAAATGTTTGTTTTTTTTTTTTTTTTTTTTTGCACAGAGAGAGCGAGAGCCTGTTAGGTCTTTACATATTTGACTCGTAAAAGACAAGATAATGATATCAATACACAATACACGCATTCACACATAAACAGGTATTAGAATATGATTATGTACATGCATACAGATACACATAAAATTGTGTTATTGTGAGTGCATTATTCTACGTATATATACGAATACATGCATAAATAACACAAACGCAATCATGTACACGTATATATGTATGTAAAGTCAGGAGGCGCCACGAAAATTTGCTCCAGCGCTTGTTAGTTGGCGCGAGCCGCTGCCCAATATTAGATTCTTGGACGCCTGCTTTGTTTTATCTCAACTTTAGATCTGTTCCAGGGGTTAGTTTCTGCCCCCAGGCTACCGATTCCAGGGAGCGTGACAGCCATCCCCGTCCAGACATATCCAGTCTTGAAACATGATGTCTTTCTGTGGTGTGTGTGTGTGTGTGTGTGTGTGTGTGTGTGTGTGTGTGTGTGTGTGTGTGTGTGTGTGAGGATGTGTGAGGGTGTGTTTGTGCTCGTACAGCACTGCTTTATTGCTCCTTGCTATCTACTTCCTTTGACAAGCTTGCATTTTGGAAAAAAAAAGTAATAACTTGTGAGACACAGAGAATTGGAGACATAACCTGCAGATGTAAGAATTGTGTGTGTGTGTGTGTGTGTGTGTGTGTGTGTGTGTGTGTGTGTGTGTGTGTGTGTGTATGTGTGTGTGTTTGTGCGCTCCCTCTCTTCAGTTATGATAGGGGGTCAACAACTACGAAAATCTTTTTGTCGTCATAACGTTACTGGAAATGCTTTTTTTTTTTTGGTCTTTGATGAGCTAACAGCATCCCACATAAAACTTCCATGACTAGGTTGCTGTGAAGTGTTTCGGTCCTTGATGAGCTAACAGCATCCTACATGAAACTTCCATGACTAGTTTGATGTGAAGTTCTATTCTACATGTACGTGTAACTTCACAGCCATGATAATCTGTTGCATACGCGGCAAAAGCCTTAAATCATAAGAATTTGTTAAGTTTAAACAGTAGTAAATGGTGTGATATCCCACATGTTGACATTGGTGTTGGGCTATTGCCATCACCACCATCAGACCAATGTGCATGATGGGTGGATTTGTGTGATTTCGTTTACTAAATCAAGGGCCTAATAAATCCCAACTTTGTTGGCCAGGACTTTGAGAAATAGGCAGCATCAACCACTTCTCTATCTCTGAGTAGAGCTAGGATGACTTCGGTCTTAGGATCTACTTAAGTTTTGTTCTCCAGTTTTTGTTTTCGTCATTCTTTTTTTAATGCAACAAAAGGTTGAGAAAAAGCAATTAAAGTAAGTCAGTTGGTCTTGAGGCTTACCAATGTGCACCGGTGTTCCAGCTAGAGATGTTCCAACTGATAAACGATTTGATTCCCTTTGGACAAACGTGGTCCACTCTGAAGGATCTGGTCCCGTCACAAAACAGTGCAATGACTGGATCTGTCTTCTGATTCTTCCCATCACAGGCCCCGCTCCCAGCGGCAATACGATTTCTTCCAGAGGAACTGTTGCTACGTTCTGTCATAACCTTGTCTAATCATGAAATATAATATTCATAAGTTTCTTTCTTCTCTCTCTCCCTCTCTCTCCCTCTTTCCCTCTCTCTCTCTCTCTTTCTGTTTAGATCTTAATGTATTTATGCCAAGACCTCCCACTCTTTTAATACTTTATCCTCATTATAAGGGAAAAAAGTAACACCATGTACCACCAACAGAAGGATTTGTACACGGACCCCACCCCATTAGACCTCATCACACCCGACCCCCTAACATCCCACTCCGACGGTCTCGCGCTGTATGTTCTCCAGCTAACTTCAACAGAGTGTCCAAGCAATTCCAACAATTAAGGTTCAACACCGTTATCACTTAGAGACTATTTTGTATGTCTGTGTGTTTGTTTGTGTACTCACAAACACACAGAAACACCGACACACAAACACACACACAGACGTTCTGTATTATTTGTTCAATCAAGAGGAAAGATACTGGTTGGTATTCTATTATTGCTTCCAAGATGACCATTATTATTAAGCATGATCATTACAACACCATTGCTTTCAATCTGTTCACCCTCGATGAACTAATGATAGACATTCATAATTTCATTGGCTTGAAACCCTCCAAACAGAGCAATATACCCTGGACATTTGCTCATACACTTTGAATCTGTTTCCTGGGAGAGTTTCTTTTTGTTTATTTGTGTTTATTTTTGTCCATCTGACAAGATGGCTGAATATAGCCGATATTCAGCTGCACCAGCTGGTCTTCTATGGAATCAATTGGTTTTCGAAAAAAACAAACAAACAGATCCGTTGTATGTTAAACGGCTAGTTTTTGTGCAGGGGTATGTATATATGTGTGTGTGTGTGTGTGTGTGTGTGTGTGTGTGTGTGTGTGTGTGTGTGTGTGTGTGTGTGTGTGCGTGTGTGTGTATATGTGCGTGTGTGTGCATTTAGTGTGAAGCTTTCAAAGTTGTTGCTGTTGTTGTTGTTGTTGTTTGTGCTTTTTTAAGGTTAAAAACTGCTTTAAACTGACACGAAAATGCAAATCCACCACAACAAGAATACCACGTGTCATTCGTCTCTACCGAACGAACATGCAGACAGCCAATCTGTACGTAATGTTTATTATGTAACGTGAAAATGTCGACAGTTTTGCCCATACTCTTTTAGAGAAAATTATATCTGTCGATTTCTTTTTTCTAACCACCTTGTGCAGGGGGGCTTGCACTCTACGGGCGGCTCGCGGGAGAGGTTGGTGTACGGCCGCAATGGCCGAAGACAGTAATCCAAAATGCGAGGGGACCCGCTGCAAATTTGACTTTTAATTCCTTTAAGTTGTTTCAAGATCACGCTCGCACACGACTGAACAAGATGGTAGGTCCTTTTTTGTGTGTTTTCATTCATCTCCCCTCCCTCCTCTCTCTCTCTCTCTCTCTCTCTCCCTCCCTTTCTTACTTCGACTCTATCTGGGAACCCATTGCCCGTCATTGGAGGAAATGGTATGGAGGGCTAGGTTTTTAATTTTGCCCCTAGGGACCCAGAAAACAAACTTAAATCCATTTTGAAAATCGGGCTAGACAAAAGACGACCTCCAATGTGAGAGAAAAGAAGGGACAGAGAGGAAGAGAGAGAGAGAGAGAGAGAGAAGGTGATAATAGTAAAAAGGAAAAGATTGTAGGGGAGGGGGGAATAATGACAGAAAGGAAGGATAATAGCGAAGGGAGGATGAAATGGAGGGGAGGGGGCGATTTTTAGCCCGTCATGTGGAGGAGAATCAGATCTACCCTCTCTGTCCAGCACAACTATCCGACTGCCTCCCTCCCCACTAATCCAAATTCTTCTTTGGCAGACATACAACCTTGTATACCATCTTACAATTTCTTCTCCACCCAGTCGATTCGCTGAGGGGACCACCCCCCCCCCCAAAAAAAAATGATGGAAATGAACATTATGAAGAAAAGAAAGGGTTGCGTTTGCTCTTTTGATCTTCCATTCCGTTCTCCTATTTCAGATATTTTGCCCTTCTCCTTCAATACGTCTCCGTACTTAACTTCCTTTTGACGTTAAAAAAAAAAAAATCTTGCACACCCCTTCCCTCCTTCCCCTCCCCCACCCCCACCTCCGTCCTTTCCATATCGCTTTTTGCTTTAGTAAGTTTGTCTTTAGGATGAAGTCAAAATTACTGTGCGCCCTGACGGCTTACAACAAGAGAAGAAAAGAGATAGCAAAAAAAGAAAGTGACAGAAATTGAGGAGGCAAGAGAAATACCTGTCTCTTACTTGGTAGCACAGAAAAGGCCCCCAATGTTCTTGTCGCCAATCATTTCTTGGTGATTATTCGAAACAAGGAGGTGTGGATATTTCATTCCCGAGTGTCAGAAAACACAGAGCGGTAAGTTTGGATATCTTTTGCAAGTTGTCAAGAAGATTTCAAATTATATGTTTTCTTCTACTTTGAGTACTTTGATTCATGGACAAGACATCTTGGTTCGATTTGATTCAAGTCAATTTCAATAAGTGCAAAGCAATCTTAAGCAGTTTTAACAATATTTTTCTTGTCATACGTCTAGCTTAAAACATATGACCACACCCACTGCCCCCCGGTCGACACAACTTTTTTGGAAGGTAATCATCAAAAGTTCGGCAGAAGTGTAGAGTCTCCCCTACCTACAGATACATGAAGTCAGAATAGGCAATATTACCTGCTGAAGCAAACAAAATTGTCAAAGAGGGATGCTATCCTAACTTTCTCTAGATGATTAGTTCTCTGGATGCACCCCACTCCGCTTTCTCGTGTCCCCATTCCTCGGCCGGTTCTTTTGTCAACTATTCGGTGGCGACGCACTTCAATAAATATGTACACGTTTCGAGTTAAGAGGCATCCAGCAACGGACTATGAGGCATTATTTAGCGAGCGCAAATAATTAATGTAAGGTGTATTGGACGCACGGGGTTGTGTGCAAATAATCGCCCTCACTGCTTTTTTTCCCCTTAGACGAGGAAAAGGCAAATGTTGTACCGTATTTGCGCACGTTAGATTGTTTCGTACTGCTCCGTGTGCGCTCAAATATGTTTTAACTTTTCGGCTTCGCTGAAATAACTGCTATTGCTGGAAACTCAAATAGAAAGTAGCGCGAACTGTAAATATGGCTGAGCAAGAGTCGGGGGTATTCTATTATTTGGTATACTGCTAATATAATTGATTGACTTTTTTCGACTAAGCTATGACGTAGTTGCCGAAGAATGCAGTCAATTTCCCCCTCTCTCTCTTTCTCTCTCTCTCTCTGGCTCTCTTTATGTGTATTTTGTTTTCCTTCATGCTGTCTCCTACCTCGTCTAATCTATTGCTTCATACTATCAGATACATTTTAAAAGGAGCTTGTAACAGTTTCATATTGTTCGAAACCAAACACATTAAGAAATGAAGTAACACACTAACTTGACACGACCAGTTCACCTAAAGTTGTTGTCTTTTTCTTTTCTTCATGTCACCGTGTCGAGATACGATGAAAAAAAAAGTACAATCAGCGATATGTTTGACTGACGTGGTCATTATGTATGAGTGATGCCTGATATAGAGACTCGATAAACAACACTACACAATGATTTTTGGGAGCAGAAGGGAAAAGCTTTGTTGTGTGGTGAACAGAAATTTTCTGGAGTTTTACGTTTAAACTTACCTTGGAAAAAATGTATCCTGAAACTCCAATTTTCGAAAATGCAAATATTTTTCGGAAGCCTAATAGTGCAATGTTTTCCTATTGACCTATTATTTTTAAATGTCTACCCTGCCTCAAGTTAGACTGCACCAGCTATTTATAAACTGTATTGTGGTGACCAGTTTTCTTACTGCTTCTGTGAAAGAAAATTTAAAAGATAAAGGTTAATAAAAATTTTGAAAACCCGGAGCATGGAAAATAACAACATCGGAAATTGATGTCCTGCGACTTTATCATTGACAATGACATTAACATTATTTCCACTTTCACTTATAAATGTCACACAAAATTAACACATTGAAGTTTGGAAGGTATAACTGGTAATGATTTGCACCACACAATACTTTTCCTTTTTAAAACAAGACACTTAGAAGTAGAGATTACTAATAAGTGCAATCTTAAGGTATTATGGCTTTGAGTAGTTATACATGACATTGAATCTAGTATGGCATGATAATTCAAGGGAATGAATGTATATGTAATTGACTAAATCTTACTAAACTTAGTGGGAGGACGCTTTCTGGAAAGCTATAGTAAGCTTGTGTAAAATAGGTCCTTCGGAAGACTATTTTGAAGAGAGAGAAAGTAAATGTAAACTATGGAAATATCTTTCTGTTTTCAGGCATTCGTGGTGACCTTTCACTCGTTCAAAATGAAATCTAATCATTAAATGTTTTATTAATTCTTCAAATGTTACATATATATATATATATATATATATATATATGCAGATTTTTAAGTTTGAAACAGTTGCTCATTTTATGGAGAGTAAGATGTAGTTTTTCAGGATCGTATCTACTTTGGTTACATCTCGATGTGGTGGTTTTCTAACTTTTTCTCCATATAGCTTTCTTTCGTTCGTTCTTTCTACACGAATTCGTATCGATGTATTTCCGTTGGGGAAGAAAAAAAAAATGGAGAGGGATACCCAATATATGATTCTGGCCTGCATGCCTCAATGAGCAAATTAATGCGATTACACATTGCCCCTACGAACCCGTCTTTTGTTGCCCGCTAACCGTACTGAAGACGCGAAAAGAGGGAATTTGTTACTTTTTCGAGGGCCCTCCGTGTCTCTCGCTGGCGCGGACAAGCGTGAAGGATGGGGGGCGAGCTGCACTGGGCCCGTTCAAGCCCCCAAGTCTCGGCGGGCGTTCTCGGGCCTCGCGTTCCATCGAAAGACTAGTCAACCGTCACCCTCTCTTGCTTTACCGCTTTAGCTTGACTTCCTCCAGTATTTCTTTCATATTCTCTCTCTTGTTGCCTACTCCTCTTATATTTTTCCCCATCTCCCTATCTCTATCTCTCTTTCTTTTATCCCTAAAGAGTGAAAATGCATATGTTTGTGTGACTCTGACAGCTTCCAGCCGAGGTATTAACTCTCTATTCGAGAGAAGAAATTTATTCATGAGGTATATGCAAAAGTCCACTCTTTTGGACTTTCTTTGCTTTTTTTCTACTTTTTCTTTTCTTGATGGACAGATCTGTACATGCACCTGACCACTCTAGACTGTATTACTAGTGACCGCATAATAGTACGGGCCATACACGCTCCACTTTGCGGTTACCCTATTTACATTAGCATCTGAACGCTCTCAAACAGACTTTTCAACGTTAACTCCAGTTTTGTTTTGTTTTCTTTTTGTTTTGTTTTGCTGATAACAGTCTTGTGAATGCTTTTCTGAAAAGAAAAATGTATTAAACCCTACATGGGACCCTTACCCTTCTCCTGTTTAGTATTCACCGGGCAATGCGACATGGCGATCGATCTCAACTAACTGCGATCAATCGCAACCCCTTCGCGATCTTCAGTTCAGATTAGTCAACGTGGAATGGCGACCGATTGCTGTGGGTTTGCGATCGATCGCTTGGTTTTATGTTACGGGAACCTTGGCAATGATGTAGGTGCATGTAGGCAGCTGATGATTAGGAGGCCGCGTTTAACATTTTTAGGTTCAGTTCTTAATTTCATGTCTTCTCATCAAGAATAGACACCATTCCTAAGTTAGAGTTCGACAGCTTGGACTTTACTTCAGATGTAGTTCTTTCTCGTCTCTTGTATGGGAGCAATCAAATAGGTCCTCGTGAAGAATGACGCATCGATTCACCCTATCCTTTTCCAGGAACTGCTGATATAAATAATTATGTAAGCTACCAAAATATTCTCTTTGACAAAACAGAATTATGACTATTGGCACTTCCGCTGTGGGAAGCTTGTCCGTGCAAGTAGGGACAAAATGAGTTATTTTAATTCTGAAGTTGGCGATAATAAACAGCGTCTACTTTTGTCAACAGTCTGACTTGCTGTCGCAGAAGATCTTTAAAAAAAGGACCCTCTGACAATGGTAGGGACATGACAAGATTATACATGTCATGATTGTAGCATATTTATAACAAAAAATGACAGGATTACAGATCTATATAAGATCACTGTTGTGAAGGAAATCAGTATAAACGACGCGGATTCTTTTGTTGTTCTTCTCTTTCCATTTGTTCCTGTTGCTGTGTGTTATGCGCGTGCATATTCCGACTATACAAGCAGTATCTTATTTTCTTATATACGCACGAGGACGCCAGTATGAGGGTAGTTCTTTAGAAAAACAAAACAAAACAAAAACATCGTATGCTGTTGACTCAAATGGTCATCTGCTCCGATCACGCTCTGAAAATTTTGTTAGAAAGGACATCAATTACGATTACAATCGCTGACCGTCTTCCTGGTCAGAGCGCTTGACCGTTCAACGAAAAAACCAAAAATAAGAAAAAAAAAACGAAACGGGGAAACAAAACAAAGACAACAGCAACAGCTAGAAAGACGGATCGGCGAAAACAATGCATATGCGGCATCGTGTGCGAGGATGCGTACGAAGAGATATGATAGAGTTGAGTTCATTGCTCGAGCTAATTGCGGGCAATTAATCACCGTCAAATTCATCTGGCTTGCAGTCAGCGATGAATGGCACCTATTTGTTTGTTAACCGTCGCATAGGGAAAAGTAAAAAGAGACAATTGATAAACCAAGCTTTGCCACTTTGGAAAGTAATTATCGTTAGAATACACATCAGACATTTTGTGAAAACAGTAGTTGTGAATGAATAATCGTTCCCGGCAGTTTATGAAATCTGACGCCACAAGAAGACCTACTAAACATTTTTTTTTTTTTTTTTTTTTTTGGGGGGGGGAGGGGGAGGCAGCGGGGGAATATATGAGACAAGTAAGTCTTGCTATAAAGGTGGTGGCCAACTTATAAAGCTAGATATTGTGTACGTGTACATTTACATTATTTATGGCAGGTCACATTTTTGTCGTCATTCAGTTAGAACTAGACGACACGTTCTTGTAGAATACCGGAACACGTGTAAAAGAAACATTGATAACTTGAATTTCCATACATAAAATATTAACTGTTGTATCAAAAAAAGGACGAAAAACATAACAAACAAACAAACAAACCCTTAATGGGGCATTCCAGTGCTAGTTAAAGGTTAGTCTGAAAATAAGGAACAATTCTTTTCTTAGCACAACTATGTAACTTTAATCCGAAAGGGATGGAAAGTGATAAAGTTGTGAAATGTTAATGTTTTGATTATCAGTCCCGTACAGTTCTTAAACAGTCACATTATGAATAATTATGCAAAAAGTGAAATGGTGATATCATCCCCTCATAATTTGCTATATAGTTTGGACATTAAATGTTGAAATCTACCAGTTGTTTTGTTTTTATATTTTTATTCAGAAGGCAAGTATGCCCTTGTCTTAATTCCTGACCTCTGGCTGATCATTATTTGAAGTTATTAAACCAGAGATAACATGACGTTTTACACTTTATTAGCAGAAAATTTGAATTATCTTTTTTTTTTTTTGCACACGATCAATGGAAAATTTGAGGTGATGACATCATCTGTTCCCTCATTTGCATATTCATATCGACTGTACGAGACCTTGCAACTGATTGACACATTGCCCTACATCGATGTAAATAAGCACTGAATTGATCAGTGTTTTAGTAGTAGCCATGATTAAAACAAAAATCATGGGCGTACTCGAGTAGGATTCGAACCTACGACCTCATGATCTCCGGACGGGCGTCATCTCCACTAGACCATCGAGCTTTCGCCCGACAGCAAGAGTTGGTTCAAATCCAACGAGACCTGTTCTGCAGAAATCGGTGAATCCTTATAAATTCATAACTTCCCTAGTTTTCACTCGATTTTGATCAAATTTTCACTGTTGTACTTATAAGATTCTACTCTCTCTTGTCGGACTATTATTATTGACATGGAACTCCACTTTAGTATATAGCTTAGTGTCGATATGATAACGAACTAGTATGAGAAATTGACACAGCGTTGAGGCTCTTGCCGTTGTTCTTGTTGTTGTCTATCATACCGCGGCGAAAATCAAGAATTTAGAGACACGTCACCAACGTGCGAGCACTTTTGTTGGTGTTGATGTTGACGAGGTGGGAGGGTGGGGGGAGGTGGAAGGGGGAGGGAAGGGTGTTGAGAGTATTGAAAAAACGCAAACAAAAGATGCTGGATGCAAATTCTCAATATTTCGCCGTCAGAGTTTTCCCATGTATTGAGTATGCGCAACGTCACGATACGATCGACATTGGGGCGAAACTAAATCGTTGTTTTATCTCCGCGGCACTTCACTCGGACGAATTTAAGCGCTGAGATAATTGAGTGGAGAACATGTAAATAACGGGAAGAGAGAGGAAAAAAGAAAGAATTCAAGCATAGGCCTCCCCCCCCCCCCATAAAAAAATGGAAAAAGGGGGAAATATAAATCAAATTGGCTATGGGGCTTACGTAGCAATAGGACGCCAAGAACGCGTGTCAACACGATGTACTGACTGAGGGAAGTAACGCAATATCTACTCAAACATTATTGGGGGGATAGCCGAACCTGTGGGCGCTACGGCGACCAGCAACTTGACTTGCCGTGTAGATACAGGTGTTATCGTGGCGGTCGACATGAAAGAATCGGCCTTGCTTGAGAGGGAGACAGAGAGAAAAGGGAGAGATAGAGAGAAAGAATAAAAGATAGAGGGGAGAGAGAATGGGGAAGGGGGAAAGGCAAGTTGTAAAGTCCAGTAAGGAAACAGAAAATTAGAAAGTAAGAGTGGAAGAGATGATGTGAGAGTAGAGATGCGAAGAAGGGCGAGATGGGGGGGGGGGGGTTCTGCGAATCCAAGAAGAAAAACTAATTCAAAAACAGGAGGTGAAGATGAGAAGAAAGCAAAGGCTGAAGAGTGCATCGACTCCGACAGGAATAGTTCCCTATTTTTCCTCCATCCACATTTATTTCCCTCTACCCTTTCCTGTCATTTTTTCGTCATTCCCTCCTCACTCCAGTCTCATCCTTTTTTTCCTCTCTCTTTTTCTCAAGAAGTGCCAGTCAATTCACGGACGATAGGTTAGGTGGAGAGACACAGATTCGAGGTGATATGGACTTTTCTCTCCTGATTTTTGTTGTGAAGAGAAATATTGATGTTCGGAGACGTTTCCTTACGGTTGTCATGGTAATAATACCTTGCACTTCTTGATGATTTCTGTGTCTTTTTTTTTAGTATTTGAAGCCTGTAAATGACGAGCTGTTTATAACTTTTCAAATCAGCCCAGCCTACCATCCAATGCCTAGATCCGATACCCACTCGCCCACCCCCCGCTCCTCGCCCCTAAATTCACAATACATTATTACCCCTCTGCAGTGTTGTTTACTCTGAGTGAAATATTACAGTGGCTACATCCACAGCTGTTGCGAACAAACAGCAATTGCAAAACACGCAACCGCAAAAAGGCATATTCCAGGCTAAATTTACAAAACAAACCAACATGAATGCTTTACCCGAAACGATTCGGTAAACATATGTTGAATTAGAGCTTCTTCAACAGTATTCATGTCATTCATTTTGGTATGCCTTTTTCTTTGTATACAAGAACAAACATTGTGGGCCTGACTAATTTTGTTTTCACTTTGATGGCAATTTACAACATTAATTGAACTTAATCTGTCAGTCAGAGGCCAACATAAAATGGCTTCCAAGCGTAACTATTGGCACTGCTGAATCGAAGGGATATTAGTCATGTCTGAAAGATACGTTATCTTAGAAATAACCATTGTTTTTGTCCCGTTGTCGTTGGAGGTCCAACGTTTGAATGTGGACTCTATAACTGCTCCAAATATACCTTACAACCCTTTGTCCATTCAGGGAGGTGCACCTCCCTGGTCCATTTGAAGGCGCCATGTTATTATTAAGAAAAGCAAACACACCTAGAATCATAGAAACAAAATGAAATGAATTAAACGACTTAATATCCAATAATGGCAACGACTGCAATACTAACAACACTTCAGTGCGGAAGGTTCAAACTTGCCCGTGTCTTCGACGATTTCACGAAACAGAGGAAAAGGCATCTTCCAGTAAGCGCTGTGCAACGCTTTTAACTTAAAAATAGCAATATATATGCCTGTTGTGGTAGCGGCATGGCAACAATCAATAAACTGTAATCCAATTAAGTGGTTGCCACGGTAACTTCAATCACTGTAACGTACCATGAACATGAACATTTTTGTTTCTTCTGAAAAACTATAATCCTTTCCTGTATGAAAAATTAATTATCTTTGACTACCCTATTGGTCTGGTAGAAGTTAGTACTACAGACTAATACATAATACCCTATGTACAAGTTATGATAATGTTACACGATGTATTTTAAATCTTACAGACACAGATGCACATGAGGCAAAACAAATGCATTTATTTTGCCTCACAAGTTATTATAGCTGTTTCATGTTCTCTTTAGAGATGCTTAAAGATGTCCTAGAAACAAGCAAACCGACAAACATTGGTAATGTATCCCTCGTCCTTATCAACTGTAACCATCACTGTCAATCATCTTAGTATCTATCTATCTATCTATCTATCTATCTATCTATCTATCTATCTATCCATCTATCTATCTATCTATCTATCTATCTATCTATCTATCCATCTATCTATCTATCCATCTATCTATCTATCTATCTATCTATCTATCTATCAATCTATCTATCTGTCCATGTACCTATTTACCTGCCTAGTATTGTTTAAATCTTGCGTCAGGGCTGCAATCATATTTTAGGTACCGAGTTTAAGACTTGTTAGCTCATTCCTGTCAGTCGTGCGAACTGAAATTACCGAATAAACTGGTTACAAAATTATGTTGCAATCCTCTCCCTCCTCCTAGCTTCTGATAATTTTGTGTAATCATTTTAAACAAGTGATTATGAATAAGTTATTGATAAATTAATGTTACAACACTGAAACACATAGTCTTGTATTTTCCATACTATAGTATGTGGCTTTCTTTTGCATGAATGTTGAAAATTATGAAAACCATGTAGAATTATGACGAAACACATTTTCACGTGCAGTACAGGAAATGATTTATCAACTATTACCTATAACATACCTCCCTTTTCAGCAAGCTATATCACATTATTGTATATCTAAAAGGGTATATTCATGCCCAAAACAGAAAGAGGAAAATAATGATAAGCATGCGTACATTAGAATATGAAACATTATTTCTTCCACTCTTCACTAGGCTTGTAACATTGCGGGCAATATGCACGAAGCTTTTCTTGGAAAAGATTATAAGAATATTAAGAAACTTATAATATTGCCATCAGCAAGCAATGGAATACCTGAAAATAAAAACGACCCAAGTCCAAATGCGGCTGTCATCTTTGGAGACCCTTTACGAAGTCATGGAAAGATACAAGATAGATAATCAGTCAAATGAATGTTTTACATTCAAATTTAGATAAATAACATTCCACTAACTGAAAAAAACCCTAAAAACATTAAGAGTTCTTTTTAATGATTTCTTTTTTTTTCAAAATTTTCTGTAATGGATTTGGGTTGTTTTTGTATTCAGGTATTCAATGGTTACGTTCATTTAATTATAACTCAAGTTAGAATGATATTTTAGTACAAAAGCCTATACATGTATACCAGTCGGAAAATGGTCGACACCCCGTGCACAGCCAGGTGGTACCCAGACAATGCAGCTATGAAGGCCAAGTAAAAAAGGAATGAATAGATGAATAAAAAGTGAGGTCATCTCTTTGCAATGAGTCAATATCAATACACAGGAATGACGAATTGATATCCTTGATTATAGACAAATAAAAATAAGCACAATGGATTATCATACATATCGAATGAGACAAACACTTATGATTGTCTAAGTCTTTTTGTCACAGATTGTTGATGTAACAGCATCAGTTGTAGATTTAGAATTGGAGGCAGCAGAAATACCATGACAAACATGAGGAAAGGAAGGACAGAAAAAATCACAATAATAATGCTGTATCACGGTCATAGGTCTACTAAGAAACTCCACGGTGGTGAGGTATTATTATTATTATTATTATTATAATTATTATTATTATTATTATTAGTAGTAGTAGTAGTAGTAGTAGTAGTAGTAGTAGCAGCAGCAGTAGTAGTAGTAGTAGTAGTGATAGTAGTAGTAGTAGTAGTGGTAGTAGTAGTAATAGTAGTAGAAGTAGTAGTAGTAGTAGTAGTAGTAGTAGTAGTAGTAATAGTAGTAGTAGTAATAGTAGTAGTAGTAGTAGTAGTAGTAGTAGTAGTAGTAGTAGTAGTAGTAGTAGTAGTAATAGTAGTAGTAGTAGTAGTAGTAGTAGTAGTAGTAGTAGTAGTAGTAATAGTAGTAGTAGTAGTAGTAGTAGTACTCTCTAAATTCCTTAGATTTAGATGAGGGACAAATCCAAAATTAGAATGAAAATCTCAATCTGATAGATTTAGAAGTCAATCTAATTTTTTAGTCTAACTTTGGATTTGTTCCTAACCACAATTTCATAGATTGATTTCCAATCTAAGAAATTTAGAGAGTAGTAGTACTATTACTACTAGTAGCTGCAGCAACAGCAGTAGTAGTAGCAGTAGAAGTAGTTGTTGTAGTAGCAGTAGAAGTAGTTGTTGTAGTCATGGTATTAGTAGGAGTAATTATTTTTGTTTTAACAGCTATTGTTGTGAAGTAGTGAAATAATTATTGTATGATAGTAGAGGTAGTTGATGTTTTTAAGATTAAATTTCTTTGTAACAGGTGGCATATCACCAGAAACACCGCCTTGAATATACGAAAATATGAGATGATGACAGAAGGTATGTAAACAATGTGAATGTTCATTTTGCTTCAATATATATTTTTTACGAAGTGATAAAAAGAAAAGAAGCCCTCGTAATTAGCGTTAAGATTAAAAAAAACAGCTGGCGATCACCACGTGATTGTTTTCCACGATTATCAGCTGTTCTCCTCGGGTTTTCGTCGACGAACTCTGTTTGACTCCGTTTTCGGTTTCATCGACGTTGATGAGTTTTTCTTCTGTTTGTTGTTTCTTTCATTTTTCATGTTTTACCAACACACGGATGTATATTATACTTACGTGAGACGGATGGAACATTTATTTAGCGATCATAACCGCGGAGATTGTTTTACACCAAACTATTGCTTGAATTTGTGATGGCTTTGCAATTCGAGCCGAATTCCGTCGAGCGCGCCCGGTCGCAGTTCTAATATTTGTTGAACAGGGCAGCCTAGCTTCTTCCATTGCACCATTGGCTTCTGCAGGAGTTACAATTACGTTTACACAACAAAGCTAACAGATCATTCTAGACGAACGAGGTGTGGTGCCGTATTATTGTCCTTTAAAAAAGTGCGTGCAGCCGTTCCCTACAAATACAAAACAAAACAAAGAGTTTAAGGACATGACCGCGTTAGGTACATAATGACGTTTCGTTAATATCCACTATCGCACCCCTCTTGTTTTAACAGTACACTAAAATCACAAGCTCTTCACGTTCTGGTATGATATTTCAATATGCCTTCATTTCAACAACCAAATTTGAATGAAGGTCCCATAAGCACGACATGATCGATTAAGGGATAATGTTGAAATCTAGTGCGTGCACGCACTGACTGAAACATTTTTGTCATTATCGGGCATTTGAAATTAAATTTTGTGTCTGCATAATCAACGGTAAGGACTTACTACGGAATCATTCGAGGAAAAATCCACGAATCTGTCATTCAGCTGCAGAGCTTATTACCGTTTTTGTTTCCCAAACGCACCCTATAGCACAGCCAGCCAGCAGTGTACTGTATGGCGATATGTACTCATAAAACAAAAATCGCTTTTGATAAATTGTGATACACTTTACGAACGGCCTGTTTTGTTTATTTGTTAGTTTTTTTGTTGTTTGTAAAAGAAAAATAACCATTAAAAAGAAAGATGACGATGAAAATGAAACAAAACGAGCACTAAACATTGATGGCAGTTTACGGCACAGACTCGATGGTTATTGCACTCTTTTTATTTGATTTGACTTCACTCCTGATATCATCAACTTCATGTATCTAATCAGATGATACACGGACTCCGTGCGTGACTGACCTTCTTTTTAGGGTGCATTCTCCAAGTCCGTTCCTAGATGTATTCATAATACAAACATTATTTGCATATTATCCAGCGTCTATTGCACCTACTTGTCTAAATACGCCAGAGTACGAAACAGTCAGTTTGGACACTTTATCAAAGCCAGCATGTGATCGTTAGAAGATGATTCAACATCTCCATATATTTTTGTTAAGCTTTCAGTATACCCTGCATGAATAATATGAAAGCGTCCTCGTGTGAATTCCATCGAATGATATTAAGTGTAATATCACGCCATGCTCACGTTGGTGTTGATAAGTTTGAATATAACATCAGACAGAATGATGCAAGTTTCGTCAAAATCAGATCAATGATATTTTGGATATTACATTTTTATAAAGTGCCATATTAGTAGAAACCACATTGCTCAAGTTGGAAATAGTGAAGAGGTTCCCGCTTGACATGACAGAGCTCCTATTTTCCTATTTTCCTGCACATGAATTCTGACAAATTTCTCCTCTTTAGAATCTGAAGTCAGTGGGAAATCATGCGATGTGTCATTCGCATCAAAATGATTGCAGGCTTGAAATAACCGAGCAAAGATGACTTTTGAGGGGTAAAGCTGTTGCGGTTGCTAAACCATCAACCAGAAGCATGCATTCAATGACATTCATGCGTACAAACCAATAACAGAGTTACGAAGTGATGACATCATCGTCTTTGCCAATTTGAGTGTGCGGTTTTGACCATAATGATACCTATTTCGTGGACACGTGTTAAACTTTAGAATTCCGTAACATAATTGTTCCTCTTTCTTTTTATTTAATCCTATGTGGGATGTTAATGAAACCTCTACCACTGTGTTCACGTATTTCTACTTTATCGATAACATCAACATAGTGTGAATTTGTATTTTAGATAATTAGGTAGATCTTCATGCTTCGTGTGTTTGTTTTGTGCATAGTATCTGAAAATGCAGCCCATTTTACAGAGCTTTGCACGCCACCAGTTTTTGCTATATGTACGTCGTTATTACGCCCTCGATTGTATTTCCGTTACTACTGGTCACATTCAGTAGCTTCATCCACATGGCCTGCATGGTCAATGAAAACCAAAAGAACCAAAGAGAAATTATATGAGAGTTATTGTTGACAGGATGCTGGTATTATTGCACGATCGTTGGTTGACATGAATAGTAAAATCCAATGTGTTAAAACACAAGCAAAAAAAAAAAGAGATATTGATTGAATATACGCATTCTTAACCATCAATGTTTATCGTAATCATGCTTGATAAATCAAATGCGTTCTGTGGGTTATTCGATTCTTTTGTGAATATGAATATAACAAGCAAACTACATTCTAATTTTACCTTATACTAACTACCTGCTAATTGAAAAGCAATTTAGAAACAAATAATGCCAGAGTGTTTTACAATTCCACAGGAATATGTTCTTCGTCAGCTGCTATTAGACATTACCTCGCCTCATGATTAAATTTTCGTTATTCTCTTCTCAGTTAAAAAGAAAAAATACAAAATAGGTTGATTTGCATTACTGGAGCAAGTGCTCAAATTCATATTTTACACGCTTTAATTTTTAGTCTCAGAGACACGTACATAATGATAGTAATAATAATGATGATGATAATAATAATAATAATAATAATAATAGTAATGATAATGATAATGATAATAATAATAATAATAATAACAATAATAATAATAATAATAGCAATAAAAATAATAATAATGATAATGTTTATATTTTTAATATATATATTTTTTTATTATATATATATATACATATATTCTGAAGTCGTATGAAATCACTTATCAAATTGGCATTGAAAGTTGTTGTAGCTGTTGTTTGCACCTCATGACACATCGTCATGTTTTGTCACTGATCACGTATAGAAACAACAAAAAAAAAGCTTACAATGCAGACCGCCATGCGCCAGATGTGAACTGATCATAATAATATGTTCCTATCTTGATGGCTTTGTCTGGGTGTGTGTTTGTTTGTTTTTCTCTCCGTTTCATTCATTCTCTCTCTCTTCATCCCCCTCTCTCTCTCTCTCTCTCTCTCTCTCTCTCTCTGTGCATTGTCTTATTCTTACATACAGTTATCTACAAACTAATCGATGTCTTTATAAACATACAGTATTACTGTTGGGTACTGTGTTTAATTCATCGCATAATGTTCACTTCTACAATGTCAATATTAGTTCATCTGACGATCATCACATTCGGCTATATTTGTTTATCATTAATCAAAGTATGACTTTGTTGTTTTTGTTTGATTTTCGTATCGACTTCTGTGTCACCATTTACAGTGTCCTGAAATTGATTACTGCGTCCATGTGTTGGCAATGTGATAATATTCCATGAGCAATTCGGACTATGTGAGAATAGTTCTAAAGTATTACGATTATCTGATATCTTTCGCATGTGGTTGTGATGAAGTTCAATTGTCAAATTTACTAAGTCCATATGCCTTTAAACTCACAGCTGACATTGTGTATTTTTCGTTTGTTCGTATAGTGTCGCTCTCCACAACCTACAAAAAAGGGAAAATAAAAAGAATATTCAAGAATGCCTAATGCGCATACATTTACAAGCCCTGATCCCACTAAGTGAAGTTGTTGTTGTGCTTCCGCTTTGCTTTACTTTAGCTTTCGTTTCTTAACTTTCGCTCTTGTGTTTGTCATTCCTAATAGAGTACATTTAAACTATTGGCATGAAGAGTGAAGCCATTTTTTTTCTTTCTTTTTTTTTTTTTGAGCCCATAGGCAGTAGAGCGGGTTGGATGAGTGGACGGAGGTCTCAGTGTCTAAAACGCTAAAAGCCACCTTACACTTGGCTGTCGTGTGCCACTTGACTTCCAATGAAGTCGGCCAGAAGCCGGCATAAAATGGTCCATAGACGCTGGGAGAGTTATAACGAGAAGACTTCTATGTCATTTGCAAGTTTCATCGTGTGCTTATGGCCCGTACTGTATCCCTGAATACTATCAAAAGACCTGAATTAAGGGGGAAAAATGATTCAAGCAACTGTGGAAGGGGGGTTGGGGGTGTAAAAGAACTTAATCCAGTGTCTCTATTTTATGGAAATAGTTTTCCCCACACTTTTCTTCGCTGAGGTGTTGTATTACTCATCGCGTCGACACATCAAAATCGGCGCTATTGAGCGCCGGTGCCGCGTTGAGACGGCCCCCGTGTGCGCGGCGACGGCTCGGGTGGGCCGCACGGCGACTCTTCGGCCGAACTCGCGCCGCGCCCCACAAAGATTCTCGCGAGTCCCATTCCAAATCCCTACCCAACTCGAATTGCTCGTTTTCTCTCGCCGCTAATATTTGACTCCTTCACTCTTATTCTATTCCTCTCCCTCTTTTTCCCCCTCTCGTTTTCCTGTCTTTTGACATTTTATTCATATATGATAGCATCTTGTTGGATGGGAAATGGAGCCGAATATCTGGTCATGCGCCGGAGTATTTTCATTTCGATGAGAAATACGGGGAACGGGGAATATCGTATGCAAATTCGCCACTTGACAAAACGTGATTCATTTATCGCATTTCCCTGGGAAAAAAGAAAGAAAGAAAGAGACGAAAAACATCTATGAAAAATTTTCGAATCCATCCATGTAGCGGCTGCACCTGTCAAGGCGTTTGATCGGTTAAGCAAGCAAGTCGCGATGGAAACCAAAGTGTCTCCCGCGTTGATACCCTTTCGTAGAAAACGAATAAAGGATAACCGAGCTTTATTCATGGAGAAATAAGACGCCTGCGAGAATCTATCAAGACTCCAGTCACAAAATTTTGAGCCTGAAGTAGATTTCAGTGGAGACATTTTGATCGCATATGTTGAAACTATAACCTTAATACAAAAGTTGGCAACATCATGCACACTTATTTAGCGGTGAATGTAACTGCATTGCATTTTTGCTGTTGCTTAAAAACAGGAAAAAACAAGACTATTATGTGATTTGACAACACACACTGAAACCCCACACATTCACACAACGACAACATTTAAGATGACTTTGTAAATGGCTTTAAAAGTGTCCATACAGTAGTGGTGTCATGTGCAAGTGTTTGATTCTCGGGACGAAACTGCGCCAATGGCCACGGGGAAGGAGAATTGAGAACCCGCACCGCGCAGGCTCCAATCCGACGGAATGTATTCGCGGAGGCGAGCCCGGGGAGTCGGCTTCGCTGTCCGAGCCGGATCCGAGCATCGGGGGAAGATGCGGAGGTGCTGGGATGCATATAGGAGCATTATACATAGTACGATGTAGGGCTTGATAACGCCGCTCGTAGCCCGCTAGACTGCCGGGACGTCTTCGGCTCAACACAGACTTCCACGAAGCCTCTTACTCTCAAAACATTTCTTGCTCTATTCGCCCTCTTAAAGATATATAAAAGAACTCAGAAAAGTGAAAAAGAACGAAAGCGGGAAAAAGTCTTTATTATTGTGCTTGTCTTTCTTTCTTCTCTCGTCTTTTGACCGTATACAAGGAGAGTGACTGCACTTTTCTGAGAGCAGACTATTGTATATGTATTTAGGTCAACCTACTTGGGGAAAAAAGCGAGAGGGAGAGAGTAAGAGCAGGGAAAAAAAAAGGAGCGATATACGGTGTGGAATTGACGTACACATGGGAGCAGATTCCGTGGACGACTATTGGGACCCATATCTATATACTTGAACGTCGATCGTAGCAAATGACGGGTTTACTTCAACCATGTCACTATAAGATAGATATTAGAACACTGTACAGAGTGTTCCTATCCAGCCCCTTTCCGCAACTCTATCGCGATATCTATGACCTCTGTGCGCCCTGCTTGCTGATCGAATTGTAAGAAGGATTTCGGATGGTGTGAAGAAAGGTAGTCAGCAGGGATTCGCCCATTGACAGACAGCTAACCCATTCGCCCCCTCTCCCTTCATCCCCCCCCCCCCCGCCTCCTTGTAGAGACATACACACTCAACATGCCTATTTTGCAGGCCATATCATTTTTATTTTTTAACAAATTCTCATTTTCTATTTGTCCATTTTTTTCTTTGTGATGGTATATCCTCCTACGAGTGGGCCCCAAATTCTCGACTGTCTTGAAGACGAGAGGGGGGAAAAAAGTGTTCGGACATTTCGGACGAAGCAGGGACCTCGCGATTTTAGTTGAGTTTGAATGAACTTCAAACACTTTCCACAAACGAAAATAACATTGTTAAGTGTTCAAATGTAAGGTTATTTGATAAATTCATGCAACTATGGATACAGGCGTGTATGATACATATAGATTATGTATTTGACGTTTATCATCATCTCATTTTAAATATCCTTTCACAACCTGAAAAAGTCAACAGGATCCGTTCAAATGAATACTTTCAATTCAGATGACTGTAATACTTAAAATCTCAAGATTTTTCAGGTTTTCTTTCCTTCGTTCTTCTCTCCCTGTTTGTCTTCCTTTCAGTCCTTCTTTCATTCATTCAATCATTCACTCTTTCCATTTTTTTCTTATATCATAATTTCTTTTTTCTCTTCCTTCACATAAGAAAAGTATTTTTGTTTTCGTTAGGAGGAAAACTCATCAGTAAGAATTCTTGGACTTGCTAGCATAGTTTCTGTTACTACGAGGTGTTTACCAGATTATTGTGTGAGGTGATAATGTCTATTTCGCATAAAGACCTCGGATGAAAAAAAAAGAAATGATGAAAATGATGCATGAAGGAAAAAAAAAGAGAAGAAGAAAACATATTTCGGACAGCTCTTTAAATGTTCATCACATTTGTTGCAGTGCTGTTTTGCATGACATACGATATCAGCACACATGCTTTCATCGCAAACAGTGGTAAAACGTTAGGTCCATTGATTGATGTTCGCTGGTATCTAAAGCACGACGGGGCTCTGCTAAAACAATCACGATATTATTGTACATCATGAAAGTACAAAAAGAAAAAAAAAACAGACTCTATTGTAAAAGACTTGACCCCATTTTTTCAAAGTAATACTGCTACAACATGCAGTTACCACGTAACTTGGTTGTTTAAGGGTAATTCAGATATTTGCATCCATTGGTTCAAGTCATTATGGTCTCTACCGAAGGCAAAATGGCAGCAATGGGATAATTGTGTCTTTCCTAAGATAAGGGTCAACTATATGTTTGCTCATTGTGTAACTTTCTCCACATTTTATCGCTTTTACGTACAAATCGTTTTTGAAAGACGCAAAAAAAGATCAATTTATTATGTAAATCACGTAATTCACTTCCGCCCGGTTTATACTGCGCATTTCAGAAACAATATGTACTTGTTTTGCAGAAAAACAATGTCATTCAACGTGGCGTTTTGTTTCCCATAGCACGATTGTATTACTTTGAAGCATTCAATTGGAAAGGTTCGATTTTCATTTATCAATTGCGACAGAAAAAACACTTCCGAGATCAATCAGAAATAGTACTCTTTCGCAAAGGATTATCGGACTCATAACTTATGCAGTCCCATAAGGATTTCAAGTGGCAATGTTTGGTATGTTGTTCTGGCAGGTAGTCAAGTAGAAGAAGAAGAAGAAGTTTACTATAGTAGTAGTAGTAGTAGTAGTAGTAGTAGTAGTAGTAGTAGTAGTAGTAGAAGTAGTAGTAGAAGTAGTAGTAGTAGTATTTATAGTGGTAGTTGTGGTGGTGATGGTGATGTTGGTTATGTCTGTGGTACACAATGAACAAAAATGTTGACTTTTAGGCTTGGAAATTTCGTGTATTCCGACAGGACAAGAAACTGCGACAACCTTTGTTTTTTTTCACTCTCTCTCTCTCGAAGTTGTTCTGAAAGTTTCCACAACAATGGGGCATGTATGCTTTCTGAAGTTGGGGGAGAGTGAAAAGGTTTTGCGGGAAAATTTGATTTTTGATTCTTAGCAAAATAGAGGGTCCAAAAGGGAGGGTTAAAATTTGAAATTCTAGCACATACAAACACTGGCACGAACAAAAACCTCAGTGCTCGCCGATTCAAAACGTTTCCTTCATGTCAATACTGGCGTTCACAAAGACTCTGAATGGGGGAGGAAGTGTCTGCCTTCGATGTCATAATGGGGCACACTGAACAGGTTGTATGAAGAGAAAGAATTCTCGAATGCTCCCTCTCTCTCATCTTTTCTTTTTCTTTCTGCCTTCCTTTCATGAAAAGAATATTATTGTGTGGGAGAGTGAGTGTGAGTGTGAGTGTGTGTTAAGTCCAGGCGGATGGCGGACATCCAGAGTTTGACGAGCTGCCATTGATCGGACATGGCGGAACATTTCTGACATTTTGCGCTCGAGACGGCCTCGACGATTCTTGGGGCTCACGACGCTACTGGCACTGGGTCGTGTTTCAGATGTGAGGAGTTAACACGCAGTGCTCGGCAGTAACGTGAGGAGCGGCTCGCACGGTGTCCATAAAACGCTATCCTTTTCTTATTCTTTTTTTTTTCCATCTTTTCTCCATTATTCCCACTCTCTCTCTCTCTCCTTCTCCGATATTTTCTACCTGACATGGCGGGTTAACACAGCCTGGGCGAGAGCGGCCGGGTGCACAGTGTCATCGAGACCGCCCCTGTTTTATACCTGATACAAAAGTGTTTCCGTTTCTTTATTGAAGGAAAACTTCGCACCCCCCGAAAGTGTTCTCGAATTCGCCCAGCTACCAGACGGCAGTCTGCGGTCTTGGATGATAGCTAGCATCAGTAACAATTGTTAACTCGTTCACTTATGGACGCATCCACTTGTCGCATTGGTCTCAATAACGGAGATCGAAGATACAGTGCAAGGTTTTCTTGTTTAGTTCGTTTTACTGTTTTACCATCATTTTTTTTTCTTCCTGTCTCTATGGCTAGCATTTTGTTGAGATTGCTTAAGAGGAGAGGAGATGTTAAGTTAGGAAGATCATCTTATGTTGAGAGTTAGCGTTACTCGTTTAAGAGGGGCCCCCGAACAGATGATGGGGGGAAAGGGAAGGCGTGGTATTTGGTTCGCATGGTAGGCGAGGGGCCGTCGGGTGTACACAGCGGTGCGCGTTGGACCCGGTCGATCGCAGGACAGGCACCCGAGAGGGATGGCGAAAACCGATCCCTGTCGTTTCGATTCGAAGCCCGCGCACTCCTTGAGTTTCGCGCGTGCACAAGAAGGAGAAAAAAAAAAGACACAAAATAAGGGAAATAGAAAGGAGTAAAACCAATCTTACAGAAAAAGGGAAGGGATGTTACGCTTCGGTTGGACCTTCTCTCGACGTCGGGCTACGGCTCACACCTGCCTTCTTCGGGTTACCTTAGACTCCTCGCTTCGGTTCTTGGGGAGGAGAAAGGAGCCCCTGATATAGGCTCGCGAGCATGTATAATGGCCGCATGACATACACGGGATAGAAGAAAAAAAGAATATCGAGTTTTATTTGGCAATTGACACATTGATATGAGGCTAGAAATGTGCATGGAACAGAGGAGGTTTGAACTCCCCTTTAATTGAGTCACGTTCAACCGATGAATTTGCCGGTGTGTATTTGAAAGTTCCCAGATTAGTATTCGCAATAGCAACAGTGTAGAGTGATGATCGCAGCAATCATTCCAGAATACACAAAATTATTCATGTACAAATGAACGTTTCGCTGATTTGAGGAAGAAGAAGATGAGCAAGAAGAAATATATAAAACAAGGAATACATTTATTGTCACATACGCATATTCATATTCGCATCTTACTGAATCTCTTACCTAGAAATGTATCAACTAAATAAACATGACAATCCAATATGTGAGCATGTAAAATGCATGAATATAATAGATTAATCTATATAACCTTTAACTTATCAACGCATCTGTTCATCCGTTTATAATTTCATTTATCTATTTCCTTATAGCTAACGCTTTATCAACCTATCTCTGCATTCAATCATCCAATTAAACATACATGTTGGTGATAGAATTATATAAAGCAAAACAGTGATATGAAAGGAAAAAGTGACCTAAGTAGTATTACACATACTGATCAAGACTACAGAGAGCCTATGAGATATTGTGTCATGACGGGGTGTGATCGTAACGTGCGATTATGGCGACAGTAACAGAACAGAATGAGACTGGGAATATAAACAGGGGGAAATGGATGTGGTTGGATTCTTTTAAAGCAATCCAGTCCAAGAAAACAAACGAGGAAAAAAAATGCAATGATTCATAGGAAGACGTGTGAAAAAAAACACACATACACACACCATGAAATATGTGTGTTCCTCATCGCGCTTTCTGATTGGCCAGAAGGTTTCACCTGTTTTGTCGTGGCAACATGATTCTATGCAGTCGCAGGTGTAACGTTCAATCTCGATCAGCCGAGTAGACGGTGGCCTTTCGTTACCAATTTTGGTTGTTGGTCTGTTTGTCGTTTTTTTCTTTTTTCGTTTTTTTTTTGTCTTATTTGTTTTCTTGCTTTCGGTGTGTTCCATTTCCGACATCACGAAACAGACAGCATGTACATTATCATATTACACATTTTCATCTTCGCACCGATATTGAATAAGTGTTTAGTAAAGTTTTGGTTAAGATTGCTGTCATCATAATTACTATACGCATCACTATCATCATCATTATCACTAGAATAATCCTAATTTTGAAGTATCATTATTAACGTTATTGTTATTCAAATTACAATGAATATCATCAACATTACAAGTAATATTATTTCTGATAAAGTATTATTGCTCCCCTGTGGTGTCATATTTTCTGTAATTTGTTTGGTTTCTCAGAGGGAGTTCAATTACATTAAAAATGGTATACAAAGTAAAAGAAAATGAAAATGAAAATGAAAACTGTCCCTGTTCCTAACCTGAGGTAAGGCTTGGGGAAATGTTCTACCTTCATCTTTTCACATCATGTATGTACTCATCAGTACAAGGCAAGAGTCATTTAAGTACCTGATGAAAACTTATTTGTTTCATGTTGTTGCGTCATCGATCATGTTCCTATTAAAGCTACACTTATGAATGATGGCCCCCTGTATTCCATTTTCATCTGTACTTTTTTTCCTTCTGTAAACGCTGAAGGGTTCAAATTTCTTGGCGTACATTTAACATGAAATTGCTTTATATCTTTACTTTCAACGCCTTCTTCATATGCGTTCAACAAAACGAAAGTGTATGTTAATTTCATGTACAATTGTGTTACAAGTTCTTTACAAGATGCTATTGACAATGGAATGCAGAAATAAAACTGAAGTTAACCTAACAAAGCGCAAAACGAGCATCACGTTTTATACCTTTAATGATCTGAGAATGTTTTTTTTACGATATTTTCATACATATACAGGTTTTTTATGTTTTATATTTTTAATCGGATTAAAGACTTAAATGCCCTCAACTAACGCCACTTACTCATCGTTCAAAAACTACGTGCTGTATGATTTCGGTCTTCGCGTCTATCTGTTTTCACCATTATTTTTCTCAGTGAGAGCAAAAACCTGCAGACGTAATACCTCTACCTCTGCATAAAAATAGAAAAAAGAAATATGTGTCGGAATTGATACCATTAGACACCAGCACTTAGATGTGTGAAAAAAAATACCTCAAGACCGAGTTATTTAAAAATGCATGTATCTTTTAGAGCGTTTAACTGGAGCCTGCACTTTCAGTTGGGGGTATTAAGAACGTAACGTGCACGCGTAAGAGGTTAAGATAAAAAGAATAAGAAAAAATAGGTGGGGGTGGGGGGGGGGGTAAAGTTTTAGCTGAAGGAATCTCCGCATCGCCGTGGGACCCGGATGTGTCATGGAATTCTAGGCTGATGGATGGCCGAATCAAATGGATACTCAATTTCGTGCGATTCGGATCTAAATCAATTTGTTTAACACCGGTTTCATCAGGGTCCCCACTACGACTGTCAGAACGGGTTTATGGGGGGAACGTTCGCGAAATCTGAGCTAATATGTCGTCCGCTTCGCGATAACCACGCAGACTCGCTTTGCGCAGCTCTTGATGAATTTATTCAACACAACTACGGCCAAAGGTGACCCCCCCCCCTTTCTCCCATCCACCCTTTCCCTACGTTCCCTCCCGATTTCGACCAGTCAGATGTATTTTGCGTGTCACGGGCCCGAAAAATGGTGTCAATTGCTTGTACCGTCCGAGATATCTAGATCAAGAAGGGCCTACATATATTTCCGAAGCCTCAATAAACGAGGAGAATATTGGGATTTAATAGCACCGGTTTTACAGCGCTCCGGATTCCCGAAGTACGCATGCGCAGATATCTCTCCATTTATTGTTGATGTTGTTGTCGACTACTGTCTTGTAGGGCACTGCTCGACAACACTTTATTATGTATTTCGAATAATGATATTAGCATTTGCACGATCTTTATCATCTTCTCCGTTTTTAAACATTGTGCATTGGTCTGCACGACTGCCTTACTTCACTAGTGCAATGTCTTGTAATAGCCATTCATTAATCCACTGTAACATGTATCTATTTGTGTAAATCCATTAATTCACTCCTCTCTTTGTTTCGTCAGTTCTTGCAGTGTGTTTGAATACCTTTTAAAAGGACATAACTCTCACGATAAGTGTAGAACTTTTCCCATCATTAAAACTCATCAAGAGCACCAACCTTTGACCTTTCACCTTATACTTTACCCGTTTCCTCTGAGGGAGAAATAGGAGGACAGGTAGATGGATGGATGGATAGATTGATAGATAGATAGATAGATAGATAGATAGATAGATAGATAGATAGATGGATGGATAGATACATACATACATACATACATACATACATACATACATACATACATACATACATACATGTATACATACATACATACATACATACATATATACATAGGTAGATAGATAAATAGATAAAAATGCATACGTACATACATAATACACGCACACATACATATTCACATAGGATTAAATCTGCAAACACACATACAAACATGCGGTATATGTTATGTTAAGGGAGAGAGTCAGTTTGGTATATGTGTGCGTTTGTTTGTGTGTATGTGTGTATGTGTGTGAGCAAGAAGGAGGGGGAGTCTCTTATTTTATTTCTTCATGATCAATCAAAATTCCATTTCTGCTTCGCTACCATGATGTCACTGCGGGTTTTTTTTCTCTCCAAATACAATCCATATCCCACTCTTTCTTATCCCTCCTTCTTCTCCTTCCTCCTCTCTCACTCTCTGCCTCTCACTATTTCCTTCTCTCTCACCCTGTGTCTATTTCTCCCTCGCCTACCTCATCTCAGAGTGCTCGATTCCTCCTCAAATCTGATTCATAAAGGACGGGGAAGCGCCTTGATTACACCTCCAAAAAAATGGAAACAATTGCAAACACTCAGATTTTCATGCCTCTCCGGTTTCTACACACAATTTGCCAACCTTTTTCAAATAGTTTTATTTGTCTTTCAGTCCCTCTCTCAACTTTTCTCATTCCGCCACACACTTTTCACCCCCTCTCCTCGTTTATCGAATTTCGCATTAGACTTCATTTGCCTTAATAGAAACGTCCGCACTGGAATTGGTTAGTGTGAATACCAAGAGAACCCGATACGCTGGACCGGTCCTCTTGGAGCGGACTTGCCGCGAAAAATAATTCTATCGTGGATTTGAGCAAGAAGTTATTCTTAATGGATTTCCAGATGACCTCACGTTTTTTCTTCCTTTTCTATTTTTTCTTTTTCCTGGAGAGAGCTGGGACTGAATGAGAATGAAGATGAGAATGAGGATGTTGAGCCCTGTTTGGTGATAATTTGATTTTTTGAAACTATATTATATGTGCTCTGCCTGTCTCTACACTTTCACTCTACTAACTCTTTCTGCCAAAACGCTGCCCCCCCCCCCCCACCCCACCCCGTCATCATCTGCCGATATGTCATCTTCTGCATCCATTCTTCCTGGTTTATGTTTTCAGCAAACACCTTGAACGTATAAAAGAGAAGGAAGAGACCGGGAATAGAGAATATAAATTGCAATCGAGAAAGCTGCACTTATTTCTTATTGACCGCAAAAGCAACGGGAATCGGAGCTGCTTGCCAGTCGCGGCCGTAGCCTTACACACCCTCGCAGGACGCATTTACGTGACAAGCGAACTAACTGGAAGAATTTTTGCCCTATTTAAATTTCAGCGTCATCGTCTTCTTCTTCAGTTGCACTAAAAAAGTGAAACATTTTCTAAAGATTTCCCCCCTTTTCTCCGATGCATTTCAATTCAAAGTGGAGTTTCGCCCCTTGTCTAAGATTTTATATACGGGGTCATAAACATTTCCCTGAGAAGGTGTAGTTGATATTTTCTCTCTTGCCTCTTCGCCAGCCCTTTATCTTGTTTTCCTCTCTCTTTTTTTTTCACTCAAACGCACCAGCTCAGTGAGAGGGATGGATGTCGTTTTGCAGGCAGGTACACGAGTGCAGCCATCAATATAGGACTGTGTCTCTTGGAGGGTCCTTGTTGCTCGTCTAACATGGCGATGGATTCTCGGCTGCCTAGTTCCTCGTGCCCTCTCGAAAAGGACCTCCGCCCAGGGCCCATTTGGGGAGGGTGAAACGAAGGCTCCGTTTCCACCTGTGAAGGAACGAGGTGTGTGACGGAGTCTTTAAAAAATAAAGCGGCCATCTTCCTTGTTTAGGACTCGGAGAGATGTCGTGACGACGTCCTGTAACCCAATTCTCACAGTCTAGAAGTTTTTAAACTCGATTTTTTTTTTTTGGAGGGCGCCTCCTTGAGGGGCTATTATTGTCGAAGCCCTAATTGGCATTCATCGTCTTCTAATCACGTGATGTGTCCCCTTATGAAAAAAAAAGAAAGAAAATGAAAAAGAAAACGAATTTTTGCGGCTCTCCATCGTCATCAGTAACGTTATAACTTAACAAACACAAACAGAGATTTCGGCCTACATACCGAGTGACTACGCTGATTGAATGGATGTGTGATCTAGGACACGGCCTAAATAGCTGCTAGAATGGTGGGGTCCACCGGACAGTTCCCTTTTCCGGATAACATAGCACAAGTGCGAGAGGAGAGACGCACTTCACGCCTGCGTAAGAGTCCTGCAACGATACAGCAGTACTAGTTGGGTAGGAGGAGGACGGCCGCCGGAGCTGACAGCGCCGGCGACGGCTCTGAGACATCACCGCGCAGCACCATCTCCCTCGTGTGCCGATACTCAGTGCCTTATAGAAGACGATCATAAGCGCCATTAGCTACGTGCGACGCTACAGTAATTCTTTTACCCACATTCCAAATATCGATGAGACTCTTCCAATCACATCTAATGTTGATTTTGTTTCCTTTCTCATATAAAGCCCCTGTGGCTGCCTATTTTCCCCCCTCTTTCGTTTTTATGAAATAACTCATGTGCTCTAAGCTGATGGTATTTTCTCTCTAATCCAGCCATGCCTCATGATTTGGCACCTCGTTCTTCTTCACCTGCTATTTCATAAAACATAAATACGCCCACGCAATCCCAAAACAGTGCATTGAGCTAATTAAAACTATTATATTAGCGGTGCTGGCGAAACCTTCCGCCTGTTAGGCCCTGGCTCAATCAAATGGTAAGGAAATAATTAGGTCAGGCGGACTCAAAACCGGGTCATGATCGATATGGAACTAAGGCGCCGTCGTCGACACTCCAAACAATTTTCGCGCTCGACCAAGTTTCGCCCATAATCTCCGTAATACAACTGTTTGAGTTTTCTAAATAAACCATGTATGCTGGGCCGATTCACTCACTCAGAACTTTCAATGTATGGTGGAACTCAAATAAAAGCAAAAAAAAAAAAAACAGAAAAAAGAAAGAAAAAGAGACCGAACGAAAGGAAAGCGACGTAGAAATCTAGGAAACGTTCTGAAAGGAAAGTAGTCAGAATCGGGCATCTGATTTATAGTTTGCTCTCCCCCCCCCCCTCATTTTAGTTTCTTTTCAAGCAAAATAATACTAAGAGCTTTATTGATTCCATAGTTGAGAATAGGTTTAATTTACGTGACAATCATTGGAATTACATGGACGGTATTTCATATCGAACCAAGATAAACATCGTACAAATAGAGCAGATGGGAAAGCGGATGAATATACCAAAAATGATAGATCGTAATGCATTACGTTTGTATGTACTATCAATTCATGTCACTATTCAATACTTGTACCTATCTACGTATCCATTTGTCTATTTACTCATTCTTATTGTATGCACATCCTTGTTTAACAACTCATTAAGCTACCTATGTAATCAATGATCCAACAGACACATTTCATTCAAATTCTACAAAGATTTTTATTAGTCCATTGGTAATTGTTTGATGGCGCAGACGAATAGTATTGGTTATTAGCGATTGAATAGATTCATATTTGCATAGGTGGTCTCTATACGCTGAGAAAGACGGTCATGTTTAGCGCCAACTTAGAATTCACGACAGGTTCAAATTCAAACATTCACCGTGACAGCACGTCGCCTTATACTGCCACGTTCTCATTTTCACTGCCTTACAAGTAGGAAAGGCACAGAACGACAAGAAAACGTCTTTGCCGCTTTTCATAATGCTCTCATCGGTACAATGAGTACGACTTTTTTTTTTGCCCTGCTCCGTTCTTTATACTTTTAATAGCATGGATAATATATTCAAATCGACACTCAAAATTAGACGATTCGATCCGGAGATCACGAGTTTCCACAAAGGACTGGCGGGTAAATTGACCTCGGCTACCGGTCTGTCTCCCGCGTTATCCTAAACTGCAACTCGGATCATCTGCGTTTGGATACTGTACTCTCTCCCTCTCTCTCTCTCTCTCTGTCTCGGTTAAACCAAGTGGTCATCAAATTGATCAGTCACTTCTCTGGCAGATATAGAGGAGGAGGTGGGTCGGGGAACAGTCCAGGGAGTGGGGAAATGGTGAGAGTTGGAGACGAGGAGAGATGGGGGAGAGAGCGAGTGAGATGGAGAGGAGAAGAGGAAAGGGAAGTGAGTTGCACATATCGGGGAGGCGCATGTCGCAAGAAAAAAAAAAAGAAATAGGACAGCATTACAAAGGTTTACAAACGAACAGACGGCGAAACTAGGTAATGTCAACATAGAAAAAGTCGGAGAGGGGGGAAAAAGTTCTCACGCGCCTTGCAAAAATGCGAGCGATGCGTTCGATGGGGTTGTGTTTATTCACAAATTTCACAATTGTCATAATGTTTAGAAGAAAGACTGAGTCCTCGGAAAAAATTTGTGTTTTGCATACATTGGCCTCGATTTTCGTTCTCTCGATTTTAAAGGCTGTGGCCCTTTTCGTGCCCGCTTTTCTTCAAATCTATATTACTATATTTTGCCTGTCATATTGTATCTTATCACTATTGCTTATTTTTTCGTTACAAACAATGCTGGGAGTAACCCGACCGAAGGACGCATGTGTTCATCCGCTCGCTTCATGAGGCAAACGTATGGCGATCCGGTTGAGCGAAGACCCGGAAGCATTCACTCGTAGTGTCACTTAAAAAAATACTGCCTCTTTCAGAGAGAACCACAAAAAGAGGAATACCGTTACAAAGTGAAATTCACTTTGAATTATCTCCGGTTATAAAGCTTCTCCTGCTAAGACAGTCAAAGACAAATCTAGAAAGTGGGAATCTTCATAGTCGCAATCTTACACCTACCCGGTCCCCTAAGGCGATTGGTTGAGTTTCGTTTAAATTTTAATCGGCTAGTTTGGTTTAACTTTGCTTTGAGGTTGTTTGTTTGTTTGTTTGTTTCTTTCTTTCTTTCTTTTTGTTTGTTTGTTTGTTTGTTTGTTAGTTTGTTTGTTTTTAATAATAAACAAACGCTGCCGCATCTCCGAAAGAGAATATATATTGCTTTTCGTACAAATGTAGCTCCTTGCGTCACCTGCAGAGATTCCTTCATTCCCTGAACATGACAGACTGGGTGCCATAAGAGATTGGTTTATAAGGCAGATCGGCAACTTTGATCGAGCAACGAAGAGTTATAATGTAGAAGACTGAACAGAGGGATGGATTGGGAAAGTGACACGTGTTTTTTAAAGAATTCTAAGCATGAGACATTGCGCAATAATGTAGCCTTCTGTAGTCATGAAATAGCAACCGATAATGGAGTCCGCCAGTGTCTGGAGCAAACGAGAGTTCGATCGTTGGCAAAATGGAGTTCGTACAGGAAACATCATTCTTCTTTCTTATTGTCTTGTTTTATTCGTGTATGCTGTTTTATCATTACGTGTTCTTATCATTCACACACACACACACACACACACACACACACACACACACACACACACACACACACACACACACACACACACACACACACACACACACAATCTCTCTCTCTCTCGTCTAGTCCATCCGACATCCACTGTCTTTGTGAAGTTATTGACCATGGTATCAAATTGGACATTTCTTCTTCATCTTTAATTTCTTCTTCTCCATTTTTCTCTTATTTTCTCGTTAATACCACACGAATTCGTATGAGGATTACGGTTTTCAATTAGAGCTCAGAGTGGAATGATGAAAAGTTTCTAGCGAGACGAAAATCGGCTGTAATTAGCCCAGGAATCTCTGTTAGGTATCGCACGGAACTGCGTCCTTCTATTGATCTCATGCGACACTAGTGCAGATCAAAGCCCTAATGAACCCGAACCGGCGCGGTATGTTATTGAGGATATGCCGCGAGGATAAAGAAAATGATGGCAGGAGACTTTCGGTGCCCTTAAATTCCATAAATATGCATGTCTAATCGGATGGCCTAATTAAAAATTTACCGCTGACGTTTGACAGTAGAATATATGATATATCAATTCAAATGACTCACCTCGTGGCGTTTAATAGTATGGAAGAAATCTCCTGGAAATCTTAAAAACCAAGTAGATTTGGAGAGAATTTTCATGCACAATTCAGGAACCCAAAACACCATCCATTTCGGACTATATACGTCTTGCATATTATAACATCTTCTCAAATTTTCCCTCATATCAACATATTTCGTTCAGTCCGTTAATGGCGAATCACCAAGATAGATTTTCGGGTAGGAGGGAAGGGGTTAAGTGTCCTTACTATACTTTCATAATAATTAGGCTATCCAAATACCCTTGCCCCGTATTGTCGTAAACCGCTGCATTCTGCCTAACGCGGGACACTGGAGCGCGCTCCAGTCACCATTCTAGTGGACATAGGCATAGGGATGAGGATGGGGGGGGGGGGGGGTAATGGGAAGGGGCGGGGATGGAGAAGGGGGAGGATCATCGAAGTGCCCGGATGTGTATTCTTTGTAACCCAGTTCCGTGGCCTATTTATCGTGACTGCATAAACACCGACCCGTGAGGCTGTTACGAGCTGTCGAGTAGCCTTATTCTTATTTTATTAATTCTCTACAGTTCTTCCTTTATCTTCAGATAAAAGGGAAGGAAAAGGTCACCAATACTTTTTGACTCTCCCCCCCCCCCCATCTCTCTTCCTCCTCCTCCGCTAGGCTTGTCTATTCAACTTACATCACGGTGTTTATTGGTAAGCTTAATGGATGACCAGCCGACTCTGGACACGCTTTGTCCAAGTTGGATCAACGGGAACCCCGCGAATACTCTGTAAGGTGTTATGATACGCATTTTCATATTCACACACATACACACATACTCATATAGATGTATTTTCACCTAGAGAGAAGTATGGATAGATATACAGCAAATAGATAGACAGATAGATAGATAGATAGATAGATAGATAGATAGATAGATAGATAGATAGATAGATAGATTAGATGTGTAAAAGTACAATTATCAATATGATAATTTCAGTTTAAGAATTTAAATCAAATACAGGTTGCAAACAACACGATACCCTTATTGTACTTATGGTACCTAAAAGTAACAAATACAAAAAAATAATAATAATGTCTGACTGTGGCGCGCCTCAAATCTTGATAGTGTGGAAACCACTTGTCATTTAAAAAAAAAAGAAAGGCAAATATTTATCATTTAATCCGACTTCAAACACATACATAAGCTTTGAAATCCAAGAGCGAAAATCGGCGTTTAGGTTTCCAACCTTAAATTAACAAGTTGTTTTTTAACATTTCTATAGAAAATCAATACATCGGATTATAGCAAAGGGAGATCCTCCATGACATTGGGGGAATTCAACACGGAAAAACACGAAACAGAAAGAGACAAAAAACGTTACGGTTTCAAGCAGAGAAGATGCTCGTTTGTTTGGTTTATCTTCGGCCGTGAACGGTTTAACTGTGCATCAACTAGCACTTAACATGCCCTTTTAGGGCAAATGATGACAGCCTTGTGTTTCAGTTAGATGAGGAAGAATCAGGAGGAGGAGGAGGGGGAGGAAGGAGGAGGCAAAGGGGGGTAAAGACTGGTAGAGGGGAGAGAGGGAGAGCACAGTGGGTGAATGTGGAGTGGTATAATAAGCCAATGTACTTAAACCAATGGATTCCTCCCCCAAAGGATGTGTTGTAGTGGGTCAAATGGGATAAATAAAGATGATCAACGGGAGTGGGATTAACGACACTAGAATCGCATCATACCAGAGGGGAAAGAATGGTCAGGAGACATGGGGTTAGAATGACAAAGACAGGGAAGGAATGGGGGGGGGGGGGAGGGGGCAGAGAGAAAGAGAGAAAGAGAGAGAGAGAAGGGAAACATAGGACGAGAGTAGTAGAGAGCCGATTGGGGGTGGGGGAGAAGGGAGGGTGGAAGGAGAAAGAAGGAATGGAAAGTTTAGATTCCCTAGCCGGTATCACCTTACATTGTCCCTGCATCGGATACCAAAAAGTGCACCCAGGGATGGTGGGACTATTTTGCAAAAAATCTGACAGACATTCTGTACTCGATTATGCCCTAACAAGGTACAAGCACTGGACAAGAAAAAAAAAATGGAGAGGAGTATGATGTAGGGAAAGCGGTTCGCTCACCAAGCTTTCGTTGGTTGAGGCATCCCAGTTCTTCCGTCCTCACTGAGTGTGGTTTAGGCTTACGGAACGCGCCATATCATTCGATTGTATTCATATCGGCTGGGTGATCATTGCTGATACAAATCTACCGCTTGAAAATATTCATAGATTTTTTTTTCCCTTTCTGTCCTTTCAATCGTTTTGATGTTCACCTTTCTAACCAGCTATTCGAGATGTTTCCCTACCCCCCCCCCCCCATCCCCCACCACCTCCTCTTCCCCCGCCATTCCAAGTCAGTCTCCTTTTACCATCAGTCGTGTCATTTTACAGCGAGTGCCTGGTGAGGATTAGCGGGCTAGGCTCGGGTCGCCTGGGTGGGCGTGCACTGCTGGACCGGCTGGAAAACCCAACGAATGAATCAGGACGACGGGAGAGAGAAAGAAGGAGAGAGTGAGAAAGTGAACAGGAGAGCGATGGAGGAGAGAGAGAGAGAAAAAAAAAGCGAAGACAAAAAAATGGGGAAAAGAAGCAAACAAAAGTGCTAAGAACTCTAAGACTTCAGGTGGATGACCTACGAATCAAAGCTTTCGCCTTGTTTCGCGCCGACTTGGAGAAGGTAGCGACAAAGTGCAGCCGCCCTCCCTGCCTGAATGTACACATGCACGCAAGGCGATGACTGGAGCTCGTATTTGGTTTGCTATATCGGGCAAACAGGCCGATGCGGCCCGCTATGTACACGACTCGACCCTCCGAATCAAAACTTTCAACGTTACTATCTTACCGTAGACAGGTGTGTACACGTAACATCAAGCAAGAAGGAAAGAAAAAAAGAGAGGCAGGGATGGAAGAGAGGGGGTAATCAAAAGAGGGGATTCTCTCGTGTAGATTTCTTTCTCTTCATCCTCCTACTAAAGCAACACAATGAGCCTTTCTGAGCAAAGTGACTGCCTCCAACCTTCCTCGGAAAACACGTTATGATTTATATATATTTCTATCGATTCTTAACCTACCGAACCCTGAGTGGCGTTGATGATGAGGTCTGGTAGTAGCAAGTGATAACTGGGGAGCAGAGAAGCGAGAGTGTGTGTGTGGGAGGGGGGGTGGAGGAGGGAGAGAGCGAGTCAGAAAGGAAGTAAAGCCACACCGGCATGAGAAATATAATCATTCAATATCAGTGAACAAAGTGCAATTATTTGATTTCATCGCAGTTGCAGTTAAAAGGGAGGGATATTCCCCTGTTGGTACATATGGCGAGGTTCTCCGCGGGCTGTATCATTCCGTTTTGATTTTAATATGCGCGGGCAGTGTTCTTCGCCGCATCAAAATGATTGTGTCGTTGTTTCCAACAATAAGTAAGTACAGTAAGCTCACTACGAAAAAAGAAAAAAAAAAAACGTTTCGCCTCAAAAGATTCTCTACATTAGGTGCAAGTTTTATAAGCCAGTTTAGCTTTGTTGGATCATCAAAAGGGCTCCCTTAGCTATAGACTCTTTCACACAACCCTGAGAAGAAGAATCGAGAAAGTAAATAAATTTGAATTGATGAATCCAAGGTAGTGATGGGTTGATTAATCAATCGTCATGATGTTTACGAGAGAAATAAGGACCAGTTTATCAACATGACTGTTTTCACTTTAATACGTACCCCTTACACAACGTTTATTCCTACCAACAAGATAAAAAAATGCCCAAGCCTTGCTCGATTATAGTATCAATTATACAACACGCTGGATTCCAGGGAATTGCTTTGCGTTTTGTTGTGCGCAGATAGATCGAATAATTTTACCACTAATTTATCAGAGGGAGATCATACACTTTTTGAGAAAAATTGCAGTAAACTTTCACATTTACCAATATACCAATTTACCAATTTCTATAAACATAGAACACACCAAGCCGTCATTTCCCGAATGACGTATCACGGCATTGAATATTTCAGGGACAGGAATTGGATGCAACAAATGGAAAAATTATCTTGAGTAATGCAACATTTAGAGTTTTAACAGATAATGAATACAAATAGTAGGGCTTTGTTGAGAAGATGTGACCGTGATATTAAAGACAATCTTTAAACAAACATTTATGCATGATACTTGAGAAAAAAATCGGGTCTAGTACGTAAAATTATTCATCAACATCAAAGAGACCGATGTGCTTGTGTAAGTCAAGTTACTTAACTTTATCATCCGCTTCTAGGTGATTTTCGCAGTATAATTACACAATACTCTGCTGCAACTGATTTAAAAGAAATTATCCTCCATCGACCTAAATCAACACTGAATATGCATTGTCTAAGTAATAGCCATAAGACAATCATGGGTCTTATATAATCAATTCAGTTCAATTCAATTCAATTTAATTCAATTTAATTCAACTTTTATTTTCATTTCCATTAAATAAACAGGGAAAATCATATACAATGAATTAACAGAACATATTTGTAATAATTTCAAAAACGTAAATTAACAAAATACATGTGATCATGACTAACAACATAATTGAATTTTTAAGGCATATACATATGCATAGTACAAGGATGGGAACGGAAATGGAGGGTCCCACTAAAAAGCCAAGCCAAGCTTGAGTTCGAGTTGGTCTTGAACCCATGACCTCCTGATTACTAGATAGGCGTCATATAATTATCTATACCGAGCTTCAGGCCGATAGCCAGTGATGGTTCTTATCAATATATCAATTAATGATTCCTGTGTCGAAATTCTTTCGTTGAAACTGATTAACAAATTGGCCTCCACCGACGTATATAAACACTTATCATTCTGTGCTGAGGGTTCGAATCCAATCCGACTATGTATCAGTTGCAGTAAAAACATCTCCACGCAAGAATCATTTTATTTGCATACTATACTTTCGTCTTTAATAATGTCAGTGTCTGCTTGTGTGTATCTGCCTGTAAAAGTGTAAGATGGTTTGTGTGTTTTTTGTCTGTACTTCTCAGCTTAAACAGAGAAATGTGTCGTCACAACATTTTCATTAAATGAGAAAGGGAATTCCTGTTCCACCTATTAATTCGAAGGATAAACCGTCAGTCACTTTGAACGACGAGTGCCAAAGTTGGCAACCGTTGAATGCATTGTTACGTGACTGCAATAATCGCGGAGACCAAAGGAATAAAAACAAAAAAGTAACATCTTCTCGTGATCTATGCAGAAACACATTTACACACAAATTAAATATATACACACACGAGCGCACACACACGCACACACACACGGAATTGAATGTATATTGTTGTGTGCATCAGGTGTCGCCAATTTTCGACTTCGGGCTCGGTCAATATGGGGCTATTTGGGGGAGAAGGGTCCCCACAACCAGTCCTATCGGCTGTATATAAGTCACTTGGAAAATTTGTTTAATCGACCGTGAGAACTAGTAGTAGAAGTGACTGGAATTGTTCAAAAGATAATAGCATTTAGGACCCTACATACATACATACATACATACAGTTGTACATACATACATACATGCATACATGTACATACTTGCATGTGTGCGTCTATAAATAATTATACATAATACACGCATGTGCATGTGGTGATGGTGATGGTGGTTGCTGCCTCTTTCGTAACTGGCTCAACTTGGAAAATCCAGGGACTCAAATTATCGAAAAATGGCGTCCACAGCACTTCTCCGGACATACATAAGGCCTACCTGAGTTTTATTTTCTTCTTTCTTACTTACTTACTTACTTTCTTTCTTTCTTTTTTGCTGACGATGAAAAGTATTCCATCATCCTCTTACTCTTGCAATTGAATTGATTACCACCAAAATGAAAAAGAAAAAGAAAACGACGGACTAAGTGGAAACGCAGATCCTGGTGATAAAACTTAAAGTCTAGGTGCTCGGCAGATGACTTTGCAAATGTCTTTGGCGATTAACTTCACCACGACTCCACTATCAAGTGCTTCATGCTGACTTGTCGTGAGAGCACCGCGTTGGGGCAGGTGGGTTTGTACCATTAACTCTTGTCTCGAAAGGTTTGATTATGGGGCATCGAACGTTCACAATGCAAATCCATTTAACTGAGAACTTTTAGAATTATTCATTACACGTAGTTAGCTCTTATAAAACCTTCTTCAAAGTGATAAAAGGGATGGGGCTCTTTTGGTAAGAGGACTCTTTAAAGGGATGGTATAGTTTTGGTTGAGATTGGGCTTCAGGTTTTCAACTTTTTTGTGAGATAATGAGGAACCTCTGATAGAATATGAAAAAGCACACAGTTGTAAGAGGAGTTCAAAGTTTATTTGATGAAAATTGGTTTTGAAAGGGCTGAGATATCCAAAAACAACTTTGTTTCACTTTGTTTTTCGTATATCTCAGCCATTTTAAAACAGATTCCTCTTAGCATTGCATGCTCTTTGATATTTCCTAAGTGGTTTCTAATTATCTCGTAAAAGGTTAAATCTGAATCTCCCATCTCAACGAAAACTATGCGATCCCTTTAAAGTTGGAAAGGGGAATCTACTTAATATGTTAATCTTTTGCCCTTTCTGTGATGCAGGGAAAGAGTCAATAATCATTTCTTAGCTACTCACCTGCTTGACTGACTGTTATTTTCACACATCACTCATACTGTATATCTTTTGTATATTCCACCCAATCATCAAGTTTGAAGATTTCAATTTGATATTGACAACTGAATGATATTCACCGGTGTAATTGAAAATGCCATCAGTGCTTTTATCACGTCTTTATAGATACAACTTATTCAAAATGTTTCACCAAATCAAGTGAAATTAGGCGCAAGTGTTACACCTGTTTTTATCACATTTAGACTGCTGGGGAAAAAAAATAGCATGAAGATGGGGTTCAGAGTGACCAAAAATGTTGGTATTATGGTTGGCTGCAAGCGCCTCTCCCTAAAGCCAATCTATGTCACAGTATTGTACATAAGTTCATGAAGCGATTTAATATATTTAACCTCAACTTGAATCCAGGCAGGACCCAAGCACATCTTTGCCGTTCATTACATGGAATAGGATGTTCGTGTTTGACACGTGGAACTAATTTCGGGCCGAAGGATACCTACACTACAGAAAACAGTGCTCGGGTATGTAGTAATGCATCCCCCTTGCGATTTGGTGATTAGATGCATTAGCAGCGCCAGTGATGAGCAGTAATTATGGTTAACCGCCAAGTTAAGGGTTCGATACCCCACCCCATTTCATCCCCGCCCTTTCCGCGTCGTGCGCCCCAGTCACATTGCGATATCCGGTGAGCCAAGTTGCAGCATTAACCGCACTGCTAAACGTGACATCGATAATTTATCTCAAAAAACATTTACTCGGATAATTATCAGGTGGAAAACATACCCAGATTCGGTCGAACAACAACAGCAAAAGTACAAGTGGTACACGGCATGTGATAGGCTTGCTTCCAGACTGAGTCTAGCTGGGACAGCGAAACTCATGTTAGCATGCCACGATGCGTGATTTCAGGCACAACTTCATCGTCAAAATGTTGATGGGCTCAGGTACAAGATCAGAGAAACTACATTTTGTGGTTTGGCTCTGTAGCTTTTTATCATGATTTGTACCATTCATGTTTGCCTTTTATGTTAAAGGTAGAGTGAAGAATTCTCATCCATATGGGCCTTTTATTGTATTGTTTTATAGTTTTTTGTTGTTTCTGTTGCGGAAGTTTCAAAAGCTTCATGACGCTAAATTCATATGTGATATCTAAATTGGCAACATTTTTCAGAAGCTGAAATTTTCTGATGCTCTCTCAAATTGGCATTCTTTTTGCGTGTGTGCTTGTGTGCGTGCGTATATGAATGTGTGTGTGTGTGCCTATGACTGCCTGCTTACTGGTAGTATTATGCAAATTCAAGAAATCTTGTTAGTTCCACTTAATCTTTTTCAAATAGCCGAATGATACCCAATGAAAGTTAGAGGCGCCAATCTTATAATAACAAAATGATGATTTATCTGCAGCAGAAAAATTCCCTGAAGCTTGATGGAATAAAGGGCAAACTTTTGGGGTTTAATCTGATTTTCGAAAGAGCAAATAAGAAAAAAAAAACAGCTGCAAATACACGATTTGTGACCAGTAATATATAACGAATATCATGTGGAATCGGTTTGAAAATCATTCATTGATGAGATATGGGCTTCATGTATACAATTTTACACTACATATAGTATTCGATTGACATGTTCCGCTACTGCCTTTTTAATGACTTTTTTGTTTTTCCTTGATCTTTATTGATTTCATTCTCAAATCGTACATAAATGAACAATCCTTCATGGGTACAAAATAAAACAAACAAATACAGTTGAAGACAATTATCAACATCATTTTGTAGTATTTACTGCCATAATCTCTTTCTCTCTCTCTCTTCCTTTAACATTGATAACGATAATAAATCAAAGTCAAAGCAACTAAATAATAATACAATACTTTTATAATATGCCTTCTATGCCATTTGAATATATGCATTATATCCTACTAGCTTAATCATGTCTACATATGAAACTATTTTTTCCACTTGAATGCGTAAGCATTTAACTCATATGCCAATTTTTGAGAATAATATGCAAGTATTATATGCATTGAATATACGAAAAACACACACAAACATAATACAAAAATGCAAACGTAATTAATTACACAAAGAAAGGCTCTGGGCTGTTGACCCATACAATGTATTTTGAAAAGTTTATTTATTGATGAATAGCATTGTATCAATTTCTGAGCTAATACGTTTATATATAAAGTAGTAAGCTTCTATTTGAGTTAACACATTATATGATGTATAAAGTACACATTGTAGTAAGCTTCTACACGATTTAACACATACATCTTTTTAAGAATTGAAAATCAACTCATATGAACATTTTGTTGGATATGAAAAAGACAGTTTATTGTGATTCTTAGTCATTCTTTGCCGTTACTGTCGACACCATGTCATTGATGATTCAAGTACTGCTCTCTCCTGTAAGGGCCAGGTTACAATGCTAAATTAGTCAAATTAAAATTACTTATGTTACTGCGCATTCGAAATGACTAAGACCAGTAATTCTGGCAACATCTAGGGAATGCCGTGTAGGATTATTCAATGACATCAAATGACTCTGAAACAGATTGTCAGTTTCAGCTCAGCTCAGAATTATGTTGACTTTTATTTTTACACTATTCTTCTATACGTTACTTTTTCTTGATTTCATGTTTTCCTTTCTAGCATTATTATTTTTTTTTTTGCGTTTCATATCAATCAAGTATGCATTACATTTTGTCATTCTCATGATTCTCTTAACCGTATACTTCGGATTAAAGAGTACTTCAGAGATGTCCGACAAAATGGTACGACACCCAGAGCTTTTGGGATTCTGTAGTAATATCTACCGTTCTAACTTGTAACATGTAAGGTGAAAACTTTCTTCTACAGGGAACATCGAATCCCTCGTTGCAATTGTTGCATTTCTTTTGTTTCCACATTAAAAAAGTGAGTACGTGTAATTGTAACTAAAAACGGAAGTTGCTCTCGTATGACAAATGGGCAGTCTGAAACTTGGCGAAAAAATCGAGTGAAAGTAGTTTTGAGTGTGGCGTGGTAGGCATCCGGGCTTGTAAACATCCATTTTATTTCATCTGTCATATCTTGTAGCCCTGCGGCACCAGAACTGGTTGGCCTCTATTTCCTCATTTCCATTTCAATCGACGAGAAAATAACCGTTCGGAAGGCGAGAAAAATGATTCGAAATTGATGACACTCCTCCGCTGTACAGGCACGTCACTCTAAAGGCGAAAACTTGAAAGAAAAACGAGAGTTAAACTGGAGAAATATGTCCCTTTTGGCAAAAAAAGAATAGTTCCACTGTTAACAGGTAGTTTAATGGCATCGCAGAACAGCATCACCTAAAGATATTGCGTTTACAACATTTCATAATTGACCACTTGTATTAGCTGACCCTTTTTGAGGGGGGAATTTCTATTTTCTTAAGCGCCTATTGATTTCTCTCGGTTTCAATTGAAGGACCACCTTTCATCATTCGCATCATCCATAATTTCTTAAACGTTGATGTGACAGAGGACGACCCCGGATCGCTTTGGTAGCCGAGAGGAAGGGGTTCTCCCTCTGAGCGAAGGTGACGGAGACCAAAAAAAGTTGGATTTGACATGATTGACATTTGTAGACCGGGGGCAGGTACCTAGATAGAAATGATGACATTCGGCCACATATGCGGTTCGCATCATTGCCCTATTTTGTTGTAGTGTATTGATATGAAAACTTGGGCGAGATGCGGTGAGCAGATGCCCTCGGTAGATATAGTGGAAAAAAAAAACGGCGACGGGAGGGCAGCAAACTCCAGCTTGAGGATCTGGTAACAATGTGCCAAGCGAAGCCAAATGTCGCGGGCCGGAGACTCACGGTGGTGTTGGAAAAGTTATATCCAACTGTCACGATACCCTCACCAACCTCTCATCACACCGCTTGTGTCCCCGCGAGCAACCAAAACACCCCAGTGTTTCCCAGATTGAGAAGGCCAGGACATACGACCTTTGTGATTTTTTTTTTCCTAACACAAGAACACCGTAAATTTATCCTCCGCACATCAACGGATGAAAATCTTAAAGCTCTTTTTTGTCATATCATTTTTTTCTCTCTCCTTTCAAACTCGAACCCCAAAATGTTCAAACCGCGACATCAGTTTTCATTTTGATATCATGATTCTAAACGCAGGATCCACCCACAAAAGTAATTACAAATCATTACTTGAATGACATATCCATAGTGCATATAAGTTTAATAAATCAATATTTGTATATAATGTCCTCCTATATCAAAAGTACTATTAAATAGTTGTTTTATGTAAACATTGACAAATGCAAATAAGAAAGCATAAATTGACACACTTACACAAAATCCAACCAAAAAAAAAAATGTAGGCTGTTGCTTAAAGATCCATGCACCCTTGTGTCTATTGTATAGTAATTCTATACCGCCAGAAAATACAACGATGAAAATGTTGAAATTTAAATGATGTTCCCATCTTCACTAGATGAAAAACTTCATTTTCTGTTTCAACTCCAACGAAGTCAGTGAACTCGCAAACAGTTATTTGGCACTCAGTTGCAGGATTCAAAACTGCTTCGATAATTTATCTGGTAACTTTAGTCGGTTAAACGCATTTGCGATAAACATCAGCGTAGATTGGCATCTGTAATACATGGAAGGAACTTTGTGACCGAAAAACATGTGAAGGAAATTGCGACATGTTATTATATCCTTCTTTAACATCGATAGTTCTTTGCTAGACATTAAAAGAGGGGCAAATGTCGAAGACCTCTGTCTCTGTTTGTCTGTTTGTCTGTTTCCCCCCCCCCCACCTCTCTCTCTCTCTCTCTCTCTGTCTCTCTCTCTAGCAGAAACGTTTATTCATTGCATGTGATTAGAAATGGACATTTGCCAATAAAATGTGTAATTACAATGAGGCTTCAAACTAGCAATAGGAAAGCATTTACACTTTCCATCCAAGCTCTCGACTGGTACAATTCTCAGCAACTTTCACGTTCACGATGATAACAAGAATAACTCGGATTAAGAGAAAGATGGATATGTCTCATCACAGTCAGAACTGAAATAGGACAAGTCTGGAGTGTTAAAGTTTTACATGTTTCCATCAAATTTTGACATTAATGGTTGTGAACAAAAAATATAATCATCACCACATAAGAATATGTTTTTTTGTGTGTGTGAATTGACGATTGAGCGTCCTTAACCCTCTCCTCTCTACAAGTAATAATATTGCTAGCTTAATGCAAAAGAAAATGAATCCTACAGTGGATGTACCGTTGCTCAGTCTTTTCACGTCTAAAAGAGGAAATTTTGTGAAGGTTGATGAGTATGGGTCACTTGCAAACTCTCGAGTTCGCGATGTGCTCACCTCACTTACTTTGACTATGTGGATATTCGTTATAATCATATCTTCTTCCAAAAAAAACAACAACAACCGTGAAACACTGAAATTCTTTGGCTTATTTTTTCATCATGGAATCTTGAATCTTTGAATATTTTTGGGTCCAATTTGGATGAGATTAATTCTGTATGTTTAGCTTTAATCTATCTATCAAAGCCGACTTAAGCAGAGAGTTGAACTTAACCAAAAGCTCTACAAGCGCCTGGTATAAGCTAGCATTCGAATATTGTATAATGAAAATTGTTAGTTGCTTTTAAACGTACGTTTATTTGAAGGGATGATATAGTATTGGTGGAGATTAGGATTGGGCTTTTAACTTTTTGTGAGATACCATGAAACCATTCATGAAATGATATAGAGCATACCTTTCTTAGAGAAATTCAATGTTTATCAGATGAAAATCGGTATTGGAATGGCTGAGACATCCAAAAACAAAGTAAAACAAAGTGATCATAATAAAAATGAGTCCCATCTTTTATTAGGATTGCTCTGGCTCAGAATAATATAAAATGTCTCAGCCATTTCAATACCAATTTTCATCAAATAAACGTTGAATCCCTCTTGAAATTACATGTTCATTCATAATTATTATTTCATGAGAAGTTTCTTATCATCTCACAAAAAAAAAATAGAAACCTGAAGTCAGGTCTCAACCAAAACTATACGATCCCTTGAGGATAAATGAGGGGGGAAAAAACCGCTTGGATATCATAAGCTCATATGTTACTTGAGATGATTGACGACAAATCATGTATTCTTGAATACATACATTTTCTGATTGAATAAAGCTCTGTTAAAGATTGTGCCGGGTTATAGAAATTACATTTTACGATCTATGGGAACTTACGTACCAATATCCTTCCACAAGTTTTACGATTAACGAATCTAAACTTCGTCGATCGGTTCTGCCGATACTTGGCATAGGTCATCGGATCAATATTTTGGGATTAGGTTTCGTCCAATGAGGTTAGTCGAATGTTGAAGGACACCTTCTCTTTCCCGACGACCTTTTGATATGAGTTTGATCATGAAGCCTCCCTTGTTTGACTGACATAAACGAGATGGGCTTGGTGTGGCTGAGTGTGTGAGATATGTGTGCGTTTCGCTCCCGTGTGGCACTCTAGCGGATGTGTAAGTGCGTGTTTGCCGAGCGCGTGGGTTATCCCAATTGTTTTGCTTTGTTTTGAAATTTGAGTGGTTTTTTAGGTTAATTTTGCGTTGCTTGATATTTTGTCGTTTTCAGCACTGTGTCATCAGTTGTGCGTGAACAAATGAAAACGTTTGAATCTCATTTGTATTTTGGCAGTTCAGAGTATCGTGTAAGCAGTTCAATTTGATTTGAATTTTACTGAATACGAAATCCTGATAGTATCTGATGCAAGAATATCGATAATAATAATAATAATAATAATAATAATAATAACAATAATGATAATGAAAATAATGATAATAATAATAATGATAATAATGATAATAACAATAATGATAATAACAATAATAACAATAATAACAATAACAATAACTAACAGTGCTTACATATTGCAAAACACATAGTGCATATGTCCCTATGGGCTAAAAAAAAAGTGGAAAGATCGTACAAAAACATACAATTCCAATTACAATGATTATTAGCAAAGATTCCGTCGGAATCCACCGTATAAACAATTGATAGATTAAACAAGTAGTAAGCACTTGCCAGCATCTGATATCACTGCCGTAACTTTTATTACAAGTAAGCATGAATTCCACCACGAAATTAATCATTTGAAGAAGGATGATTGTCGTCATAAATGTAATTATGAAGCGGTATATCTAAAGGAATGTGCAGGCTACCACGGAAACGTGCCAAAAAATCTCTCCGTATACATACACTTACACAATGTACGTACAAATATGCATATATATATATATATATATATATATATATTTTATATACGTTTATATGTCTGTTCAATTACCACAATTTTGCGTTGCTGCACAGTATCCAATAGAAAAACTTTATTGAACGGGGAGATAACGTATACGATCAAACGTTTTTAATTTCAGAAATGCACTTTCATATTGCAAATTGAACATGCTCTGCTATGCACTGTCCGTAACTATTTCCTCTATTCCAAAAGCCTTGATTACATTGCAGCTCTCATTTTATTATTTAGAGCAAGTACTTTGGTTAATGATGTATTTTTAGTGATTACTATCTGGCTCACCATTTATATGATGCACAAATATTTCTGGATCTAGAATAATGCACGCATTCTAAAAAGTCTAGACACATACACACACACACACTCACAGATAGAATTATATTGTTGAATAATTTTGTTATTCGTTAAATAAGCACTGTCGTCTTTTGTGTACGGACGTGCATAATGTTGTGTGTCCTTTGTCATGTGAAATCCTGTGTAATTGTTAAATAAGGTAGTGATTGATTTCGTAAATATACTTTCTTCATCACATTATCTATGTTTTATACATGATGTATATGTATATATATATATATATATATATAATATAACATTGTATGGGTTTATATTTATGTATATATATATATATATACACATATATAATATATGATAAATAATATATAACATTGTATGGGTTTATGTATATATATATATATATATATATATATATATTTATATATACAGTGTGTCTCTGAAAAAAATAATGTGCAAAATATTTTATAGTTTTCTGAAAATTTGCTGTTGAAGTTGGGTTTACTTTTTTTTAGAGACACACTGTATATCATACAACATAACTATGATTACAGATTCTTACTTCTTTGTCGTCAAGGGTTGTCTGTCTATCGAAACTCGTCTGTCATCTCTACGTATTTTGCTTCGGGTCTGACACATCTGAAAAAGTAATTCTAATGTAGATATGAGTTCACAGTGAGAGCGTTAGAAATGGGGGCAAAATTATTCTTTCTTTCGAGCTGTTAAGAGCTACGTGGGATGACGCATTTTGAAGTTGTTAAACTCGGGGAGAAAACGTTGGGAAGCGAGGATAATATTATAGTCACGTAGCCCTTTTGAACCTACAAAAGATGCAGATCATTTAAAGGATTGCCTTCCCTATTTTTTTTTTTGTTCTGCTTTTGTTTGGTTGTGCATTTTGGTCGACCTTTTCCCCTTTACCCTTGCTGATTCACACTTAAACGGAAAGAGCTTAAATGAAGAAGGGTTCGAATTAAGAAATTTGCTTTTCTTAACCCATTAATGCAATTTATTCAGAATGGCAGTCAGGAAGAAATACCATTACGTCTGGCATACTTCAACATTTTAATGACATTGTAAAACATGATAGCATTCACATCAAAGTTAGATAACAATGCATAGAGCACAAGAAATAATACTGTTGTACTGAATAGGAGTAATGATATGAATAAAGAGGGATGAATTGTTTTAAGAGTTAATTGAAACAATCATTCTACTTATACACTCAATCCAAAACTTCAGCACGGTATAACAATAATCAAAACAATGAATATTGTAATGATATCACTATTTTCTATCATTGATTTTTTTTTTGTCCTCAATTTGAGGGACTTTATTTAAATCAATTATTCAGAATCATGCATAAGTCAATACAAGCATAAGACAATTGTAGTCATAGTTCAATTTACATCAAATGAAAATTCTGTATATAACGGATTTTATCATCGATTTCTCGAATACTTCTTTTTTAAGAGATGTCATTTCAATATAACAGAAACTCATATTTGAATTCTTTTACAATAAAGGATGCACTAAATTGCTGGTTTCTGTATTCTTCCATGAGATATACCTTATAAATTACACATTCCATGAAATTAATTATTGCTTTGATAAAGAAATAATCCTTCTCACAAATTTCATACCCGATTACTATGATTTTCTCATCTATGATAATGTTTTTTTCTTGAGCATTCAAAAATAAGGTCAGTGGTCCTTGCCTAGATGTTTCTTATTCTCGGACAATATTATTTTTTATCATTGATAGTTTATACAATAAATTAAAAAGCATGTAACATGTATATAATGTAGGTTATTATCTCACTTCTTACCGTCTGCATTTTCCAGTCTGTTGTTGTTTGAAATTTGAAATGTGAAATTCTGCTGTTTCTCTAAATCAGGTATTAAGAATAATCATGTGTAATTATTCGACTTGATGCAAGTATGGAATTTCTCATACTTTCTTAAGCTAGTCTAAACGTGTTTTCTGAAATCTTTTATGTGACTCCCTGTGTTCTTGCTGTATCGCTATAAACTATTTGCTTTTTCAAATAAAGCATAAAAATTAGCACACAATTTGAAGACATCATCAATACATGTACATACATAAGTAACATAAATGTGTGTTTGTGATATATATGTATATATATATATATATATATATATATATATATATATATAATGTTTGTGTTGTGTGTGTTGGTGTGTGTTTGGATCTGTATCTCTCTCTTTGTATACATACTGTGAACTTTCATTCCATACATTCAGCTTTACATTGAAAAACGTAAACCAGCAAGGTTCCACAAGATACGTACATTTCCTTTCAAATAATAATTCCTCAACAGGTAAATCTAGTCTGAAAAGAAAAAAAAGTCTCACTACCACAGCGATGGAAAGTTTAACAAAATTTGCTGATATTGAGGGACGTTATCAAATTGTGAACTCTCGCTAATTTTGATTTAACAATCTTTAAATCATTTCAATTTTCCATTAAAAATATTTTTTCGTATTCAATTTCGGATTGAAAAATGCATGACATGTAACAAAGTAAGATGATACCAGATATCCATCTTGTGTGTTCAATGAAATATTATCAACTTAGAATAGGCGGTTGATATATGAAATAATTAATGAAAATGGAAATGAGTAAGTTCATGATGCTATCTCCTCACGACTTGATATTTGTAAGTGTTGGGGTTTTTGTTTTTTGTTTTTCGTTCAAATGCCATTATGACTTTCCCTCAAGTCCTTCTATAGCAGAATATTGAGTTGTCATTATTTCTGTGTACACGGTCAAAAGAAAATTGCGAGTTGATGACATAATGAGATAACTCATTTGCGTATTCAAATCAACTGTTCGAGTGCTTTTAAAGCAAAAAGTAGCTACGTGTAATATTCAATATTTATAAGTGGAGTTCATTCTTTTATTCGATTTTAGATTATCTCGTTGTTGCGCTTAAAACTTGCTTGCCTTCTTTTTTTTTTAAATCAAGTCGTATCTCTATGGTTCAGAATTGTCATTATAATAACCTAAAGTTTTGATACAGTCAAGTATGCGGTAGAATTAAGAACATTGTTTAAGTTTGAAAATTGAACTTGGGGCAATCACGATATTGACCTTTACCCTATTTTCCCCCAACAAATTACGATGGCAAATTAAAATCCCTAATTCTAGCCGCACCAACCGAATATCGTCTCATTTGTAGTATTGTCGCTTGTGACAGGTATGCTCTACTTGTAAAGTTATTATCACGCAGACCGGGACCTGTCCATTTCGGAGAGCCCATCAAATTAGAGATACTTTTCGAATTGCAAGCATGGATACATAATTCCAAAAAAAAAAATGATTAAAAATAGGAAGGGGGAGTGATCTAATGCTCTATGAGGTCCATGCAACAGGGAATTCTTGTCGTATATTATTTTGATATTCCTACATTTGTGTATAATGTAGACATAGGCCTATATACAGATATATTTCATAAATTATCATGTATTATCTACGGCACTTGTTTTCCTCTTTCTACGACTGCCTGCTATAAGATTAAAATAGCTATATTCCAATTGAAAACTTACTTGCATCATTTGATAGTAGTGATGCGTCCCTCAACTAGTAGGTTTTTTTTTTCCAAATGTCGTCCGGGCTACTGACCCAGGTAAAAACGGTTACACGAGTCATGAAGCACAATGCTGGCGATGGTGATAATGACAGGGCAAGGTGGAACTGCCATATTTTTTTCATAAAAGAAGCTAAAAACGATTCTTATCACAGTATGGCCATTAAAGTTATCGGGTAGCCATCATTATCACTTCGTCTTTATATCTCTAATCGTGTGATATAAAGCGTAATGCCCGTCAGCATTCGATTCGCTTCTATTCAGTTGTAATCTGCTGAGTTTTTCTACTGTCGCTTTTAAAGATGACTTACACTGAACAGACTGAAGTTTGAAATATACCGGGTAATGAATAAAACAATTACTGTAAACAAGACAATTACAATGAGAAATCATCAGCAAGTATGTAAAAATATACAGCCTTTTCGATAAATTTGAAGCTATAAGAAGTTGAATATGACATGATAATGCTGGGAAAGAAACAGAAATCAAAATGTCTACTAATAAGCTAAATCTTACTATTGTTAGAAGAAGGAGAAACCGGATGAAATGCTAATGAGTTTCCGTAGAATACGTCGAAAATAGAGGTTGACAGAAAACACAATTCACACACTAATGCAAGCCAACATAACCATAACTGCTGACATATTGGGATTTGGTAAAATTGTGTTTTTTCTTTGTGTTTATATGATTCGACGTTTTATGTCAAGAGACCTGACATAATGATAAGTTATCGCGTGACTATCCTGTTAAGGTTATCACACGTGGGACTTCCCCCTTTACTTCAAATATGCAATATTTACATAGATTGATGGATATGTCCGCCGGGTATCCCATTTGCCATCACCAGCGTCGTCAGCTCTTCCAGTGCGGAGAAGTTATCCCCACAACAGAGGCAGAACAAACCGTTTGGCATCATATCACCCATTGGTAGAGTATGGAATATCTGAGAAGCTAGTGATTGATTTGCCGCCGCGTTAAAGAGTTTATGATGACAAGGGGAAGGAATACTCATTGTGGTTTCACAGAAGAGAAAATGGAAGAGAATAAAAGAGGGAGAGAGAAAAGATAGAGATGTAGGCCTAGATAGACAGAGAGAAAATGTTCTTCTCCTTTATGACAAGTGATTTGGCAGAAGATAGGGAGATTTTAAAAAAATCTATGAACAGTTTTGAACTTTATAGACATATAGTTCAAACTTTGGACTCCCCTGACCGATTCCAACATGAGGTGGAACAGTCAATTTGTATATATTTCTGAGATAAACATTTCGTTCTGTTTTTCTGATTCCTTTTTCAGTGAGATTCACATGGGTCGATCCGTGCTATGACGACAGTAGCACATTTGTGACGTCTGACATGTACATTCTTTGATGTGTTTTCTCCCTCTCTCTGCCTCGATCACCCACTCTGTCTTTCGTTCTTTCGTTCTTCTTTCTTTCCTAATATATTCGTTCTGTATCTTTCTCCCCAATCCCCTCTATCTTGTAGTCCATCTCGATTCCATAGTTACGATTGCTCTCACAGATTGGAAAATGCGAGCTGCCGAACATCGGAGACGAAAAACGAGCATAAACTCAATGTGGGGGACAAAATGCAGCAGTGGAAATTGAGCTGGAGTGTGTGATGATGAGAAGAGCCAGCGAAACATACAGATACCAACGATCAAACTGAAAAGGAAGGAAGGCAGAGAGGAAGAGAGATAGATGATGGTTCGATATTGGGAGAGAGGATGATAAAAACAATAGGGAGAATAAGAGCACGGTTGAGGGAGCCCTAGTTAGCTATTCACAGGAGAGTGAGAGGAAGAAGGGGGGGGGGGGATCGAGAGCAGGAGGGAGCTCTGCCCGCGAATCGGGGTTCGAAAATAGCGCTCGAAAGTGCAGTAGTCCTTGCACGACCCAGAAACGAAGAGTTGGCGATAAACATTTGACTGGTAGCGATCAGGGTCGTGTGCGCTCGGGTCAGACGGTAGACGGTTATAATATGATCAAAATAGACCGAGATTGGGTTACACCCGTCTCTTCTGCGACTCGGCCGTGGTGAGTGATAACGGGTGAGAGAGCCTATGTTTGCAACCAAGTTTGTTTCAAGAGGGAGTGGGTGGGGTAGACAGACAAAACAACAGCAAATAAAGCAAAAACAAAGCAAAAACAAGAACAAGACAACTTTTTAAACTTTTTATCAATATATTTGTTTTTACTCTTTGTCAATATGAAATTCTATTTCATTTCAAATCTATGCTGTTTAGACTATTTGCATCTATGCAGTGAACTTTCTAGTCAATACAAAAAGGGAAAACACTCCCACCTTCCATGACCAAACGCCGAAACAAACATTTACAATTACAACACTTGTGTGGTGTTTTAATCGTGCTGACGGGAACCCCCTCTTCTTTTTTTGTCCTTCTCCCTTTTCGTGTCAGATGTGATCTTGCAGTTCTTACTTTCACTTCCGGTTCCCTCTGTCGTGTTCAGCTTTTATTTGTCGCATTAGGTGACGGTTGATTAGGACTTAAATTTACTCTGTGATTATATTTCTTTTCTAACTCTTTGGCACGAATCAACTCTATCGTCTGCCGCAGCCTCGGAGAATTGTGTTGATGTTTGCGAGAGCGCGTGCAATCGTGCTAACATGCATATGTTTACGTACGTGTTTACCTGTGTTCTTGTGTGCGTGCGTACGTGCGTGTATGCGTGCGTACATGCGTGCGAACGTGCGTGCGTGTGTGGATATACAAGAGAGCATGTGTGGCTTTCGCTTTGTTTGATTATTAGTTGGTGCGTGCGCGTGCTTACGCATGCTAACAGCGCAAGAATGTTTTAGGCGAGGTTTCTTTGGCGAAAAGGACGTAATCAACGTAAGAGGAAAGAAAAAAATTCGAAGACCCCATTCCTATTTTATGTGTACAGCGTATCTAGCATTTAATTTTGATATGCAAACATATCCATGCACATATAATAAAGATGTCAATTTGAGTGTAGTATGTATGACCACGCCGCAGTTCAATAAATACTTGTGTAAATCTCGGCTACGAGCCATCGAAACATTTTGAAGTTTTGTTTATTACTCTGGAAAGTGCTGTTGTAATCAAGAAATATTGATTCTTTGCGTTGGGAGTGATGTATTGTCATCAGTGAAAACAGTAATAACAGTAAACCAAGTTTTGACATAAAAATAATAATGATAACAAAAAACGACATACCCTAACTCTGCTGATCGTAAAATTCGGACAGGTCGAGATTTCTGTACGAGGTATTGTGAATTTCTAGTCGAAACTGCCTGGCTTGGACTACAAAATTGCTCTGTTGTTGTCGTTGCTTTTTCAACTTTCCAGCATTAAAAGGTGCTTAAGAATTACTCACAATGTTTTGGAGTAGATTATTTCACAGTGTCAGTTGGGAGTTTATCAATTCATATTTTTCTGATTTGAAAGAAAGAAAAAATCCGATGAAAATTACTGAAGTGAATGATCATTAAAGTAACATGGTTTATTCATATCAGTTGAAGATTGATGCATGCCTCGAGATGTGATATGTTCTTTGTAGTTTAGCTCAAAATTCTACGTGGCAAGTACATCACTATACCTCTGATGTGTGAGCTGCAATCTCCTGACTGGTATACACCGACAATGTGTTCTTACACCAATGTAAACGCATATATCGGACTGAGGTTACTGGGCATACCATCCCGCCAATCGAATTCGAAGGAGCGCCAGAAAACCATAAGATGAAATATGAAAACGTATGAGATATATCGGATGGATAGATAACATAAACACACTTAAATAAACGTTTCCAGTTTTGTCTAATCCAACCGGCTGTTGTCAGAAATAAACTAAGTGGGTATAGCTTCGGTAGAAAATGAACTTATGTTGTATATTTCCTTCTCTGACGAACTGTCTAAGGCCAATGTGTCCAAAGAGTCAGAGGTGAATCTATCGTTTCTATGATGTTGCAATTATTATGCAAATAACTTAGAAAGTCATAAATTGATCCATTATACCTGTAGGTGTGACATGCGGGCTTGTTTGTTTGTTTTGTTTTGTTTTTCTAATGTTTACAATAAGTACATTTAAAAAAAAATGGGAGTTCTAACGTATAATTTCAGCCGGCCTTTTCTAGTTGTGCTTCCAACACGAAACAGCAGCAAAATCTGTAACGTAGGACATGCTCTGCTGTCGGAATGAGTATACTTGAAAGATTGGAAATGGGATACATCCTTATCTATGAACGATTCTATGAAATTGTTCTTCTTTTCAATAACGTCTCTTCAGAATGTTGACATAACAAGTAGATGAAAGTAATAGATTGCAACATGGTTTCCCTCGTGTTACAAGCTTCGTATTGTGTTGTTCCACTTGATATAACCGTCCCGAGCGTGTTGGGATATGGGCAGCTCTTTAAACGCAGTGTTCTCACTCGTAAAGGACTTTTGGTGAATATATACGATGGAAAATTATATTTTTTTTTTCATTTTGGTATTTAGGGGGACGCATAGCAATTGTACCAATCACGCAGATCCCACGGAAATCATTGAAATATGCTATTCTTATTTACTTATTGTTTCGGGACACATAGGCACGAAATAATTACACAAACGATATACTAGGATGTGATTCGTGTGCAATCCATTATCATTGATTAGTATCTATTTGTTTGTTTGTTTGTTTTTTCCTTGTTTGTCTGTTTGTTTGCCCGTTTGATTTTGTTTGTTTGCCTATGTATGTGTCCACGTTTGTTGATCTGTGCTTTAGATGACTAAATAATGCAATACCACCATATCACTCTCCACATATTGATTGTAATTTATCACTGCAGAGTGACTTTCTAACTTCTAAATCATGTCACAAAATCATCCTTGAATTGAATGCGACTAGAAAAATCCTTCATAACTGGTGAACAAAAGCATAAAACGTTCCACTCAGAAATTGTTCTTTCAGCAAAGACATTCTTAGTCAGCTGTAGTATGGGTCCAACGTTTGTTTCCTAGCACATCATTTACACAATACTGATCGTATATCAAAATTTGTTTGCAATGACTAAAATATTGTGATAATTCGATGATATCAAAGGCAAAACAATGCTAACTTCGCCATCATAAATTTCGACATTGCGTATCAGATTCATGGATTGATGGTATTGCTTGTCCATAATTTTGCATTTATCATGACCTGCTATAAACAACCATCATTAGCCATGTTCATAGCGAGAACACTATTTTGTATAGAATTCTCCTTTGAAGTGTTTCGAAATGGTCACCAGAAAATGTCAGACGAAAAGTTTTCAAACAAAACTCTGCTATCGCCGTCTGCAAATAACGATGTAGAATACTCGCGCACGCGTTCTGATTGATATCAAAGTTATGGCACCAGCATCGTTTGACTTTGTTGACATTGTTCTTTTACCACGGTCAAACAACGGAAGAATAGTCGGGTGCGCTCATTTGCTTACCATACCAAAAAAGTTCCGACATTTCGTCCAAGGTCAGTTTCTTTCTTTGTGCACAAGAAAACAGCGTCTGGCTATAAGGAGGAGAAAGACATTCACAATGGCGAGAATTTTGGACACTCTGGTAGGCAAGTTTATAGGAAGGTGATTAAATGGCCGGCGGGCATACTTTACCTACGATGCCCCATATGTATGTGCAACACGCTCTGTAGAGATCGGGTCTCAACAGTTTGATAGGGCAAATATCTCGGGGCTGTGGAGGCCCAGTGGCAGTCACTGCCCCGGCGAGAAAAGGTCCGGCGCTTACCGCAGACCAAGCCCATCCAGTTTAGGGGAGGCTGCCCCCCACCCTCCCATGGAGACGAGAGAACCACACGTCGACCAAACAGAGGAGGAAAAAAGAAAGGGTTGGTCCATCAAAGTCGCTGGACACACTCACGTCGCAATACCCTGAGTAAATACTATGAAAAGGGAGACTCCACATTCTCCTATTTCCACTCCCGCAAATTAATTGAGAATTTACCCACAGCTCCATGGGCGATTTAAGAACTGCAAATAGAAAGATTCTAATAGCGAGGGGGGAAATGCGTAACGCAAAGTCTCTGTATTATGTCGATGTTTGCCCCTGAATGTTGTCTTCGTCTGTATCATTACTGGTTTCATTTTTCAAAAAGGTTCCGAAAAAATCGAATGCTCGCTGAAAGAGGCCGACGGGTTTAGGCTTATGTCTTAAATCACTATCCTGTTCTACAAGGGCGACAGAAGTGTGCAAGAGAAGGTTCGCAACCCTCCTCGGGGCAGAATTACCCGACAGTAAATACATCGTCTTCAACAATGAACCTGCAGACCAGTGTTAATGGACGAATTCAAGCACTCCAACGCGGGTCCCCGCTACCCGTTTCGCGGCGGGACGGTCACGGCAAGTGAGGCAGACAGGGTCCCGTTGGGGGTGTGATGTTAGTCGCTGTGCACCTCGGAGAGTGGGTGCGTGGAATAGACGGATGACCCCGTCGTCAACCGGCCGTCTTGTCAATCCGCTCGCCTCTCCCGTCCGGCTGGGCATCTGCGTTGGTTCGTGGTCGACAGTCTCCACTAGCTAGCACAAATACACTGCGACTACTGTGAGTTCTTGCTCGGTCAAAGCGATGCTGGGTCCCGTTTACGACCAACGTACACATGTAGTTGAGTTTGATAGAAAAGACATTGTAGAAGCAAAATAATTATCAAAGTCCGAGAACTCCTCGTCCGCGCTCAACACCACACCAACACTGTACCTCTAAAACAGTGTAATTACCGACTGACATATCTTCAGAATGTTGCTTATTAATGCTAGCAATCCATTCTAAGCTGTTCCATCATCCCAAGAACCCACACTAACCCCATTCATTCTTCAATAAAAAACACTAAAAATATTTATGTATCTGTACTAGATATTCTGAACAGAATGAATGGGTCTTGCTTTTGTAGGTGTTAGAATAACGCGGTTATCTCTTTATTTTTTTTAACATAATTTACATGATCTATATACATTTTAAGTTTCTGCTGTCTCAATGTTGTTCATTCATAGTCAACACGCTCTCTCCACATAGAATTACATGCATTTCCCCCCTGGTGTCACATAGTCGGTTTGAATAATCCCGTGGAAAGTTGAAATATGAAAGTAAGAAATAAAACATTTCAATATCGAGCAGCGAGATCATGATTTTAAGGGATTGAATTAAAGACAATGACAATTGTACATTTTAAATGCATAACATGACTAAGCGGGTCATTGGCTTGGTCAACGGAAGAATAATGCCCTTTGCCAATATCTGTGATTAGTATGACCATGAATATGCAAATACATCGATGTGTTATACTCTTCACGCATAAATCATTAAAGTATTAAGTCAGGTGGCGAGTGAGTCAGTGAAGTGCGTGAAATGCAGGTTGCTTGTTAATTCCACATGTCACCCCATCTCGCGGTTCCATTATGATTGACATACGCACACACACCTTCTCATCTCTTCTTCTTCTTCTTTTTTTAATCTAGTTGCCATTAGCTTGATGTTCAGTGCTCTTTCTCTACGTAGCGAACACTAAAGTGGTGATTAGATGTGATGAAAGTAATAATCGGTTTGTTATGATGATTAGTTGAAAGTACATGCTGTCTTTAAAAAAACACATACAAAACACAAGCAAACAAAATGATAGATATTAATGACACAAGCACATCATATATTATGCACAAATTCTAATGGGTATCATGATTGTCTACAGAGCATTTCGAGAAGCCTAAAAATCATATTACCATGACGACTATACTACACACATATACAAGTAAAAATAATGACTTTGTTGTGACAGACTTGGTTTTCCGTTGATGTTCGTGAAAAAGCGGAAATCGGCAAAGGTGATTATAACCACATGTAAAGACTGGTTTCATTTCAGATGAAAACACATTCAAATTATATGCAATAACTACACCGAATAAATGAATTCAAACTGCTGTGTAGTAGCGATAATTATTTTGCAAGCACTTCTTCTTCTCTTTTTTTTTTACCCAGAGGTGTCTGTGACTTGCTGATGCCTTTTTGTTTTGTTTTGGTTTTTTTTTTTTCACGTCTTTATTCAAAGGTAGTGTCGTGTTCTCGAATGGGATTGGCTTCTGACAGTGTCTGAGGCGATGGAAGCCGGCTCGCTGGACATGAATGGGAGATATGTTGTAGGTTCAGTTCTAGCCGCTGAGAAAGTGACAGCCATATGAAGTTGGCGGTAAATAGATAACAGAAAAGAGAGTGTACAACGGCAAGAGCACACCAATATAAGCGTCTACAAGACATTCAGACGAATTTGAAAGTAAGCGTCCTATTCACACCTGAAGTTTACAGATTCGTTCACATACTCGAACACACAAACAAAATACACTCAATTGCAGAAATGTATGATCATCTTCTGCTTAATGGGGCACCGCTCTTGCCTGCTGAAATTCAGATGAAGATACATGAATATCATGAAACATAGAGTATACTCATAGAAAAAAAAAACAATTTCTAAGTTTATGGCCATTAAATCAGCAAACGTTAACGTATACAAAGGGGCAAATTTCCTTGTTTCGTGCACGTTCGCCGCGTAAAGTTTATTGTGGCAGTTCAATGCCATACCATTGATGGGCACAACAGGAGATAGCCTATATCAGTACATGCAGTGCGATAATATGGTCACTCCGATGACTCATATTTTGGTTACGATTATGCCCTCTCCCTACACCTCTTACCGCTATTTTTTCCTCGCAGAATATCGTGGCAAAAAATCAGAATAACTAAAAAAGGAATATTGGAAACTATGATGATTATTACACATCTCAATAGCAACACCGCTGTATTTTTCCCCTTCTTTCATATCATTTCCTCTTGCTGTACACACAGACCAAACGCTTGCAGTGGATCATATAACGTTCTAGGTTGCTCCTCAGTCCGAGTGGCATGCAGTAAGGTACAATGTGCAACAATCTAGGCCCCATGCTTTCTCCGCTGTCGATATTACACCCTGTATTCATGCGGCAGAGAACCACATTTGGACCACTCTTTCCCCGTATTCCAATATTCTTCATGCTCTATTTTCAGCATGCTTTATACAGAACCTCCAAACATGGGTATAATCTTTGGAAATTGGACATGTTCCATATACTGCCCATGAACCCTATCCCTATACGTTCGGTCGCTTTCTGTGTTGTATCAGCGCCATGATGGATTTGACCTAGCTATTATACTACCGAACCACATCCGGGCAAAACACCTTCTGCCATTAAACCATTGCTGACGAAGTTTGTAGTTGACATAACTTGCCAACACTACATACGTAATGTCTTTGTAATCTATATTTCATCACTGTTTAACTTTATTTGCTGCAACTCAAATTCTTTGAAATACTATGTTTATTATTATTATCATTATATATTTCCACTCATTTGTATAAGCAACAGTAGAATTGTAGAAACTGGTTATTGTAGGAAGACTATGCGGTATAACTAAACCTTGCAAATAAACTATGATGTTTAGCGAAAACATCATATGATTTCTAAATTCATAGCATTGAACACATTTATAGTATGCCGTAATTCTACGAAAGTAGTATAAAGTAGTCATTGTACTCATCTTTCCCTTTGTACTTGCGGAATAAACATTGACTTAAAACAGTATTGCTTTCTATGACATGAAATTTTATCGTCAGCCATAACATTGCAAGAATTTATGTTATGACAAATCATATCATATTACATCACATCGATGCGAGTCGACGATTGTCGTATAAAATAGAGCTTGATTATCGTAATATTCTGCCAAGATTTCGTCTCTCCAGATTCAAACACTTGTGCAATGACTTGGTATGTGTTGAAATATTTTAGTTATATAAAACTTAGTGTCACTGTGTAAGTAAATGCCATTTTATGAATGTACACATTATACAATGATATTTCCATTAAGTTACTTAATACTATCATTTTAAGTTTTGCTCTCTGCATTATTATACTGCCACGTTCTTTTGCGATACGGACATAACAATGGAAATGTCCTCGTGCACACAAGAGTCAATTTCTACAGCTGACTCGAGGTAATTTCATCAGCCAATATTTAATCAGCGTCCTGAATTGAGTTTACCATCAGTGGGTATAATCCATACTTTACATCAACATTTACAAATGGCAAGGGTTTATCAATTCACCGGAGACGTCATTATTCTATTACATTTTTTCTTTCTTTAAAAAAGCAGAGAAATAATAACAAAAATGAGAAAATGGGGCCATATGTGTTCAACGCAGTGTCATTATTGAACGGGAGGCGAAACGGGCAAACAGGCCTAACCACACAAAAATTTGGAGCGAGTATGATAAAATAGGATATTCCCACACTCTCAGAATGTATACAAAATGGAATGACAGCGCAAGGCAGCGATTACGAATAATCTAGCCGGCTTGCGTATTGACTTTGCGTGCACTATTCATCATAGGCACGCCTTACCACATGATGTATCAACGGCGCCTAGCTTGTCGCCGTGCCCAGCCGAGTGGCTCCATCGTAAGACATGATGACATGTTCTTAGTCTTTTACGTGGTTGCTTCTCTTTTCTTCCTTTCATTTTGGGGGGTTTATTTTTTTGACATGAAGCTCGTTTTGACATAAACCTCAACAAAAAATATGTTACGGTATTGTTCTAAAGCAATTAACGCAATTAACAACGATCAAACTTAGCTGACGCAAAGTGGTGTGATAGTGCGGCCAACAACCCCTTCTTCCGCTCTGTGACAATAATAGTATGATACTGTACATGACGATAACGACTCTCTATCCATCGCATATATCTCTAATCTGTCCTTCTCTCTATCTTCTCTCTATCTCTCTTTATTATTCCCCTTTTTTTCTCTTTTTCTCTCGCCCGCTTTTACGGGATGATACGAAACAGGCGTATGGGGAGGTCAAAGGTTGAGTTCAGGCATGACACGTTGTAAGAACAACAGGTATGTATCCTCGTGCTTCGTGATCGATAACTAGTTACAGTATGCAAATATTTAATAACCGGAGGGGTAGGGATGCAGGAGGAATCGTCTGATAACGATTGGGCGCCACAGACAGCTGCTGACAACACACGGGCACACGAAGATGAAGATGATCCGCCACGCGCTCGCCGGGCGAGGGTTTCGTTCGGTGGCGGCCTGCGCATGGAGCTGACGCACGTTTGGCTAGCCGTCACATAGATTCCTTGGACGGTGATACAGGCTTGTTTTTAAACCAATAGACCCCCACCCTTCTAATCCCCCTCCCCCTCCTCCACCCCCCCCCCCATCCCTCACCCCTATCTGTAAACACATGCATACATACAAATTGATAGTATGCATGTGTAGTGAAGATAGCAATACGAAAACCTTATTTATTACACAATGATTCAAACTTATCAACTGCCTGTACAGGGAATCATCTTACAAAATCAAATTAAATGAGAAGAGCTACGCACAAACAACAGATACATCAGATCTCATTTTACATTTCCTCTTTTAATTTAAAGGAAAGTACGTACGATAACCAATAACATTTATAACAATTAACCAACACGAAAATCCTGTTTTGTTCTATCGTCTCCTTCATCTAGTGTTGCACCAGGGGGGGGGGGGGGGGGTGGGAGAGACCACTTTCCTGATCGCACTAATTACTCTATGAATGTATAACAGATCGAGGCCCCTGCCATAAATTTTAACCCAGCGTTGCCAGGTACACACTTATACAACGGGATCGAGGGGGACATGGCGGGTAAAAAACATTTTGTCCATCAAGGATGGCAGCACTGGACGGGATTCGAACTCGTGACCTCCGATTGACAGTCATCATGCAGTCAACACCCAATGTGTCCCCCTATTATTCTATAAGCAGCTTTCTGCCCTGTTTAAGACATTCGGACAAATCTCGAAATCTCAGAAGAAAAACAGATGACAGAAAGATAGATAGATAGACAGATAGATAGACAGATAGATGGATAGATAGATAGATTGATTGATTGATTGATTGATTGATTGATTGATTGATTGATTGATTGATTGATTGATTGATTGCAACATAAGATTATTTTGACAGATAGCAAGATAAGGAAGTGACTTCTATTTCCAATCAAGCTCCTGTACAATCCTGGTAAGTATAGATATAAAATCATATTTCCTAGATATGAAAATAAACAATGATTGAAAGAGCAAACTCCCAGCTGAAAACCACGATGCCTTTTACCACCAGTTGTGAAATTGACCAAGGAAGAAAATGTTGATTAAAACAGTTGTACCTAAATATACATATTGATATACATATACATATATATAAATTGTACATAGATATAAAATATGAAATACATTTATTAAGTCAATAATTTTTCTGCTTTTGTATGATTTTTAATCAAATTATGTATAAGGATTAACATTATGCTCACTTGCCTTGTTGTTTTGTCTTTTGTAGGTTTTGTACTTTGTAATGTCTTCTGTTTAAGTTTTTATGATGTGTGTTTTGTCTTGTTGATGTAATGTATATTTCTGGGGGATTGACCTTGAAAGGCTGGTTTAAGCCTATGTTGATTCCTCCACTTCTCTTGATATAACGCCTATGTTTTGTATATTTTTTATTTTGCCTTTATGATGTCCTTTGTATGCTGTCATGTACGATGTAATTACCCCTTTTATCAGATTTGTGGAAATAAATTGAATTGAATTGAATTGAATTGAATTGAATTGAATTGAATTAAAACGGCTATCGAAACATTATGTATGCCATCACCGTCAGTGCAATAAATATGCCCCCCCAAAAAATTTTTTAAAGAGTATTAGTAGTAGTAGTAGTAGTAGTGGTAGTCGTAGAAAAGTTGGAGTAGTAGTAGTAGTAGTAGCAGCAATTATCATACACTCTAAGAAAAATAGGTTCAATTTTGCACCTTATGCCACACTTGGCGCACCTTTACGGGTGTAACTTTGCACCTTTCAGACCAGTTAGCATCCTTCAAGTTGCAACTTCGCACCTTTCTCATCTGTAAGGTGCAAAGTTGCACCCGTAAAGGTGCTCCCAGTATGACAAAATGAACCTATATTTCTCAGAGTGTATAGTAGCAGCAGCAGCAGCAGACGCGACAGGGGCTTCCATGTATAGTAGTAGCCCTACATAATAATTATGGTATTAGTATTGTGATAGTAACAATAGCAAAAAATTGTTAGGAACAGAATTTGCCATCGCTGCGCACTGTGGATATTGTTGCTATCGACTGGAAGGGTATACCAGTGTGATACTGAATCTAACTACAATGTATCACCATTTCTCGAATAAACCGCTGCATTTCTTGAAGTCAGAGATGCGCTCCTTCATCTCAAACTTTCACAATGCATTTCTTTAAAGAAAAAGAAAATCCATTTTATGATTCTTGCTCACATGTTTTAGGCACACATTAGTTGATAAAAAATTAGAAATCAATTGTCGTAACTTAACATAACTTCAATTAAAATAAATTTAGGAAAATATGAAATGAATTATTATCGATGTTTATACCCATGGTTGTTCCTCTCATTAAAACATTATATAGTTGTAAAATACCAGGCAATATCGACCATGAATTAATCATAGACCACGTATAGACTAAACGTATTATATACCTTACTTATTTTTTTTTCTTACCTCGATCCTTTACAGCGGATGATTTCCTGTATTACCGGCTGTATTATTTCCTGTTTTCACCTGAAAGCTATTTGGCTGTCTTGGCACAAATACTTGGCGATGAAAAAAAAAAAGTCGTGTTTTGTTTGCGCTGTGTGCAATCCGCTCACAAAAAGGGACTCCAAACAAGAAATATTATGATGTTGAGTAAGTGCCTCCTCCTAATGAATGTGTTTAGTGTTCAGTTGCAACAATTTATTGTATGCATTCTTCATTTCAAACACGGCATCATTAAAATGTGTGTATTTACTGGACGTAGCCACTGACTGTGAAGGAATCCAAAACTTCTTCCGAATATTCTGTTTCTCATGCACCAGAAACATAATGAATGAAACTCCTGACATTTTGAAAACATCTGATACTCTGTTTTGAGCATTGTTTGTATATACTATATACTTGAAGAGTCTCGTTTTGAGCATTGTTTGTATATACTACACTGTAAAAACATCGGTGTTAGATTTAACACCACGGGTGTTAAATCTAACACCGATCAAACTTCAAAAAAGGACCACACCCACAGGTGTTAAAAATGCACTGTGATGGTGTTGAAAAGTGTTCACCTGACACTTCTTGGTGTTAATTTGACACTGTACTGGTGTTAATTCAAAAATGACACCACACGGTGTTGATTTGATATTTGCTGGTGTTAATATCAATGGTTTAACACCCGTCCAGCTTCAATAAGGGACCACACCAGCTGGTGTTACTTTGGTGTAAATTTATTTTCACATTTTTTTCAAAAATCTAGTATTTTAATGTAAAATTCTTGATCGTCTTGTTTAAATTAAAAATCAACAAGAAGCGCAGTTACTAAGAAACTCTTCAAAAAACAGTTTAAAATTTGAAAATGACACCCGTAGGTGTTAATTTAACACCATAAATAAGCACCGAAAATTTAACACCAGCTCGGTGTTCACTATTTAACACCGGACTTTTTGCAGTGTATATACTTGAAGAGTCTCGTTTTAAAAATGAGTAACCTTCATTCGTGGTAGTTTTGGAGACTACAAAGATGATAGGAGACACAGAACTTGGTATAGGGAATTGGCAATGTGGGATATTTTTTATCATAACTTCAAGAATATTTCTTGAAATGAAACAAGTAAGATGTCACTGGAGAAGATTTATTTTGATCCAACTGATGATGGACTTTACCTTGAAATATGTTAAAAAGACACTGAACCCGTTTTACATTTAAACTCTTCATAATTCATATTACATACACATCACAAGATGTCCATATTTAGGTCATGATTTCAACAACATTAAGCTCTTTGATAGGGCTGCAGTTCTTCATTTGATGTTTCTAATATGTGGGGGGAAAAGTTTTGAGATTTGTAGCCCCAGAGGACCCCATAAGTATACTAATCTGTATCAAATTGTTTTCTTTGCACAGTGATATCAGGATTCCGCTGAACTTATTAAGGAATTGTGATTCTTCGGTAACTCCATTCCAATTCTGTGTTTTTCCATGGATTCGTTCCAACTCATATTAAGTGCGTATATAGAGCGTTGAGAAATGAGTTCAAAACAGATCATAATCAATAATGTACGTGTGTTATGGTAATGGATCTCTGAAATCAAGCCGATATGGTATATCTTCATTCAAGACTAAAAAATCGTTTAGGTAAATACTGTCTTTCGCCCGTGCCTGTGTCTCGAACTCTCTCTTCACCCCCGCAAGATACACGAGCATGAAAAATATTTATATTGTGCCACTACGCAATACAAGTTTCAATCGCCATACGTTTTATATGAAGCAGAAGCTATATATCTGCGTTAGATTAGGTAACATTGATTTTTGTGAGTGTGTGTGTGTGTGCGTGTGTGTGCATATGATGTTGCCTGACCGACTTTTTCTCTAATATTTAGCTATATGGTCCAAACATTGATTCACTCCAGTGGACCTATAATGAAACAGATGATATTAATACAAACAGTAATCTTAGATTCGCATGATTGGATGGCATAGTATTGGTTGAGATGAGGATTCAGCCTTCAATTTTTTGCCAGATACTTAGAAACCACTTCATGAAATGCTAAAGAGAGCATAAAAGTCTAAGAGGAATTCAAAGTTTATTGATGAAAATCACGTTTTGAAATGGCTGAGATACCCGAAATCAAAGTAAAGGAAAGCGATCCTAATAAAAAGGTGGATCGCATGCCCCTTGTGTTAGGATTGCTTTGTTTTGGATATCTCAGGCATTTTAGAACATATTTTCATCAATAATTTTGAATTCCTCTTAAAATCACATGCTCTTTCATATTCCATAAGAGGTTTCTCATTTTCTCACATCCCTTTAAGACGCTATTCCTTCTTTCAGTTACCGTAAGTATAACCTTTTATAAGTCGAAGAATGTGAATAGATATTTCCTTCCTACTTTCTCTGTAACCTTCCAGTAAATACAGTCCCCCTCCTGCAGCCCTACTGTCCTGGTTCTGTTTCACTGTTGCTGACAGTATCGAAGCCGATATAAATATAACAATTAATTGATCGATTGATTTTAGTGATTTATTGTTTCGAACAAAATGAGCAACAAAAATTAGTTGATAATGTGACTAACTATGTTGCAAGGTTAAGCTGAATATTTCCTTTTCGAGCGGATTAACAGTATATATTTTATAAAACAGTTCTATTATGATAGTTTATCATTGATATTTGGCAGGGCACATTTCACTAAACCATGACTATGTTATAAAGAATACGGATCAAAAGGTGGACAAAGAATTCCTTTTCAAGACATTCGCTACACTCAAGAAAGGTCAATAACATTTACGATAACCCGAAAGCTATCGATAATGTTATTGGAATGTCATTCCAAGAACATGTTATTACACACCATTATGGCAATTTATCAACGGCTTCATTGTATAACCATCTGCTATGGCTATTTAAAGACAGAAAGATTAATGCATGTATCTCGTTGCGTCTGTGCGTCCGTCCGCCGATAAAAGCGCAATCACAATCCGCCATCATGTACATAGTGCGTTGTGTGTGCGCGCGCTCCCGTGTGGGTATGAGCAATATTTCAAGTGTGTATGCATAGATGTGGGCACTGTACTACTATACATGTGATACATGTACAGTGTATAGCAAAGTGCGCGTATTTAATGCATTCACTTTGTATTACACACACAAGAACCCGAGTATTCAACTGCAGCCTTTCCACAAAAGACTGACTGCAAAGGGGAAATAATCACTCTGGATCTCAAACACGAATCTGCACCCAACCCCATGCACCACCATTCTTCGGAAAATGTGTTAAAATGTTGTGTCATCGGCATTGTCTACAACAGCTGTATTATGCTTTTACTACTTGCGTAGCAACATAAGCGAGAATAGAAAAGGTGAAAGATGCTATTATATAAGTTTACAAAATGAATTCTTATGAGTGCAATGGACAGAATATTTAATGAGATGAAAGAGGAAATGATCCATTCAACTCGGCTGCGGATTGTTGAATGGATCAATAATTCTATCTTTCACGGAATGAAATATTAAATCCATTGCAAGAATAAAACATTCATTATTTGTTTTATATAACATTTAAAAACAGATCCTTGTCATTTGATGTTTTATGAATTTAGAAATAAGAGACAAGGTTGATCACATGCTCAATTCAAACGCAAGCGTTTTACGTACGTAGTGTGCAGTTGGCTCTCTGCGTGCGAGCAATGGAGCAAATTGCATGGATCCACAATTGCACGTTAAATGGAGCCAAAATTGCATGAATTATGACGTAATAGTAAAATGGGACAACTGATCAATATCAAGCAACCAATCAAACGACAATGATCTATTCAGGTGTTGTATAGCACCCGGTTGTATGTGTGACACCAAGACACTATAATCTGTCGTCAGTAATACATTATGACAGTGGCGTGGTCATGAAACTGGCCGACTGGTGAAAGCTTTAACGTACAAACAACCAACTTCAATCTTGCAGTGCCTAGATTAATTTGGAATTTTTAAAGCACGTGAAATCTCTTTAGTCTTATACCTCTGCACATTGTATTACAGTCCATAATACTACTCGCGTGACACTTCTTAACATGTGTGTACTTGAGGTCACAACTTATATCTGCAACACGAGATCTTTCGACTTCCAGATTAGGAAATGGTATGAAATAGTTATCATGGTAGACAATATCGAATGGATGTTTTTTTAGATGAGATAAAAGTCGCATGTTAGGATCAAGTGAATTTCTGTGACTTACGAGAAATAATGCACTACACATCCATAATTCCTAGCAACAAGCTTTCACAGGATGGCATCGATGTTCCTCAGGAGTGTTGTTCGATCAGGACAAGCGCCCCCACACGACGACGCGACTTTGCTCCGATACCGAAGTGGGACGGGAATGATAAGAATGTAAGTTTACGGTAAAGATGGCACGTTACTTCAATCGCTGAAAGAGGGTAGGGAACATTGATATTTGAGCGTATGATCGAGTATATTGTCATTCTAAAAATTCCAGGAAAAAAAAAGATACCACCGGAACAATTTCACTGTTTGCAGACAAATTTTGATAGTATCAAATTGATAATAATTCATCATCACAACAATCTACAACGCTATGCTTACAGAAATTGTAGAGCAATATTTTTTTTTCCTTTGTTGTCGTTAAATTTAAGTACCTTATAGAATGAGCTGGTACTAACGAATCGAGCGGCGTACCGTTAAATGTTAAAGAGCGCATGTGCTTACAATTGCTTCTAGTCCAAGCCATAGTTACTTGATCAACAATTATCAGGCTCGTTGCACTCGAGAACAGGTATGAAAATGACAGATTTCGTTGTGAACATCGATGTACTATATATATCTGGATATGTCTTTGATGTTATATTTGGATCAACAAAACGTACGAGGTCTGTCACGTGTTTGAACCTGATGTCTGAAACTTATATTTACTGGACTGAAAGTAGAGTATATTGCTCACTAGAGCCTTGTTGGGTTGTGTTCAGAAGTATATGAACATCTTATAATTTTTCACTGAAGCGTACTATTCTTCAATATGTATTAGTTGAGACACGACATTTGCTCTCGCGACAGTTTATTGCTCCGGTCTTATTCTCTCCAAGGACTTAGGGTTAGGGTTGTGATAGGGTTTTAGGTGACAGATATTTTATGGGAACAGTTGTCGCAGGAGCAAATGTCATGGAACCGTATTAGTATATCCATCAACCACTGATTTGTCCCGTTTATTTAGGTTATGATGGGAAAGTATCTAGACGTCTAGCACCTCGAAAGTATAGATAAGTCCAAACTTCTCTCCATAATACCAACTAAAAGAGATCCGACTAAAGAAACACATCAATCGTCTGATGACGAAGGAATGGTATCAACGATTGCTACTAGACGATATTATCGTCTGCTCTGCTAACGCGCGGGAGCTCTAACCAATAAAAATAACGAGTATTCTTCGTAATATGTTGCTTACGTTCTCCCCACACACGTGCACAATGGAAAGCTTCCATTCCCTGACATATTTGGTCTCCCTTGCAAAACGAACAAGGTGACCCCCCTCGTGTGTAAACCAAAGTAAACTGACAAGTGTGAATAGAAAACCAATGTTATCCATGAGTAGAATCCAAGCATTGATTGTATTTCTGAAGCCACCCAAAATACTTGTGACCTACACTGTATTGGCTTATCAGTGAAGCGAAGTCGTGTCCTTAGCCTCCTGCTAAGCGAGTTCTGTATTTAACGTGCCATGGTCAGGCGCGGGCTTGAAATTAAAAAGGTAGAACGAGTGTGATTGTGTGACGCAATTCAAAACCTTGAGCCCAAATAGTGTAAACACAAGTCGACCGGTGTATGACGGATAAGTGTGACGAGGGAAGTATAATACATTGATGTCCATTCCGGCGTGAAAAGGGGATTAGCTAAAAAAACGTGGTACGTGTATACACTGCAATTAAAAATATTATTTCGAATACTAATGTTGACCTTCTACCTAGATTTGGACAGTACACAACCCTCACAAAGTGCACAGTCCCACTTGTTGTCCTTTAATGAGGGTAAGATTAACAATAAGTGTTGACTGGATAACCAGAGCGAGACATTCAGGGGAGATATGATTATCAGTCTGTGGTGCACCCTCAGCCCTGCATGCGCACTAGAAAAGAGTTTGGATGGAGCTAATGTTGATGGCACACTTAGATTACATTAATTTTTGCCACGATGCACTTGTGAACTATGTAATGTACATTCATCGTCACAGATTCGCTTTCCGATACTGAAAGGAAAGCGATTTAGTATCCGATTTTATACACTTTGATCTTTATTTTTCTGTCAACAAAGATTTTTTTTTCTGGAATTGATGCCCGCATATTGCAGGGAAAATGAAAAGTACCCCCTCCCCCGTCTCCTTCCTTCGTGTTCCTTGAAAGCACGTTGTTAGAAATCTCGAAAGAAAGACATCATGCTCTAGCTATTAGCTATTATTCGTCTTACGTTATTATTCTTCTCTGATATTGAAATTACTGCATCAGTGGACTTGGTTGAAATACCATCGATTCAATTCAATTCGATTCAATTCAATTCAATTCAATTCAATTCAAGTGATTTTATTTCCACATAAAGTAATAAACAACAATATACATGACGCTTACATCAGTACATAATATTTTACGGAACTTTGAATCACATAAGTTTTAATAAAAGACTTATGGATACAATTGTAATAACATCAACTTTGTTTTTAGATAAATGAACAAGTAAGCAGCACACAATTGTGTAACTCTGTATGGAAAAGAGGAATTCACAAGAGAAGCATAGCTTGCAAATTTTGTGAATTACCCTAGAAGATGAGGGCATCTCAAGATCCGTCAAGGACTCCATGTATGAAAACTTTAATATTATGATATGACGTCAAGGAAAACAGACAAAAAGAAAGGACTATAACAAGGACAAGAACGAAAGCACGGACCGAACAGGCAGGAAAACAAACTAAGCAAAATTCCATGTTCATCTTAGATTAAATCCGTAGAATAGACTTTTGGACAGTTTCAATTTTGATTTCAAAATGCCATTAATTGATTAATGCATTTATCTCGACAGAACTACTGGTAATACCTATTTGTAGCTCAGTTGAAACTCTACTATGCGTTCAGTGCAACATAAGAACTGTTCACCCAAAGTACATTCATTCAGATAATATGAATTACAACATGTTCTAGTTAAATGGAACAAAGTGAAAAGATCACAACAATACAAGAGACGACAACTCTAGAATGAAGAGTTTCACATTGCGTTCCACGACAGTGGATTTCTCGCACGGTCACTTTCATGCGCATTGGAGACGTCATGACATTACAATGTTCCCATTCGCTTTCACGTCACGGTTTTAATCAATTACCTTATTTTGACACGAATAAAAAGGTAGTAATCATCACGAAAGTAATAAAGTAATAAAGATAATACGATATCAATGAGAATATAATAAGACCTCGGCAGGAAGAGGGATTTTAAAGAAAATACCATATTTCAAAAATTATATCTATGAAAATCTGTCACAGTCCGTCTTCAATCTTCCTTTCGATGACGTCTTCACGTGATAGTGAGCATTATCAATCTGTCAAAAGTGTGTTAAAGAAATGCATATAGTGCATACATTCTGTTTAGTCTTTTTGGCCTTGTGTTCAAAGCATCGATCCACAGACCTGATACCTGAAACAAGCCCTACAACAATTACTTTCCTTTCTCACAAGGTGGTGCACTGAAAATAACAGCTTACTATCTGCCATTGTGTCACGCTAGGTTTTTTTGTTTTTTTGTTTGTTTGTTTGTTGTTGTTGTTGTTTGTTTGTTTGTTTTGTTTTTGTTTTTGTTTTTGTTTTTGTTTTTGTTTTTGTTTTGTTTTTTTTTTTTGGGGGGGTCACTTACTGTTGTTTTATGTTTTATTTCTTCCTCAGTGAGAGTAACCAGTCAATTATTTGATATGACCCTTTTCTTACATCTAACTGTTCAAAACAACTACAAGTACAAGCAAACAAAAGAAAAATTAAACAAACAAACAACAAACAAACAAAAGACAGTTTGCACTTTTTGTGTTTGAGAGGAGAGTTCAGTGTCCTTTTTCTTTTCCATTTTGGAAAGGAAATGAAATCATTTTCCCCGTGTTCATATCGATGTATATACATGACATTGTATTTTAGGCGCTCGATTAGTGGTAAGAAGAGCGTGAGCTTGCAAATTCACATATATAACTCATGACTCTCCCTCTGCCCAGCAACACCTCCCAAAACGCACCCCAAACCCCAAAAGCGCGCTCTGGCATGCTTTCAATGGGCGACAAGGTAAGGACCACTGGCGCCCGGCTCCTTAGCAGAAATAAGATGTCAGTCGCGCTCGCAAAATATTGGTGGTTTCTAGGGTGGATATGAACTTCTCAAGTGTGCAATAACACGACAACAATTAGCATCAGAGCTTTGGGAACGCTGGCTGGGGGGGGGGGGGGGGGGGGGGGGAATATCGGTTGCAGGGGCACATGGATGGCCTCTCGTGGTCGCTGGCGAGGGTGCACGCCCCTGGCCAGTCGATCTGGGGGTACCACGCGCACGAGGTCTAGACCTCGCCTAATTGGGTGTGGTTTGTATCGACGCTACGTCATGAATATGCAAATGGGCCATGTGGTAGCCGCGAGGGGTGAATGACATCTGTACAATGGATAGTCACATTGCACCCGATATTCCCCCCCCCCCCAAGAAAAAGAAGAAGAAATAATGAATAAAGAGGCTCGCTTAAATGTATGAAGCCTGGTTAAGCAGCGAGTAAACTGCATTGATTAATGATTCATCTCATCTTGAAGCTTTGTCTTCAAAAAGAGTTAAGGAAGATACTGCAAACTAAAGATATGATAATCATCCTTTTGTAATCCAAAGAGAAACACCCATAAACAGATAAACACCGAGAAGAAATAAGTGTCAATGGAATCTTTTCAATATCATGTAAAACCAGATGACACCACATTCTGGTGCAAGTGTATATCGTGGTCATAATATCGCTCGAGTCATTGGCGAAGAAGCGTATAAGAACAACATTAACGTGTTATTGGTATATGACATGGATACAGTTGCTGATACTTTTACTCTGTGTAGACGCATATCCTAATGGCTGATCTTTTGAGTTTTTTCACCATTTTACCAGGTCAGAAATCATAAAAACTGAGTCTCGCTAGCCATTTACCATTTGCCTCTCCCGTATGGGTCCAGAGACTTACCTGCCCTCCCACAAGTTAGTCATCAATCGTGTCAATAGCAGTCAGCCATCTTGCCGCAGATAGACTCTCTATAGCCTTTCTCAATGGGGCCGTTGCATTTTGCGATATGTTCTGCGGGAATGAACGGAACGAGACGAAACGAAACGTGGCTTTCTGCGCAGTAACCTATCTCCCTCCTCCACAAAAGAAAAGAAAAAAAAGTAACAAAGCTGAAGAAAGGCCTGCTGTAAAGGTGACGGGAAAGCTTTCCGAGCTTCCTAAACTCCCATCAAAGCTTTCGCTTGAATCTTTCTTGTCCTATCAGAATTCCATGTTAAATCAGATATCGTCAAGATGTTCGTCAACTTTCCGCCTGTTTTTTTTAAGATGTTCCAAAGTCGTCCTTAAAGCATAATTCGACGTCATGTGTCATGTTATATTGACCGTAAGAATCTAACAAACAGATTCGTAAATGTCTTACAAAAATGTGATATAAGACAACAAGTTGTGAAATTTTACATGTACTCACAGAGCAACTATAATTGCCTGAATCGCATAACCCTGCAAAGTTAAATGAGATCTTGACGTCAAAATCTCACGGCACCCCCCGTGTTTGCATACAAGATTATCATAATACATAATTATACTTCCGTTTTTGGACGTGTTTAGTAATATCATAACATTTGACGTTCCCGCGGGAGTTATATTTTCACGAAGATTTTATACTTTCCCGAAGAGCACGGCGTTGAAGAAACTATTTTCTCGAGCAGGTCGAGGGGAAACTGTACCTCATTAATAGATACTGATACTTGTTGCCGTAGTCACGTGATTGCACTTTGGCCAATTACATGTCAGTATCATATAGACCCTCTCATATAAAAAAGAAAAAAAAAACATTGTTATTTTAGTCAATACTTCATGTACTGCAATATTATTGCTAGGTTGTCACAAGATGGGCACGTAGTTAAGGGGACACATGTGTAGCAATGGCATCTTCTTATTAGCTTATATTACGATGTAGCTTATCTAATTTGCATAATGTGATTGAGACCATTGCCGTTGTTTTGCCAAAACAAGCGGTTGAACAGATTATTGTATGATCACTATAGCTTCTTAATTTACCTCCGAATGAAATTACAATTATTGTTATTATTTTTTTTTGTTTTCGAAGAGATGTGATTTATTGAAGTCAACCCTAAACAAACATTGAGTGGTATGAACCTGATACACGCCAGTGAATAAAGTGAGGCTTCTACACTGACACCAGGAGCTGACAGTTGGCATCACTATTACCCCATGTGACTTTCTCACAACTTTAGCCTGCTGTCAATAAAAAAAAAGATATATAGAAAGTTTTATTCTTTCATAATCACAAGTTGCTGTCACCGACAATTTACATAAATATCAGTTGCTTGAGATGGTTTAACTTCGACGTTTCTGTCTTAAACTTGACGTCAAGACATTTACATGCTGAATCAGAGCTCTCTTCCACCCAGAAATGTTATTTTCACTTTTATAGGCTTTTTGATAATTTCAAGGAGGTTGCACTCCTGAAGGGAAAAGAGGTACTTCCAAAGTTCATTTGGGTATATTGCCAGACGTTCGGTGGATGAAGGTCGAAAGATGTTAGCGTTTTAAGGCAGTGGTCCTCCGCTAGCACATCGACTCAAACCCGTTCGTTACGATATTCTGGCATCTTCGCAAAATCTTTGCACAAATCCTCTTAGACTTTGGTAGACAAAGGGTTAAGCCTGTATGTTGAAGCAGCTAGCATGTGAGGCATTGCGTCACGGTATTAGAGTCATTAATCTAGTACATTGTACCTCTGATCGCTCTTTCTCTCTTTTTTGTTTTCCTTATGAAGCTAAAAGATCAATATAATCATCCAGTGAAATGTTTTGGTGCGGTGAGTTCTGTGGCAAAGTGCGATGATACTGTAGATTCAAAATTGAACTTTTTTTGGTGTGAATTAGCGAGTACATTACTGGAAAACATAGTTCGAACCAACTTTATCTCTCTCAATTAAATTGTGTGACTGGGAGTCCGCCGATAATGTGAGAAGAAAACAGCGACCTTCTGTGTGCCAAAACAAGACCACACACATTTTTCTGTGTTTGTATATGATACTACCTTTTAAGAAGGGGGTGTGCGACTTTAAGCATCCGAAGAAAGACGTACTTACGCGTCTCATCCGCCTACTCACCGCAGAGTTGTCTTCGCATTGTCAACGTTTAGCATCGCTCAATTACCGCCAGTTTCACCGGCGTCAAAACTTTGCTTAAATTTCGATACATTTCTGTGGCACCGACCTCAAACTCGGCCCGCCTTGCCTTAAAGCTGGAAAATGATGCACGCAAGAGATAAGACGTCATCTTCTTCGAAAATCCACCCATAGATGAAGACAAAAAAGAACTAAAAAAAAAGATAAGGAAAGCCCTTGTCAATGATCTGAAATGGCCTACAGTGTAGACTCATGCATTCGTACTTAACAAAACACAATAGAATCAATAAGTCTATAGACATCATTCATTCCTTATGACACACTTATCCTCAGTAACTCACAAGTCTAATTCAGATTTTATTCTTCAGGGCGCTTCATGTATGCGACGGGAGGTTTGCACATCTTTATCTGTGGATATACCCCCTAAAAGGCAAATCCAAATCTTCAGACAGTCTTTGAGATAAATAGATGAATCAGTTCTTTGATCATTCTATAGTATCCAAGATCTTCACGTTTTGCTGAAATCAGGAAAGAGTTATAACAAATAGAAGAAGGTGAATACAAAATAATGGAATAACATACGTACAGAGGTCTTTGCAAGATGCTCAACGGTCGCGACATGTCGCAAAGGAGATTGACCGGTCTTTTCGCTGATTCGTGATACCCGTCAAGGTAGCTAACACGAAGGGAGGAAAACCAACGTGTGAAACAGGAGCAGCTAAACCACACCCATGATGCCATGCGTGTAACAGGGCGTGACCGGCCACGCAATTCGTCCCATGCCTGCCAATGAGGCGGTGCGGGGTAAAAAGGTACAGGGTGAGCAGACGAAAAAAAAATCAAATGTCGAAGTGCATACTCGATTGCTTTACAATTCATATACTGTAATGCCTCCCCCTCTCTCCCTCCCTCCCCTCCCCTCCTCTTTTTCTTCCTCTCTCTCTCTCTCTCTCTCTCTCTCTTCGTCCCCCTCTCTCTTTACTCTTGCTTCTTCTCTCTGTCTTTCTCTTTCTCCGTCTATATCTATTCATTTATCTATCTTTATCTCTAATCAACCTCTTTTCCTTTCTTGCTCTGTTGTATCGAGTGGAGAGTGTCCAGATTTTTACCATTTTATGCCTTCATTCTTTTTTTCGAGTTTCTCCTTCTCTATACTGTATGCGTGTACGTCCATCTTCCAATCAATACTCTCGTACAAGTCATGTTTTCTCTCTTTCTGTACTTCGTGCTTCTATTCAATCCTGCCTTAACCCATTGATATTGCTATAACACGCATTTCCCATAGACACCTGTCCGAGTATTCTCGGGACTCGTCTTCCGTTGATTAACGTATACTCTGTATATTATAATTATGTTTATCTCTATCATTTCCAGCCGTGATATGGTATTGTGCAACTGTAGCATCACCTGTATATCATAGCAACCATACTGTCTTAAAAGGGGAAATCCTGTCCAAATATAAGTTAGTCCGATAAAAAGAGTAAAATGTTACGAATTCAACGGTATAAATTTGATCGAAATCGGACGAAAAATAAGGAAGTTATGACATTTTGAAGGTTTGCTATTTTTGGAGGAAACAGTTCTTGATCAGTCAATATGAATATGCAAACGACAAAGTGAGCATGTCATTCCCTCACAACTTACCATTGTTAGTTTGTAAATAAATTTGGGAAATTTCAGTTTTTCATTCAAACGCAATTATGCTCGAGGCTCAAATCCTCATATATCTTAACTGATCACTATTCTGAAGTTATTCAACCGGGAATAACGTCATGTTTCAGACTTCAAGGACAGAAACATTGAATTTTCGCCATCTTTTTTTTTTTGTATACGATCAATGGAAAATTGTGAGGGTATGACCTGGTTAGCTCATTCATTTGCATATTCATACCCACTGTACAAGAACTGTTTTGGAGAAATTATCAGAACTTCAAAATATCATAACTTCCTTATTTTTCATCCAATTTCAGTCAACTTTTTACCGTTGAATTCGTAAAATTTTACTCTTTTTTATCAGACTAACTTATATTTGGACTGGATTTCCTCTTTAAGACAACACATACATTTTCAGGTAGCTATAGTATCAATTACATTATGTCTCTTAACTTGGATATTCGCTATTTTGAACGATTCTCTTCAAATTTTTTTTTTTTTTTTTGGTCACCGTTCAGAAATCAAAATCCCATTGAATAGATTCAGGTGTGTGCATCCTTCAGTACGTAAGTATCATGCTTTAACGAAAACTGGTTTTCTGATCATTATAATTTTCAGTGCTGCTTGTAAAGCAATTTCTTATTGGCATATAAAGAGCGGCTTCAAAGAACAAGAAAAAAAAAGTCGTGCTGGTTTCTAGATACTATTTGCAGACGAGATGTGTGCTAAAACAGCTGTTGCTTCCTATAACATGAAGCGTGTAAGCTCTGAATGTGCCGTGGGATGCGAACATTACCATCATTCCAATTACCCTACATTGTTTAAGAAACAAGACCAGCCATCAACTAAAAGACCGCTGGAGCACGTATCCCAAACTACCTGCAAAAACGATCCGTCTTTTCATATACAACTCTTATTGTGGTGAATGTCAATCACTTTTCTAAACTTTTTTCTTTTTTTTTGTTGTTATGAGGGAGCTTATTTGCCATTCATCATAAGAAAATAAATAAATGTGCCGGAATAACATTTTGCTTTGTTTCGCTGTTTTCTCCTTTCGCCGCATAATATCATTCAGTCGGGCATGTTGCATGCCCGGAGGGCGTTCAGACGTGGCGCTCGCGATCGCGCATGTGCTGACCCGCGCACGTGGGGGTCACAGAAATGTGGTATGGCCATCAGACGCGTGCACTGTAACTATACCGTCTTATGATCAAAATGCCCAAAATAATATCTCTGGCATTGTGAATGGTATAACATTCAGTAGAAATTATAGACCTTTTATGTAAGGCTGTAGCTGTTTCTTTTTGTTAACTTGTTTGTTTTTTACTGGCCACTCTAATTGGTAGGGATAAAAGTGACGGTGTCAGCTGTTTGTTTATTCATTAAGCTTTTTTTTAGGGGGGGGGGGTGGAAGGGGGATTTTCATAAAGCTGGAAGTGCCGTTTGTATTAATGGCTCAACCATTCTTGAGGCTTCCCTTGTCCCCCGTCTGTCGATATTCCCCTGTCCCAAACACCCTTTAGGATTAACTAATCGCTACACAAAATCAGGGGCATAAATTCGAAAGAAAAAAAAAAGGAACAGAGACTAACAAACAAACTAGCATTTGACCACGTAGAATTAGCGGATGGATCCAACCTCCATTGGTCCTAGAACAAACTCGACGAATGGGATACACCACACGACCTTTTTTTCCCCTAATTTTCCTTCTTCACTTTTTCTTCTTTTGCGACACCCTGTACACGTACTTGACGAAAGTTACTTCCAGCGAGGGGAAAATTGAGCGGGAAACTGGCCGTGGCCGCTGCAGAGGACAGATAGGGGGCAGAGATCCAGGCGTGAGCCTCAGTGTTGACTGTACCACTGGATCCAACCATGATTTGTTGCTTCACATCTTCGTAGAATCGTCTCAACTTGCTCCTTGTCATCAGCGCTACAGATAAGATGTACTTGCATTTGATTTGACAATTAAGAGCCTGATGTATCATTGATTGCTGTCTATCCATGTTGTCGTCTGCTGACGTGTATATAGTGGAATCGCACACGATATTGGAGTAGGAGAGACAACATGCCTTTTCATTTGCTGTGAAATGATAATCCACAGCGTTCAATGGTCGATCCTATGGATGAATGATCAGAGTTTGACATGTCACACCTTGTAGGATTTTGTAGCATGAGGATTTGCGATGTATTTGTCAACAGTGTTTGATTTTAATGTCTATTGCATTCAATTCGATCAGAGATATTTCTCCCATCATAATATATTAAAATGCAGGGACACTTAGTACACGACAGTTATAAGTACCGTTTGCCATAGGGAGCAGTGGCTTAAAAAAAAATGTTCGAGTTATCACCTTTGATGCATATGTGTAAGTCAGTTGTATCACAAAACATCCTACCGTTTTAAAATTTTCGCAATAAAGCCTAAGATATAAGGAGATATCACAGTTATTCTCAATAAACCATAACTGAAGACGGTTTATTCTAGAAACAATTTTATCATTACTATTGTTCACATTTTGTATATTCAACAATAATGTTACACTGATTGTTCTGATTAACATTTTTCTTTGGTTGTTTCTTTCCCTAACTCGCATCTTAGAATTATTTTGAAGTATCAAAGCTGGGTTTTTTGTTTCATCTGCAAATGGTAAATAATGCCTTTAACAAACAGTGTTCTGAAGAACAAGTCACATGTTCTCAAACTTCCTAGAAATAATTGACATGTTTGTGTGTTTATATCCTGGATCAACAGTTCCGGCATGTCTTACTGTTTCAAAACGTCTCCCTTTTTATAGTGCATAGATAACACGTAATTTTCAAACCCGTAAAAAAAAATCACAGGTGGGCACTTTGTATAAAAGGTAGAGAATTCTTTAGATTTGGTCAAGTAGTTATGAAAACTCTTGTTCAGGAAGGAAAAGATTCTCTAAAATAGGATAGTATAATTTTGTTTAACGTTTTGTGCACAAAAACATTTTGAAACAAGCATTGTAACATTGTCTTCAAATAAAGGTCTATCCACAATTCTAATACAGATGTCAACTATAGTGTCATTATTTTTAAATACTTATCACAAAATCCAAGCCTGATTTTTATTCAAAGTATTAATTCTTATCCATAATTTGTATTAGCTCGCTTATAATCTTTTCAAGTATCTTCGAAAAACATGAAAGAAACGAAATAGGGCAGTAATTAAATAATGTTACTCCTAATTTCTCAATATTCTTGATTTATCAGGAAAGATACCTTCATTCATTGACAAAATATTAAGGCAGCTGTATGATTTACTGATTGCACTTATGATGCATTTATGGAACTTGGGCTAAAGTCATCTATTATGATGGTTTATTACTCTTGAACAGGTTCATTGAATACTCATTTGTGGGACAGAATTATAAAAAGTTTGATCCCAAAATGGGCTTAGCGTTATATTTTTCTTCTAAATAAAGTAAATGCATCATTAGATAGAGTTAATTAAAACCTTTCTAATGATATCTCACTTGAAACATAACAAGGTACATTCTTAAATTTATGATTGAAAATATCCTGTATCTTGTAAATCTCATCAAATCATCTCCAAAAATAGTACTATAGGCAGAATTCATCCCTCCACAACGTAAAAAAAAAAAAATCCAAAAACAATCCTTAGTAAGGAAAGTTTTGGGTTTTTTTTTAAGGCATCAATACTTTGCTTAGAAAATATACTATGCTCAGAGCTTACGCCTCCCACATTCATACTCTTGTATCAAAAGATGCTCTTTGACAAATAGGTCAATGATTTGAAATACATGTATCAGTATGCAATATCCCACTGGCAGGAGGCATCTGAAGTCACTTTGTAAAATCATTGGCCAGCTGTGTGGCAGTAGAGTTAATTATACTGCTTGGTCTTACAATTAAACCTGCACATACTAATGACTGAAGTGCAAGTAACGAATCTTCAAGATTTTGTGCATCTCTCCTTTTTTTTTTCTCGCTTTAAACATCACCAAACACACAAACACCCACAAATATATTCTGCTGTTGTTGATGACGTGCATTTTCAATTTGAATCACAAACTCTAGTTAGGTTACTGACGGCTTAGAAATTCAAGTTTGACTTGAATCCACTGATATTCATTCGACAGAGTTTAATCAAGGGACTTGTAGTCTGGTTAGGTAAAATGTATTGAATGTACATACTCAAAGCTACAGTTGTTAATTATTTGTATAACAATATACTTTGCATATGAAATATACAGATATATTCTGCGAAATAATTCAATAGACAACAATGCTATTATTTTTCGAAACACCATATGAAGAGATACATCAAAGAGCCAGGTTCAAGGTGTATTCCTTGTGACACTGCCACATTCACCCCCCCCCCCTTCACCAAGGTTTTAAATACAAGTATTCTATAAATATTCTCTTTTGGTTCTGTTTTTGAATATTATTTCTGTCTAATAATAGGATAGAACTTGTATTTCGTACTTTGTAGAAAATGTATTTACAATCACAGTTTTTCCTTCGTTGCAGTGTGGTAGTGATTATATATACCTATATTTGTATACAAAGATGTAAATGTTTTTTTTTCTGTAAAGGCATTTAGTTGAAAATAAAACAAATGTACTGAATGAAATAAAATGAATAAAAAAGTATTATAATATTATGTTTGAGCCACCATAACAGTAGCAAAGAATTAATTCTTTGTTTTCCTGTTTTGTGAGGGGGGGGGTGTTGCTTGGCCATTTTTGGGTGGTTTTTGTTGTTGTTGTTGTTGTTGTTGTTATTTTGTTTTTGATCATCTTTGTCTGGCCTAGTTTTCAATTTACGTCTGTTTACAAGAGCATGGGGATTTGGTGACAGCCCATTTTACACGCCTGTCGAACGCCTTATCGTAACACGAGACGGATTTGTTTAAGCAATACAAAACCACGAATCTTGGTTCCGGTATGCGCATATGGAAGGGGGAAAAACGGCCCATCATACAAATCAACATATATTGTGTTTCCACCTAAGAATGCCCACAAATTAATTTCAAGATGTATACTATTCCCGACCTTCTCTCTCCCCCCCCCCCCCTCCTCATTTTGGTTAAGTCCTAATCACAATTTCAACCGTCGATGCTCCAGAGATCGAACGCGACAAGGAGGCAATAGAAACCCCCCTCCTTCCCTCTTTGCGCACGGACGGGGGCGAATAAAGGGGTGGTAGTGATTTCGATGTGCCTCTGAAGAATGCATTTGGGCCACTCCAGAATGCTAATATTTGTATGACTACATAAATGAATGCATTGGTGGCGTAAGAGGGGTTTTGTTTTTCAGGTGGGGAAAGCATCTCATCGCGTGTTTAACTGTTGCGGCTATTTCCGCAACGTCGAGGACGTGCATGATGTCTGCATATGGAGAATACCGCCCCGTCAACGAGACCGCTACTAAAGTAATTTTTCAATCTGCGTCCAAGTTTGATTTTTTTTTCCTTTGCATTCTCAATTTCACTCATTTATGGAAGTCCAAGCTTCTCAAGTTAACTCACTCGATGTAGGGTACAACTTCACCAAAATCACTAAAGATTTGATTTTCTCTGTGAAGAGTCACGATCTGTTTACTGGTGTACCTTCAACAGAAATGAATGTTTGCTTCTTCTTGATAGGATTATTTCTAACCATAACGATTATTTATTTTTTTGTAGGATTTTTCGTATGTTGTCCAAGCTTAGATTTCGTAATTTTAGAATTTCTTGGAAATTTTGCACTCTTAAGCAATTTGCTGGGTTGGCTTTTACGTTTAAAGCTCGATCATCGCCACGGAAGTGCGGAAAATAGCCCCTAAGAAGTTTAAAAAAAAAAATAAGTAGCGTTTTAGCACATTCTACAGTTTTGTTGCTTTGTTCTATTCGTCAATGTCCCTACCCCCCACAAAAAATATTTAAAAAATCACCTTGCAAAATAAAATAACCAAAACAAAGCAAAACAAAGCATGAGGAGGGAGGAAAAACATTATGTCAATTCTTTCGAAACTCTATCGCGACCGATCAATAATTTGTTGGAAACTCGATTTTGTTGGTGGAAATGAACAGTCCTTTCATCTTTTATATAAAAAAAAAAGATGTGAATAAAAAACTGGCTAGAAGTAAAACATAACTGCTTCTTTGCTCATAAAAACAACCTATGTAATACGTTATAATGCACTCTTGAGTACAAGGACTTTAGAAAGTCAAGGTTGATTGATACGCGCATACTTTCCTTTGGTTCAAAAACCCGTTACAATTGTGAGCTTTTTAGTGGCAGGTATGTAGTAATTATGACGTAATAAAACGTGTATGGATCAAAATACCTTCCAATTGTGACAGGTGAGAAATAACGAATGCTGATGGTTGCTGTATAGTTGTGGCATAGTGGATACAGCTGTGTTTCCCGACTACCGACTCCCAACTCCCAATCGGAGGACCCGACATGCCCGAGTTCGATTCCCGCTCGGTGCTTACGTCCTTTGACAAGATGTTTTTAACCACAATGTCCCTCTCGACTCAGGTGTATAGATGGGTACCTGACAAAGGTGGGGGTAATAACATGGCAGGGCTTTCTGGTAGGGCATAGACAGCACTGCAGAGGCTATACCCTGGATAAAGAACGCCTTACTATTGCTAGAATTATTGTGAATTTCAATCTCAGACTGTATGTCATTATACTCCAAACTGTTGAAACGAGTAAAGGGTTTGATACCTTTTGTGGTGAAGCATTCTAGTCTTGAGTATAAATGCCAAGAGAGAATGTATAATGGCCGGCCCACAATGATTTTTATTAAACAAAACTAGTGCCTATGTAGCCTCCAAGAACGTTAGTTCACGCAGATGATACATTGTATTCACAACCATATCTGGGTTTTGTTTTGAGGGGTCACACAAACACACACCTACACACGATATTAAGCGTAAAGATACACATACTGGCAGGTGTATGGCAGTAAGTTGGTACAAATGACTTTATTTGTATAAACATATACAATATAAATATTTATAGGTAATAAACAAACATATAATCATGATATTACACTACAAATAACACAAGAACCAAACATCCTCTTAATAATCAGTATGAACATGAGACGTACATTGGCCTAAAATAGCCTATTATGTAAGGCAGTTTTATCCTGTGCCGAAAGTTTACGAATACGTTCCGAAGGTTACTACCACATGAACAAGGACCAATGTCATCAATTCAGTTCAATCCAACTGAACTTCTTGTTTACTTCTGTCGAACAGAAAATACAAATACAAAAATACATTGATAAATCTTATTTTGTTAACAATTCGTAAGCAGTGCCGATCATGACGTTTTTTATAGAATATCAATGAACAAACAATAGTAACGACGGGAAAAGTGTTCTACTAAAATTCGGAGCTTGTAAAACGTAAATCATTGGAAAAACAAAATACCAAAATGACGTTACAATATCCAAATTTATCAATTTAAAGTTAGAGCATTTTACGATGAATACATGATTATGTATGTTGCAGATTGTTTAAGAACACATGATATACATAACACTTCATCTCAAGTATTTTCAAGTATCTACAAGTGTACAAAAATAGTGTAATGAGAAAAAAATAACAGTACAAATAAACACACACAGTTGATCGCACAAAGAAAAAAGAAAGGAAGAAATATTAAGGAAGAAAGAAAGAACAAACATATCACAGCACAATGAAGGATAAAGATCCATAGGTCGTCATGCTCTCCCTCTCTTTCTCTCTCCCTCTCTCTCTCTCTCTCTCTCTCTCTTTCTTTCTCTCTCTGAATCCATGTGTTTGTGACTAAATTTTTTAATGTGGTAGACAATGGCTTCTCTCTTCGTCCCAATTTTGTTTTTTATATTACGAGACTTAAAAGCATTGCTTTAAGATATTTTGAAGATTTTCGGTGTCTGCATTCCACGACCTTGACCTTCTCCTGAAAAATATTCTTATGCACACAAAAATAAAGTAAATAAAAGGGGGAGGAAGAATGTATCAAAAAAATAAAGTATGTGTAAACAATAAAAATAGTCTTTGCTTGTATAGTCAATGCTTAATTCTGTTTTGTTTGCCCAGGCAAGGTTGCAAACCAAGCTAACTTTACTTCAGTACTCATCTCTATAGAACATGAATCAACAACTACAACAACAACAACAAACTTCAAATTTTGGATGTCGGAGGTTAAAATCCTGCTCGAGTATGTATGCCCATGACTTCTTTTTTTTTCTTGGCTACTTCTAAAACATTGATCAATTCAGTGCTTATTTACGTCGATGTAGGGTAATTTGTTGATCAGTTGCAACAAACTTGTTAACAACTTTTCCGCGTTTGAAAAACTTCCATCAGACTAAAGTGATAGACAGTGGTGTCTCAGTTTGATTTTGTAATACGTGACCTAGGTATTGTCTTAAGAATTTTCGAAGATCTTTAATATTTGTATTTCATGACCTTTATTGACCTTCGCCGTGTGTGAACATTGATGTGGGAAGCATTTTTGTGCACAGAACAAAAAGAAAGGAAAGAATGCATGAAAAGAATTAAGTTTGCGTAAATCATAAAAATAGCTTCTTTTAGAGTTGTATCGATTACTTACGTGTAAGCCTTTTTTTTCCTCATAGTGCGTCATTGTCACACAACTCGAATTTTCATATCAATAGACCAAACGGGCACAGAAGAGCGCGAACAGGCAGAGCCTTAATACCCAAACGGCGTGAAAATATGCATTTGAAAAGAAAACGTACAAATGCACCCACTCGTTTGGGCCCTAATTTCCGTCACCCCTTTGTTGTCTTGATCACCTGATTGTTATCATCGTTATTGTACAGAAAATGCCTGTGTCAGTAGTTGCACCATGATCAAGGTCATGTGTTTTTCCATCTTTTCTGTGTGTGTGTGTGTTGTTTTTTTTTTTCTTTCCAATATCGATGCGTTCTATTTCCCCGCCACAATAGGCGAGTGAGGCCTGCCCGCTACAGAAGCTTACAATCACATTCGATCAGTCACTGGAACTTGCCAATGGTTCCGGAACCTTCTCTTGCGTAGAACTGATGGAACATTTCTATAATTAGTGTAGTGCTTGCGTTCGATATAAATGGGGGGGGGGGGGGGATGGGGTGGTGTATATAGGGGAATGGTGGATAGTCACATCAACCGCCAAATACAACATGTGGATACACACGATGGATATTTTTTTGCTTATATCGGATACAATATGCAACTGTTACTGTGGATATCCAATCCTCCTTTGAGCCTTCGAGCATAATCGACTATTCAATTTCTCATTTTCGGCTACAAGACATAATGTTTATAATCATAACATTATTGTTTACAAAAATCCGAAGGAAATTGGAGCGTTTGGTTCAAAGATATGCAGGTATAGTATGGAATCTTAGATTAGTAAGCTCCTTGATAATATGGAGCGTACTTTACTTGCAGGCATTAATCATAATCTTCACCGTAAGTGGACATTAACACTCTGCTTGCCGTATTAATAAAGGAATGAAATCAAATGAATTCAAGCGAATGAGATATATACTTTTTGTGTGGAATCTGTGCACACTTGACTCATGAATGTTTATAAGTAATTAAGCCACCACAAGATAGATGACGTCCAGTCCCATCCGAAGGGCTTCGTGCTGTGGATAGTGTGCTCTGCCTACGGGTACAACAGCTGCTGTTTGGAGACTCGAACCACATCAGGGACCCAAAGATTGAGACTCCGAAGCCTTATCCACTATGACTCCACGGCTTTCTCTTATTCTTTCTCTCCCCTCTATCACTCTCTGTTATGCTTTCTCCCCCACCCCATCTCTTTCTCTATTCCATTGTCAAACTCCACACTCAAAGAACAACAACAAAGAAAGTTCGTCTATACAAGCACCATAAAAGGGTTCTCAGCACTGTCACAATAGCTACACCTTTGCTTGGAGCTCGTGAGAATCTTTTCAAATGGTGCCTGTTTAAGCACCTTTTGTCTGATAGGTGCCCATTACAACCTTTTCCAATTAAATGGTGCTCATGAGTACACGGTGTACCTTTCGAATGGTGCCGATAAGCACCAGTTTACTGCAAAAGGTGGTCATGGGCACCCTTAGAAATAGAGGATCGAGCACCTTTTAATTATGTTTGTCAAAAAGATGCCTATATAGGCACCTTTAAAATGGTACTCATGAGCGAGCACCATTTTAATTGGAAAAGGTCCCAATGGGCACCTTTTGCAGAAGGTGCTGATAGGCGCCGTTTGAAAATCTTCTCATGAGCTCCAAATAATGGTGTCTCGCTATTGTGACAGTCCTGAGAACCATTGAATGGTGCTCAAACGAACCTTTTTCTTTCTTAGAGTGGATATATTTCCCCGAATTAAATGAAGCTTATGGTATGTCTATTCAAGAATAGACATACAAAACACAATATTGCAAGATATTCTTCTACTTTCAAAATCACTATTAACAGATGTTCTCTATCTCTATGTCTTTTCTCCATCTCTCTATTTTAAACAAAAATTATTTCTTGAAGCCACATATTCCTGTCTTACCTTCGGATTATTTAGTATTCTGTCTCATGGACAGAACGAATCTGCTTATGTTGAACCTCCATGGTTCAAGGAATTGATCATGCAAATCAGTATTTACTAATGAAATCTCCCCCTCACTTTGTTTCTTCATTAGCATATCTATTTTCATGCTGAAGTCATATAACTTATGTACAGAAAGGATTATGCTCCCACTGTTGGATGTGTATTTTGTTGATTAAAAGCATCTAATTTTCTACTCCCCTGTAACCATGGTTACAAGTAACTTTTTCATAAACTATACGTAGCCACCAAGCTCGAGTAGATGAGTAATTATGTTTCAGTTGAAAAACGACAATGAGTATGTTTAATAATGAGATGGCCTGTACTGCGTGTTTAGTATAATAAGAAAAAAGAATCGCATTTTAATGACTGTGTTTCATTGTCTCGTTTGATTATGGCCTCAATGAATACAGGTTCGAATATACATAGTGTGTGCAATGCTGTTTCCGGTTTGCTAGGGGCAAACATTACATCGCTGACAGACTGTAACAACCAAGTGAGGAAGAGGGAGAAGGGCCCAAAACAAACGACAGTTTTGTATAATTTACCTTTTATATGACGAACATCATCTTTTGCCCCAGTGACGCACCACAATGTGACACCATTGTTCAAGCAGTATCAGTGTAAATTAGATTTGAATTGCAGCCGAAGATTATGCTATCATTACCTTCGGTGTTGTCATCTCCTTAACGATGATTAATTGGATTGAATTACCCCGTCGGAGCTCAGGGCAGGTTGATATTCTCAATAGATTTTCAACTGTGATTTGGCTCTCGAGTTTGAAGGAATATATCAAATTGAGCACACACACACACCCTCACACACACAATGAAGAAAAAAAGGATCAGATTAATGAATAAAACATGATTGTTATGATCAGTCATAATATACGCTTTACGCCCATAGGCTCCTTTCAAAATGATTATATGAATTAAGGTTGAAATGTTTCATAATAAAACATTTGCTAGAAGGTTAAATGAGTGGTAATGATACTAATTACAGTTGAGATGCTGATGCTGACGGGGAAGGAGGGGAAAAAACACACTTCATCGAGAAATCAAAGGTTAAAATGCATATCTCATTTTCATTCCATTTATATTCCATATCCAAATAATTAAAAAAATCATAATGAAGTAACAATAATCATTTGCATGAGCGGGTGAAAAGGCATATTGGGATAGTACAATAAAGTAAAAAACAAATTATAAGCTCATGAAAATTTCATTTTCATTCATACATGGTTGTTTGATATTAATTTAATTGATATCAAACAACCATATCATGAATAAATGTACATGATTATACACTCCAATGCATACACATTATCATTATGCAAATACTGGTATATTAATATTCGTGAAAGCAATGCAAATCAAAATGGAATAATTACAAAGAATATGGAGGGAACTTAAAAAAAACCAACTCACATATGATATTTATGATATATAAACTACAGCGGAATATAAAAATCGCAGGTTCATTCAGAGAATTGTAATGCATATTGTAAGGGTTAATTGTAAATTCTTTGGTATGTAAGTGAGTCATATACAAACAATAATAAGAGGCGTATGTTTGGTTATACAAAGCGGAAGTGATTTTATTATTCACCACTTTTAAAGGGATGGTATAGTATTGGTGGAGATGAAGATTTGGCTCTTCACTTTTTGCTAGATATCAAAAAATCACTCATAAAATAGTACAGAGCATATCATTCTAAGAGGAATTCAAAGTTTATTTGATGAAAATCAATTGTGGAATGGCTGGGACATCCAAAAACAAAATAAAACAAAGAGACCGTAATAAAAGATGGGTCTCACCTTTTATCAGGATCACTCTGTTTTGGATATCTCAGCCATTTCCAAACCAATTTTCATCAAATGAATGGTGAATTCCTTTTGGAATCACATACTCTGTCATATTTTCATAAGAGGCTTCTCGTCATCTCACCAAAGAATGTTAGAAACCTGAAGTTAGGTCTCAACCAAAAACTATGCGATCCCTTTAATGACATTGTAATCGTGACCTAGCTAGCTATTGTTGCAAACTTGTTCCACTTTGATATTCCTTATCACTGTAATGCCTTCTTGTAAGGAGACTTAACCTTACTAAAATTCTTTCTGTCATCCTTAACGTAGACTGGCCTTTTCGCTTCAGGTGAAATTTACATCAAGTGTATTTCCGCGGCATTATCAGCCAACATATTACTCTGTTGAAGCCACCGCCACACAGGCCTTATATTCACATGTCCTGTTGCACACTCACACACAGACACGCATGTGCTGGCCCTTACCCCATGCTGTTAAGTCCAAATATGACGCAAAATCATTTCAAACACTTCATTATTGCACACAGACAATGTTCAGCCAACACTGATAGATCAAACGATAATGAAGGCCTTACTTGCAATGGTGGGTGCTGCTCTGGCAACCATAAGGGATATCTTTTTTATTCCATTTTATTTTTTTACTCAGAATAATAGCGTGAAATATTAAAGCATGCTTCGAGGTAATTACCCTAATTCAAATTGGGTTTTCCTGCGGAGACGCAACACACGGATAGAAAAAGACATCGACCAAGCTCTGCTGTTGATTTAAAAAAAAAGACAACAACAGCAACAACCTTGCATTGAATACCAGTTCGAGCAACGTCCCTTTCAAATCACTTTCACTTATTACAGCGCGATTGAAAACTTGTCCTGATTCTCTCGCTCTATGCGCTTTTCACACTGTGTGTGTGCTCGTGGCATTGAACGTTCCGTTATTTCGAGAAGCGATTATGTTTATTCTGGCGCGCTAGCGACCACGGATTTAATAATAATGATAATAATGATTATACTACTGATAATTTCAAAAACAGTTTGAATAATGGACACAATACCTGGTGTCCTCGCTGTTGTACCGAACAAAAATAGAAGTCTTTCTCTCTCTCTCTCTGTCTTTCTGTCTTTCCCTCCCTTCCTCTCTCTCTCTCTCTCTCTCTCTCTCTCTCTCTCTCTATGTTCGGGGCTCACTGGTTTTATGTCTATTGACTTTCCCCTGGAAAATGAGACACACACAAACACACACACACATACTACAAAAGAAGCATACAGAAGAAAAGATTTACATGGGTGTTATGAAGGTGCAGTGACCACTATCAATGATTAACATTATAGCATATCAAAAATTTGAATCGAAAAAAAAAACTAAAAATGGGGAAACAAAAGAGCAGCCCATCATCATGAACAGAGGATAGAGGCACAAACGAAATTGTGACCAAATTATGATGTTTGCACATCAATTTATTGACTACACCTTACGCACTCTGAAGGGAGAAAGAAAAAGAAAAGTAATTTACTGGCGATGAAATGTATTCTTTCATTCTCTCTTTTCTTAGGTGAAGGTACATGTAAGAGTGGTTTCGATGGAATAGGTGAATCACTGGTTTTGAGTGAGGATGCTTGTGCGTGTATGAGTGACAGAGTAAAATACAATGATTAGAAGCATTGCATGTGCAGGTGTAAGGTGTAGCTGAGGTTTGCACCTGTACATGGATGTGATGGTTTCAATTCCGTTCCATAATCGCCATTCAATGCCTAAAGCTAACCAGAATGTATAATTATACTAGTATGTCATATGAAGTGACAGAAATATGAGAAAATACTATGCGAACATTATTATCTTGCACTGTTAAATTTGCACACAAATTAATGTCCTCTTATAGGAAGGCAATAATACAGATGTTCCATCTCACTCACACAAAACCTATCTGCACACACACACACACACACACACACACACACGTCAAGTCCTAGAACATTTTGATCATCCCTCAGTTTGACGTCTTCCCCCTAAATGTGAATTATTAGGACGGTATAATCGTGCAAGTGCATAAGTGTAACGGTATAGTAATAGATGATACTCCACTCAATCTAATAAGAGTGTACATGTACGTATTGTCAATACCGTAACATCACTGGCCCCTATAACATTATATAGATGATGACTGGCGGGAGAGGGAACATACCGAATGTTCCATCCAAAGGGTTTGAAATGCTATTGAGGGAGGTTTGTGGAGCCGGGAAATGTGCAAACGCCGATTTCCCGGCTCCACAAGGTTATAAGTCCCGAGACGAAGTCGAGGGACTTATAGCCTCCCGAAATAGCATTTCAGACCCTGAGGGTGGAATGTTTGGTACATGTTCCCGACAACAAAAGTCATCATCTGTTATATTATATGGGTTAGTCAAATTAGTGAAAAATATGATCGTTCAATAGTTTGGTATCGTTTGTCATTTGTTACGTGAAAATGTTTTCCCATGGGAGAACATTACAAAAATGTTTTGCCCATGGGCGAACATAACCAATGTTTCTCCATCACGTGACTGTGTTTACCCAATCACTAACCGGTATTTGACTAACCCATTTGATATAACATAATAGGGAAATAGAGACATTGAATATACTATAATCATGTTTAAACGACGTAGAACAGGAGTCCGCCATCATAGGGACAGCCTGATGTGGATGGCCCTATCTTGTACATCCACTCTATCATAGTGTGGACATATTCGTAAGGGAAATGTGATAAATTTTGGTGTTGTAATAGTAGTCTAGAATTAGGTGAGGTTGTTGTATATTTGACTTCATGTGAAGGTTTTATGAGTTTATGAATGTGAAAGCGCAACACAAAAGACACTGATGTTTTTGTACCAAGTTTGAAAATCGACTGTTGGTATCAAACGTTGAATTGGTTCTTCGATATAATAGTCATTAACCCTGTCTGTGGCAAGTTTTGTTCCATGTTTGAAAATCGACTGTTGGTATCAAAAGTTGAATTGGTTCTTCGATATAGTAGTCATTAACCCTATCTGTGGCAAATTTTGTTCCATGTTTGAATATCGACTGTTGGTATCAAAAGTTGAATTGGTTCTTCGATATAATAGTCATTAACCCTATCTGTGGCAAGAGTCAAATGTGCACAAATTTCACACACACAAGAAGAGGAAGTGAATGTGACCTGCACAGGATTAAGAAGGAGATCATCGTCATGCTTCAGGTTGTTTCTTGCGAAGTAGTTTTTTTTTTTTGTTTCTGATATGAATAAAGTTTGTCTTATTTACAATTAATGCTATTGTACTAGATTTGAAAAATGACATATCTAAAATGATTCACAATTCAGATATGAAATGAAGATTCTTATACCAGTACGTGAGGAACTTGCATCTGAAGCTAGCATACAGCACTGTGAAGTGAAGAGGGATTTATTATGTTATTTTTGGTCGAAATGATATTTGATAAAAAGAACCTTGAGGTATGTCTCATAATATTTAACGCTATACGCATTTAATGTTCATGCTTGTATTTTAATGCCGCAAATGTTGTTTACAGTGATATCAGTGATTGGTGCACAAGAGCAGAGCTTGTCCTTGCACACACCGAACGAATTGGGTTTATGGATTCTTTCTCCATGGCCAATAGTATCGAATGTTTTATTTGAATTCCATGCATTATCTCAAGAATGTTGTTCTCTTTCCTAAACAAACAAACAAACAATGGTATCATATTTCATGAGAACTTCCCGTTTTATGGCTTCTTGCATGGGGTATGTGTGTGTGTATGTCTGTCTGTCTGTGTTGTTGTTGTTGTTGTTTTCGTTTATTTTGTTTGTCTGTTTGTGTGGCTGGTTGGTTGGTTAGCTGGTTTTCAAAGTTGCAAGAAGCCAAATGCGGATTTTGACTCGCCTATTAGTTGCTTGGACAAGTATGTGATGATGTTTTTCATAAATGAGTCTCGATTATAATGACACGTATGGACTCTTGCAGGTATTTATCGCCCTAAAATTTTGAATCGAGCATGTCTTCCAAATCCAGAAAAGACTACACGTGGAAGACAAACAGATTGTAATTTTGTATAATGGGGTTAAAATGTACATCAGAATTTTGAAGAAAAATGCGTAAACCAAGGTGACTTTGAAAACCAAAGTATTCTGTTAATTTCAGTTCAGTTCAGTTTAGTTCAGTTTGATCAATTTTGCATTCCATTTTGAGTACAACATAACAAAATTTTTACAAACCATCGTAATGATTATACTAAGTTATATCCAGCGAAATACGTTATGTAATACAACTCTAGGAAAACGTATAAAGAAAAACATGAATCAATATCAGATTGAAGGTACACTAGTAGAGGGATTATTTCGAATAAACCCTTGAAAAAAATAATTGGAAATGCAGGGACCATCTTCATAAGCAGAGGTTGACTGCAAAGATAGAACAAGGTAAAGTTGACATTCACCCTTCCATTTTTATCCCGTCCCCGTCCCCACCCCACCCCCTTTCCTCCAGCTTTAAACCCCATGAACTCACTTGCATTATGAATCAAAAATCATCAAAAGAGTATGAACTAGTTTAGAATGCGGTGAAATTTCATCACAAAATGTGGATACGATATGCCAGGACTCACAAAGACGACGTACCTCAAGCAACTAGGGGTTAACCTCTAACTACTTGTTAATATCATTAGCGGTTCGTAACCAATTCCGCAATGCCGCTTTTCGTGCAATACCATTTGCAGATGGCAACGAGAGGTAAAGCAATTAGTGATACCAAACTCATTCTGTCATTTCAATTCCGTTACCGTAAGTCTTGGAGAACACTTACTGTCACACGAATGACACGAAAGACCATAAATGTATTGGGCGATATTACGTAAAGTATGACGTTTAACGCGGCTTCTATTATGGATACCTTGATGACCCAACGGGTCGCTGTCTTGTCTGACCGCCTTTTGCAAATTGTGATGAGTTTGTAAGGGTGCTGCAGTACAGTGCACCATAAAGAGGGATACGGTCTCTTCTTACAAACACAGCACATTACTGCTTTTCTATTGAATTCTAGATTCTGCAGATAAACATCTCATTAAATGAGAGTAGCTTTGCCAAGAGACGAAAATAGATATCACTTTTGTTGTTATGTTTGTTTTATGTGAGCAATAAGAAGTGTTGTAATTCAATTCTCTTGATATCATGAATCGGGGTCTGCAGTGAGGGTGATGACCAAATAATGGGAATGACACGAGTGAGAGAATGTAATGAAAGTCATGTTAAAAGGGGAGAGACGGAGTGAGTGACGAAGGAGAGAAAGAACCAACTTTCTAAAACACGTACAGAAACAAATTTGGGTTGATGCATCTATCTCCTGGTGGCGCGGGGTGCAACAGGTCGCGGGGATTCGTGCGCGCACGGCTCCTCACCCCTTCACACCAACACACTGGGTGACAATAGGCGGTTGTTCGAATCCCCCCGCCGCCACAAAGTGAAGCGATTGTCAAAGCCGAGCCCGCTAAACTACTGCGAACTCGGGGTGAGATGATCACTTTTCACTGTCATGCCCTCTCTTTCCGACTCTGTTAATCATTATCATTTCCCATCAGACCCAGAGCCTGTTCTCTCTCTCTCTCTATCTCTCTTTTCACCCCTTCCTCATCCTTTCTATCCCTGTTCTTCTGGTTCCCTGTCTGTAGCTCCTGTAGACAATATTGCATCTACTGCGATGTCGCAATCGTATGAAAAAGTGGGCGTTTCGCCCAATATAGAAATCTCGTACATACAGTGTACGTATTCTTGATTGATATCGAGGATGTTTTACTGTGTATTTGATTTTTTCCCTTCTTTGTTTTACCGCTACTTGTCGGGCCCGCAGAATGGGTTGCACCAATCCGTAGAAGTGAACTGACATAGTTTTATCGCCCTCCGTTTTCCCCCGGTTCTTTAATCTTCCTTTGTGTCGGTGAGGCGAAAAAGGAATACCGGCATAATGCTTTTGAAACATGTTTCCCTGCTACTCGAACAAACGATACATGATATGTACGGTGAATGTATCGCGGTAAAGTACTGTAGTTAAAGGGACTGCGCATCATACTAGTTTGCTTTTTCACAATGCCCCCCCCCCCTATTTTCATTTCCAGTTTTCTATACAAGATTTATTTCTAGAATAATGAAATAAAATGAAATGAAAGTGAAATATAGATAATAGTACTATACATAATTATTACGTCATCATGTTGCATGGAATGTACTGTTATTTCCTCGTTTGTTTGTCATACAGGTATTTTGTCTGAAAAATATTGAAAATGGATATGAATGAATAAATGAATGAAGGAAGGAAGGAATGAACGAATAAATGAATGAATGAATAGATGAATGAATGAATGAATGAATAGATGAATAAATGAATAAATAAATGCATTAATGATACCTATGTGCATCATGCCTAACGCCGCAAATAGCCGGGGGGGGGGGGGAGATAGGGCAGGTGCGAGGAATGTTGACCACTGTTGGAATGCAGAAAAGAGAAGATTCCACTAAGTCCATCTACAAGTTTTTATTCACCAAAAGTACCCTCATAAAGCTCGATACATAGAATATAATACGTTATTTTATGAAATGTTTGTTACAGCTAGCTTCATTGGATTGATACCAAAAACTTCATCTTTCTGGTTTGGTCACACTGGTGAAAGACAGTAAAATGATCCCCAACTCGGAGTATATATACTTATATAATTTTAGTACTAATGGTCTAGTACATAGTGACCATTATTATCAAATGCTATGTCAGGATGAGCACTGCCCCTCCGATAAAGTTTTGTCTCCGTCGAAATCACCAACATACTACCTAGCCTTTTGCCAAGGCCCTCTCGCGGATGAAGTAAGCTCAGGTGAGTTGGATAGCGCTTAAAAATTCGCTCGCCCGTTATAGCCATCATTATAGCGAGAGAGCTTCACATCCAACTGCACCCCATGGAAGACCAGCTTAACGTAGCCGAATATGGGTATCCATCCATCTTCTCAGATGGAAATGAACAAACAAACAAACAAACGAAAGGCAACATACTACCTTGCTTTATCAATGAAGGCATGAGATAAGGAGCCGTTCTGATTTAGTGGATATGACCGCGGGCTCTCGGTATTGAGGTCACTGGTTCGAGTCTGTTGGCCGACAGTAGTGCCTGTGCTCCCTCTCGAGAGGACAGCTTCATATCCGCATTGCATGATCCTTTGGAGGTACTGGAAGTTGTTCCTCAAGTGGTGGCTAGCTCATTAGCATTTGATTATTCCTTAGTGGACTTTCGGATAAATCAAATCACGGACAGATACAGATCGTGAAATCCTTTTTAAAGTCACCGAACATCGATTTTCCGATTATGCACTCGAACGTGTGTATTCTTAATTGATATTAAGGATGCTTTACAGAGCATTGCATTTTTCAACCTCTCTACTTCACCTTTTGGCGCCCTCACAACCGGTTGTAACAATCTGTAGAAGTAAACTGGCACAATTCATCATCCTTCATTTCTCACCCGGTTCTTTCGTCTTCCCTTTTGTCGGTGAGGGAAAAGGACTATGCCGGCATAATGCTTTTAAAATGTGTCTCCCCTGCTGACTGATGCCATTTTATAATTTCATTGGGTATCCTGCTAAAAGAGCTGGTATAGTTTTGGCGTAGATGGGGATTCGGGTTTTAACTTGTTGTGAGATAATTAGAATCCTCTTATGTAATATTAAAGAGCTTACGATTTTAAGAGGAAATAAAGGTTTATTTGATGAAAATTTGTTTAGAGATGGTTGAGATATCCAACAACAAAGAGGTCCTAATGAAAGGTTGGATTCATCTTTTATTAGGACCATTTTGTTTTGCTTTGTTTTTGGATATCTCAGCCATTTCAAACAAGATTTTCATCAAATAAACTTTAACTTCCTCGTAGACTATGATTATGCTCTTTAAAATTTCACATGAAAAGAGGTTTCTAATTATCTTACAAAAGTTAAAGCTTGAATCCCCATCTCAACAAAAACCATATCATCGCTTTTAGAATAATAGCGCAAATATCTGCTGTTAAAGGGGGCGTGGGATGATCATTGTAGAGGGAGAACTCTATGACTTCTTTTTGGTTTGGTTACGAATTATCATGGTTTTTGTGCTTTCCAGAGTAATGCATATCGTGCCATTTGACTACAAAAAACAAACAAACAAACAAACAAACAAACACAAACACGAAAACAAAAACATCATACACTGTTATATGCTGCCACAGAAATAAAATATTTGCCAAACAGCAAAAACAGTTAAGAGAAAAAAGGCAACCGGCTTCGACGTTTAAAGGACAAGTCCTCCTTCATATAGAATGCAGCAATATTAGTAGAACACATCAGTGAAAGTTTGAGGAAAATTGAACAATCCGTTCAAAAGTTATAAATATTTTAAGTATCTGCGCAGTCACTGCTGGAAGAGAAGACTACTACAGTGTATGATGTCACACAACTATATAAGGAAAATAAAAAGAGAATTTCACAAAACTTTACTTTTTGAATAAAGTGAACAGTTCTTCGACTTGCCACTACCCTGACGTATGTTAAGGGTAATATTGTTCCCCCTGCCTTCTCAAAAGGGAGAAGTCGAGTGTTCTTTTGTTATGAGAGAAAAGTGAAAATATGTTGAATTTTCTTTATTCTTTCTTTATATCGTTGTACTCATGTGACATCACAAGCTATAGTAGTCTTTTCATCGAGCCATGACTGAGCAGGAACCTCAAAAATTCATAACTTTTCAACGGATTGCCCGATTTTGCTCAAACTCTCACTGATGTGTTCTACTAATATTACTGCATTCACTCAACCCACATGTCTATGAAGGTGAACTTGTCCTTTAACATACAGTGATGGTGTGCAGGAGACACTGTCAAATATTTTTTTTTTCTGAACAAAGGAAATTATGTTATTGCTATCTAAACCTTCATGTTATAGACGCCAGATTCTATTTTTTCTATTCTTTTTTTAAAATAATTTCTGGCCTTCATTGTCTGTAACTTCCACGGAGTACATCACCGTGACGGGTAAGATTAAAATGAAAATGGATTTTCAAAAATGTAGGAGAAGCGAAACTTGTTTAACCTCCCGCGTGCCACATTATTTTTTGGCCATAATGAATTATGATAGGTGAATGTGTGTGATATGTGTGCACAGTTGACTCATTGGTATAGAAAGGGTTAAGGGTTAATAATACATGTGGAAGAAAATCAAATGGAGGGGGGGGGGGGGGCGGGGGGATTGTCGAGGCTTGAGAGAGGGAACAGGAAGTCTTTAACTTCCTTTTCCTTCTTAATTCTTCTGTTCTGCGTCCAACCACTTCGATTTTGTGACTCGGATTATTCCACTGCTCATTCACCGCGAATGTTCTATTTTTCGTCTCCGTCGACAGTTTACTTCTGTAGAAGAGCCAGAGAGTGAATGGAAACTGTGTCGAAACAAAACAGCACAAAACAAAACTAAATGTGGCTGAGAGGGAATGCATTTGTGGACCAGGAAATCGCTGAAGGTCACGGTTTATGCAGCGTACGGCAATCAATCAAGAATAAAATTAAACCAGTTCACGACGCACCCCGGATTATAATCACCTAATTCGTTTCTGTTCTTACCCCGGGCCCCTTACTCCATCATGAGGCTGCTTAAAAACGGGCATTATCCACTCCTGTTTGCGCCACGTTCGCAAAATTACCACAGGAATCAATCACGCGCATCTTCCATTCCCTTCAACAACAACATCAACATCGCCAAGAATCAACCAAAAGTATAAGACGAAATCTTCCACATCGCCTCAGAACCTACTACCAGGGAGTGACTTGATCCAAGCGTCCCACCCATCTCGTTTCTCTCTTCCTCATCGGACTCGGCTGAACATCTGCTTTGTATTTCACCGTTATCACCCCTGCCAGTGTACCCTTAAGATGAGCTTTGCGATATCAGTTTCATGTAGGTTGATGGAATATTATCAGCTTAGGAAATACCTAATGCGATCTGTCCAACTTTCTGAGCGCGCTTTACGGCGAATCAAGGAGGAAAAGACGAAGATTACAAAGAAAAGTGATCTTGTTCCCAACAAACACAGTGTGGCACAAGTCAAAGTCAATCCCCTTATTAACCCATCTTCGCCTGGATATTACGTATGGGCCATGGGCAGCGGAACTCGAGGGGTGAAGGGGAGGGGCTGCAGCCCCCCCCCCCCCTTCAAACTCAAGCGACATATAACACAGTAACATTGTTTCGCTAAAACACGGAATATTCCACGAGGTACGTCCGCCACAGACCCCATCCACTCCATCCGGTCAGGAGCAGTAAAGGCGGGCTCCAGCCCGCCTACACACACCCATGTCATAAGCACCGTCCCGAGGTCCTTCTGAACAGTGTCAGGGAAACAAGTCTAGAAAAACAAACAAACAAACAAACAAACAAACAAACAAACAAGCAAACAAGCAAGCAAACAAAAAGAGTCTCGCAAGGTTGCATGCCCAGAAAAGATGGTGGCAACCGCAACAACACGAAAATACCATGACACTGTGTCTTTACCTCAGTCACAATCTTGTCGTCAATGTGCACTCTAACCTGCTATTGCCTGCGGTGGAGGCCCCAAAGGCTAACTGGTAGCATAGCGATCGAACAGTCGAATGTAGTTGTTCGATTCTCGTAGGCCAAAATGCCAGGGGTGGAGTAATGAGCATATCTTCCCTAACTAGAGGAGTTCAAGGTAGCAAAGTGTTGAGTCAGGGAAACTGCATTGTATGATTTAATCATGGCGCTTGAATATCATAGTCGGCGTAAGTTTCGGAGGGGCTGTAAAAGGAGGTTGCATAACTCACAATAGGATTTGTAGTAGCGAAGACTTTAACAAAGAAACCCTTTGACTTGTTTGTATTTTGCAAATAAGCCATAATTCCCGTATCATGTCCACTGATTGCTGTGGGAAAAGGTCTTCACTGGTCACATGTAATCAGACATGTGGAAAGCCAGGTTCCTGATGTACATGCAATGTTCAGTGTGTCTTGTGGGAGGCCCCCGTGTCAGTCCCTGGGTAGAGGCCACCGAAGAGAGATGCGTAGCTGCTTCAACAGGAAGGCCACTATAAGCATGATAAGGGCAGGGTTGCACAACCATGGACGTTTTACGGTATGTTAGGAGAGGAAGAAGAAGCAAAAGAAGAAGAAAAGGCAAAAAGAAGAAAATGATTAAGAGGAAGAGCAGGGTGAAAAAACAAAACAATAACGACAAAACCGGAAAATGATATTAAAGGAAAGCATTGATCGCACCTCATCGATCAAGGCATGTCGCTCGCACATACAGCGGTGGATCTTTTCTCTACCGCGTTACTGCAAGCGGACAGGGTGTCGGTGCGAACCCATGTCGCGCAACACAACATGATATGCAACCAAAATCCGCGTCTTGATAAGATAAGTCAATATTTACTTTCCATGTGGCAATTTGGTAAACTCATCACGGGGGTGCGGACCTCTATCCCTTTCTAGAGATCCCCCCCCCCCCCTCCCTTTCCCCATCAGGATGTGCAGTCTCGGGAGAGAGAGGAGGGCCTGAACGCCAGGGCACTGTAGATGCATTATGCCACTGCTGATGTGTTTTTCTTCGTTGAATGACCCAATTTCTTGAGTACACCAAACATTTTCAGACATGCGACGCACTTTTGCGAAGTTAAAGGTCGTCCTGGTTTTCCGATATCATTCGAACCCAATGAGGAATCTATGACCGGAGGTAGTGTTGCTTGGTTGGTTGGGAGCGGTGTGGGGTAGGGGTTGGGGTTAAAGGTGTCATCCGTTATTAACTATAGTCCTCCAACTTCCCACTAAAGGCCCACTGGTGTCTGGCATTTCAGTGTTCAGAACATTCGCTTGTATAATTGTGAGAGTGACAACTGAGAAACAGCTCCGCTTCATCTCATTCCATACACCTCGACTGAACTCACTTTCCCATCCCATCACAACTCAGGAGAGACTGCAGACTGGCGTCATTTTTTCAGAGACACCCGAAATACCTTCTGAGGCATCTACATTTTGGAAACATGGCAAAAATCTGCTCACAACGTGCGAAATCAGGATGTTGCCTTTAACTCTGCAGGTGGTACCATCAACCATAAAGCAATAACACACATGTCGTGTCAGCCCTCTTTAAGCGAAATGGCATTTTCTTTCACTAAACTGCTGATTGCAGCGATCTCTCAGATCAGATTATTTCGGGGGTTTTCTGAATGTCTCCCATCTCAAAGCCACTTCCTATGACTTCGTAATCATTATTTCACTTGTTGGCGTATCTGTGTCCGTGTGTGTGTGTATATTTGTGTGCGTGTCTTTGTGTGCATGTTTTATGTGTGCGTAAAAAAGTAAAAATTGTCTGATAGATAAACGTTGTCTTGATCTTTTCAATAAAATCTAACTTTTTTTCCATTCAATCATTATTCAAGCCAACATATAACAGATTGAATCTGGGGTAGGAGCAATGTAAACAAAGGAGAGACGTTAAAATGAAATTATTATTATAATTTTTACACATAGTTCTTGATAAGAAGAACAAAGCCATACACCCACCCCCAACCGTGTCAATGGAACCGTTAATCCGTAACTGCACGACGTTGGGGACATAAAGACATAAAGTCTTATCAGGGAGGGCCTACCTCCCTGATCTTATAGTGCCCGGCTTTGAGGTGCATGGACATGATGGGACCTCCATAGTCGAAGTCCCGCACAACGCGCTGTGATACAACATTACACATCCCTGGATAATTTCTGCACATCGACACTCACTCTGCTCCAAGCTAGTCAATCGGGATTGCCTGAGCGTTGGAGGTGACAAGCGTATCAAATCTATCCATCCACCATGCCCTTCCGCTGGTCTTTCGTGATAGAAAGTCTAAATACGTTGATCAAAATGAACAACACGTGAATTTCGCGGAGTGCGGAGATTATGTTGAAATAGTAAATTCATTATAAGGATTACGGAATGGTACTCTGTTGTTTGATGTGTTCTTTGTGTCAAACTTTTTGGGTCATCAGAGTGTAGATTCTGGACTACTTTGGTAGGTACAACTGTAGTTCTCTCTGTCGTTTCTAGCGCGATTTTCAGGCCTGACGACTCGATCCCGAGAACCTGTCCGACAGCAACGTCACTTCATGGAGCAATCACACCTCTCGAGGCATGAAGTGTGTCATGTGCTGTTATACGACAACATTATGCTGGTGATCATGATCAATTCGATTATCGTCATCATCGTCGACGTCACCATCATCATCGGCGTCGCCGTCATCATCGCCATAGTCGCCGTCTTCATCGTCACCATCGTCGTTATCGTCGTCATCGTCGTCGTCGTCTTCATAGTCGTCGCCACCTGTCGACCATCATCGTTGTCATCGTCGTCATCGTCGTCATCATTGTGATCGTCATCATCACTCCAATTAATAATGAATAAGAACAGTTCAGAATCCAAGCTGGATTCATCATAACGAAACCGAGTTATCGTGTGTTTTCACTTTTTTTTTCTTTTTCCTATCCGTTGATTTATGACACGCTATGTTTCATAAGAATGTTAAAGAATAAAGAAATGACAACAACACTTGAGATTCATTTTTTAGATAATAAGATTGCCATCTCCCCGTCTAACAGTATAGGCCCTACATGCTTTTCTTACGCGTTTGTTTTTTTTTTTGTGTGTTTGTTTGTTTGTTTGTTTGTTTTTTCGATATCTCTCGTGGCTGGTGAAACCTTCGGAGAGCTGTAGGCAGATGACGGAGCCACCTCACGTGGTGTAGTGACGACTAACAGTGTTTGACAGGTTTGGTGCCGAAATGCTTTTCGGTTACATCGTACCTTGCGCTCTCACGAAGGGCAAAAGTTAGAGGGCCTACAACAACGATGAGACGAAGGATTTTCAGGTGTCAGCCGACTGCCTCCATGAGAGATAAGCGCACTATTTTTTCTTTGGTTATTTTTATTTGCTTTCGTTGTTGTTGTTATTGTTGTTGTTGTTGTCTTGGAGAGTTGGCGGTGTGAGTGAGAAACATACCGTGACACGAATGATTCAACTGACATGGTATGACTGAACATCAGCTAATGTACCCGTCACCAAACCACATTACCTTGAGAAGGAAGCTGTATGTGTGCAACAACAGGTATACTACTAAAAAAAAGGAAAAAAGTTGGGGGGAGGGGGAAAGGGTTCAAGGGGATTTCGTCAACAAACAAAAAAAAAAAATACAGATTAAACGAGTCTACAGTATATGACAGTTATTATTGGCCAATTGAAGAAAAGACATTTTATGGGACTGATTTTATGATGTTTCAAGCAAATCATACTACAACTGTGTTTAGATGAGCTTGGGCAAACGGTCCCCCAGTGTCCCCTGAAAAAGATAGCAACTTTTGTGGAATCCGCTTTCGTTCTCTTTATCATAATTATTATTGTTTGATATCACAACTTGCTGTAAAATCCCTCTGGGAGGACCGGCCCTTAAGTCTTCATGTTAAAAGTACTTGTTAAACTTAAAGAGTTTACAGCTCATAAAGAAGCTAATAAAAGGGCTCGATAACACTATGAAGACATTATGAGTTGGTTTTCGTTTGTTTGGTTGTTTGGTTGTTTGTTTGTTGTGTGTGTTTTTAACATTTCTTCACTTTACAAACAAAATGACTATCGGGTGGGAGTGCTCGTTGAAGAATACCATTATTACACACGCATGATAATACATCTGAAATCTACTCAAGATGGTGTGTTTGTTTCCTGGTGTTTGTTTGTGTTCCTTTTTGTATTCACATGTTTCCATCTTTGAAGATTTGAATCACTCCTCTCTTTTTTTTTTCTTTTTTTTTTTTGTTCGTTTTGTGCTTCTTCTCCCTCTCTTTCTCTCGCTAGGTGACAAGTTTAGCCTCCTCGTTTGATCCATGTAACGGGAAACAGTGCCTGCTTCCCCGGGCGCAGCCGGCAACGGCAGGCGGAGTTATCCGTCTTCCACCGCTACACATTGTGATCACCATCGTCTCCCACATTAGCCTCCAAGCAGAAGAAATAGACTGCATTAGTTCCCACTAATCATTCCTCGATGGAGCATTTATTTTCTCCTTCGATGCTCGTTAGTAATGCCGATTCGCGGCATTTTTTTTTTCCGAAAGGGGAGAGGGTAGTTTTTCTTTCTTTTCTTTTTTAATTCTCTCTAAAGTCATTTCTCCGTATAACGTTTTGGAGGTAGTAGCCATGTTTTCCTTCTGGAGACGGGATGGTTTACGGATGATTTACGGACAATGTTGCCGTTTTGATGAAGAGAATGGCAATGATCACATTTATTGATATGGACACGATAAAAAAAGCCCAAATATTGCAATGGCATTGAAATTGAGATAAAATGGAGAATTAATGTAATTATCCACGTTGATAAAGTTTGCTCTTATGTGTCGGGAAACTTTAATACGTGCTATCGGCTTAAAGAAAACTAGTGCAAGTTGTCTTAATTCTCCCTGCATGCATGAAAAATCAGGGAACAGACCGTGTATAATAATATTATGGTTGAAATGTCATTCGATGGCGCTTTTAGGAGCTGTCTCATTATTTTTTTAAGGCTTTCACTTGCACAAAACACATGACAAGACGTATTCCCAAAAGGCCGACTATCAGACCTCATATACCCTAATCCATCACTTATAACATTAATGTAGTACGAACATGACACGATAAGATCACGTTCAAAGCCTGAGGCAGATTCAGATTCTGACTCTAAACCTGAGTGTCACGTACACACAATGTTGTCCCTCGCTGTCATAGCAGTATGCGTAATCTACGTCCACGGTGTATACGCGTATACACCGAATGGTTTTAATCAGTGTATCTGCATAAGACAGCGAACAAATCAGTCGAGCTGACTGGATTGTTCGGGAAATGGTTAGAACGTTCGATTCTTTCGTTTCTGTCTTTTTTCTCTCTCTCTTTTTCTCTAATGATTAAACTTTTAATCATCTTGTTTGCAAGTATCTCCCAACCAAACTCCACCCCTCCGATTCAGGTCTGGCTTGACGAAGATCATGCCACATTTTTGCATGGTGCGTAAATCATACTCATACTCATCACATGACAGAATGTTAAGACTTTCTGAACACATGTCGTCTGCTAGGAAGAGTTTTGGCAAGCGATGGCACAAAGACAAAAAAAAAAATCGCATCACATATCAATGTTTGAAGCCACGATATTCCCAGGTCCTGTCTGGCAGAGTCGACCTGGTCTGACTGTAGCTCATGACTTGTTGATACATGTCAAAACTATAATGCGAGGCTCCTTGAGTCGAGTTAGGGAGTTTACTGCTTGGAACACTCATTAAGTCCAAAGAGAGGATAGGCGATGTAGATCTGGATTTATTTGTTCTAAGTTGTCTTATAACCGATAGTTGTCCTTGCTGTTTTTCTTCAACAGAATGAGTAATTGAAAATAGACAGAACGATGGCTCTTTGACCGTCCGAGTTCCTTAACAGCAAAACCCAAATCGATAATCAGACCTTTCAAAGAACGACCATCTCAAAAGTTGAAAAATTCCTTTGTGAAGTTACTCTAATAATGACGAGTCCAAACTCAGGTTTGGTGTCTTATCAGCTGCTTTTAGGTCAAGCACACATAACTCACTTCAAACGGAAAATATGATTAACATTTGACATGATATTTCAAAATTGAACATGAGTTTGTGATTTGTAACATGATTCAATTGTCTCTTTTCATCTCTCATCCAGTTTGAGGATTCTACAAAAGGAACTTTTTTTAATACCACTGATGAAACTATTTCTTAAAAACACTATCTCCTAAAAAAACACAGAAAACAATATGAACTTTAATATTACACATCATTTGTTCCAATTATCATCTTTTGTATTTTCTTTCACTGAAAAAAGTGAATCATTGAATTACGAAAATATATTCCAAAAAAACGTCTTTTCCACTATGCTTGTGGCAAATATTTTTAATATTTAATGCGTTTTCTTCCTAATTTTTGTGGGCGTACAATTCGGTATGAAAATCTATTTGTTTCTTCTTCTTGTTCCAATAAGCAATGGTCCAGTCATGATTGTTAATGTTTATCTTGCATTCAACTTACATTCTTGCATTGGATGCTGTGCCGTCTAAAAAAAAAAAAAAAAAACACGCTACCGGGATCATTCTGGACCCCCTGGCAGAGCGAAACAACTGAACATCACCGGAGCCGTAAAACCATGGCGCTGTCTAGCTCCATGATAAAACCACATGTATGCAAAGTCGATGTTGCAGATTGTATAATTACTGCTGATTGTTGGATCAAATAAAACGAAAAAGAGTAAGGTTAAAGGGACTGTACAGTATTGATTGAGGTGAGGATTCACCTTGCAACGTTTTGCGAAGTATTTCGAAACCTCTCCATGAAATGTTAAAGATCATACAATTCTAAGGGGAATCAAAAGTTTATTTGATGAAAGTCGGTTTTGAAATGACTGAGATATCTAAAAACAAGGTAGAACAGAGAGATCCTAAGTCGTGGCCTGTCAATTTTATTAGGATCGGGGTTTTTTTTTTTTTTTGATATTTCTGCCATTTCAAGGCCAATTTTCATCAAATAAACATTGAATCCTTCTTGAAATTACATGCTCTCTCATATTTCATAAGAGGTTTCTATCTCACCAATGGATATTATAATCCTGAATCCTCACCTCAACCAGTACTGTACAGTCCCTTTAACTGTTTAAAGAGGTTAAAGATGTGTGTTAAATTGAAGGGAGATTGTATATCTTGTGATATTCCGTAAAAATGAGCATGCAAAACACGTGGAGCGATGGAGAATCTCCTCGGAAAAGGACGATGGTATAAAAAAAACAACAACAGCAAAACAGGTCCTTGTTTCCGCCCATCAGGTACATATACACATAGTTGTTTAGTAGCGCGCAATGCACTTGTGTATATGCGTGTGTGCGTGTGAAATTCAAATGAAATTTGAATTGAAATTCAAATGAAGAAAAGAAATGAAGTTCAAATAAAGAAAATCATAAAACAAAAAAGTGTATGTTGGGTTGTCATAAAGAACAGATAAAAGTAAATCAGCAGACTTCAGTGTAAAAATTACAATGACAACATTCGGATGCAAATATGCGGATACCCGTGTTTTTTGTGTGGTTGTTTTTTTTTTTCGTTTTGTCTTGATTATTGGTTAAATACAGCCAGATTTTCTCAGAAGGCGGATAGACGGGATGGTGATAATGATGATAACCGTCGACTACGTTCTACTTGACGACATGGCGAGATAATTCTGCTTCTCAAGTCGACTTATCTTATCGACTTGTCAAGATAATAAATGTTACTTACCATGTCGACTTATCAACTTTGATAAGTCGACATAGTGACATATTATCACCCAAAGTCGACTCCCCTAAAAGTGTATGTCGACATGGCGGCAAGTCACTTTTGGCAAGGTACGTAATATATGTCGCTATGTCCGCATACCCTTTTAGGGAAGTCATTTTGGCGAGAGAAGCTATGTCGTCATGTTGACACGATATGAATATCAAGTCGACTTGACAAGATGAAGTATCTCGCCATGTCGTCAGGTAGAATGGCGGTTAACAGCTTCCGTAGTCTAAGCAGATGCTAACTGCTATCTGTTGCTAGCTGTTATCTTTAGACCTTGCTGAGATGTGCTCGACGAGGGGTCACGTGAACAAGAATCTCCCAACCCAGCGTTGCAGTAGAGGGATGACGTTGCTACGCTCAGAGCCAGTTGCCATGGAAACAACTTTGGAGCTTTCAGAAATGGTCAGTGATGTTTTCACACCCGGAGGGGAGGGGGTGATGCTACCAGGAGCAAAACGTTTCTGCTAGTCACTCGGGACAAAACGGGCAAATAATACCATTACAAACTAGGAAAGGAAAGAGGAGATCAGGCAAAACAGCGAATCGGATTTCCGATGCCTCGTTTCTTACATTTATTACTTTTTTTCAGCTGCAAAGGGATCTATCTTTATCAGGTCAGTTTCCTCAATCGTGCCACTTGCGTCAGTTCTGAGGTGCTCCATCGATAAAGTTATCGATACATTAATCCTTGTTTTGTGTCATCACCTTCTATTCCTGCTACTTTCGTTCTTGTTTTTCTCTTTTATATTTGCTCGATTTCTAATTAAAAGCTCGTCTTTTCCTCTCGGTGTTCAACTCTTCATCTTCTTCTTCTCCTTCATTTTCTTATCTTTTTTTTTTCTTTTCTTTTTCGTTTCCTCTTTGTCGGTTTTGTTCTTTTTCGAAGTTTACTACAACTGCAGGCAAAGAGAGAGAGAGACAAAAAAAAGTGAGAGAAAAAGAAAAAAAAGTCACAATGAACTTGAGTCACTTACACGTCGCAGAATGCTTCAGGCAATGTTGGTTTTTCAGGGTAATCTAATGAGCTGGCTAGAGTTGATGCGCTGCTCGACAGATTACACGCGAAATGCTTTTCGCAGCCTTGGCAAGACGCGCGCATGAGAATACCCGGATCTGTCTACCGAAAGCTTGGAATGAAGTGGTCCACGACTACGGGACACATGGCTATCCGAACAGATGCTTTCTTTGTTTCTGAATATATATATACAGTATAAAATTATGTATATATATATATGTATATATATATATATATATATATATATATATATATATATATATATATATTATATATATGTGTGTGTGTGTGTGTGTGTGTGTGTGTGTGTTTGTGTGTGTGTGTGTGACCGTGCACCTCAAAACGAACATAAAGTCGCACACACTGATTTTGCGCGAGGACTGAAAATAAGAGAAGTGGGTCAACCTAGGCGAACTTGACTTTTTCATATTTTCAGAAAGAGAGGGTCTTCTTTTACATTATGCTAAAATTTGGCATCATAAAACGGGCAGGAAAGTGTGTTTTTTATCAGTTTATCTCGAACATTTTTGGTAGAATAGTGTGAGTAGGTGTGTCTTTAGAATCCCTTTTTCATTTCTGAAAAACCTTGTCCACACTCTTCACTTTCAACTCTAATAACTTTTGAAAGGATAGTGCTACTGCTTTGAAAATTGGCATTAATTATGGACAGAATGTGTTAATGAGGTATGCTTAATTTCAATTTAATCTGATAATCCCTTCATTGTTGTTACTCTGGTGGTTTACTTCCTGTTTTTTGTCCCATTCATCGCACAGCCAGCACGGTTTGGTAAAGATTAAGCGCTTGAATAGACACTGTACTTCAGAGCCTCTTTTCTCAGTTCACACTTTTCCTGAGTTTGTGCTTTCTTTCGAATATTATTTTAGATACGTTAGGAGAGTCCATTTGATTGAGTTATAACGTCATTTTAAAGCTTAAAGTCTGCTCTTTCAGAATATAGTCTTAACTAAAAATTCACGTCTGGCGACTTTTTGTTTGTTTTGAGGTGCAGGGTCACATATATATATATATATATATATATATATATATATATATATATATATATAATAGTTTATGTTTGTATGCATCAGTCATTCGTTGTCTTTGTCATGGTATGACCTTTTCTATCATCCCAAAACGAATTGTTAAAAAAGACATATTTATGTTTACTACTAGTTGTGAAGGTTAATACTATTTCCATGGTAGATATATCTTCACATGTACACTCCGTACAATCAGGGAGGTGACCGCCCTGGTACAATCATACCGATTCTTCCAAACTCGGATTGTGCGTTTAAAGATTAAAAAAAAGATTGAGTGCGAGTTGTTGCTGGGAAAAAAAGAAGGAGAAGGAAAGAAGTTTGCTCGTCCTAAATTTGATTTGCTGACTCACGTGATCCTGCGTTTGAAACCTGGAACCCCCTCCCCTCCCCCGCCAGAGTCGATGCACCCTGTAAGCTAAATTACTGTAATCTTTACTCACACATTAATGTTGTTTTTTCATTTCTCTATCCCTCTCCATCTCCCCTTCCCCCTTTTGTTTTAGGATTGTCGGCACAATACATAGCCAATCATGCTCAGACAGACATCTTAACGGGACAAACAGCCGTCTGACACTAAGCCCAGCCCATCGTTGTTACGGTAACAATTAGACTCCTTGTACAGTCTCTCTTGTGAAAAGCAAGGACTGGAAATCATAATGTCCACAGTAAAATAATAACGTGTAGACGACGCAAGGATGCTGAGAATACGACCGATAAATTGGCGCCAATCACCGGATATCTGCATGGCCTAATCGTCGTTCTTAAAAATATATATCATCCATTCGATTACATGATTTATTCCAAATCTTTTGGTGAGAGTCAGGAAAAAGGTCCCGTGGAAAACCAGACGATCATGCGAGGCTGTATGTCACATTTGAATTTTCTTTTTCAATCAGAGCATAAGTTGCAGTCTACAAGTCTTTATCTCATCTGCAATTAAGAGACAGTTATATTCTCCATATCATTATATTTTTTATGATAACAAGGATAGAATAATAAAAAAAATCAAAGTAGCGCATGCTCCGTAGGAATGATTTATGATAGTCTCATACTGTACACAAAACATGAAATCAGTATGTATGAGACGAATAGCCACGTCTGTTTCGTCAGTAATATTATTGATATTGTCTGTGGTTACTGACAATTCCGACAAGTTACTTTGTTTCTTGCCTTGTCTTAATCAAAATTAAATGCATTTTTTCTTCACATGAAGCAGTACTTTCGAATAGTATTCACTTTGATAGTGAATAAAAAATTAAGAAATCGAATAGAAAAGTAGCTATGCTTATTTTTTTAAACATTTTTTTTTTGTCCTTAAAAGGAAAAAAAAAGCTCTGACCTTCATGGGCCTTGTAATGCCATATTTAAGGCCTCAATGAACTAACTTATACGAACTTTTCTGATATCACGCCTCGTTTTATAGAAGGACCAAAAAAAAAAAAAATCATGAGAAAACATTGATCTTTTTTTTCCGGGGAGGGGAGGGGGGGGGGATGTCGGAAGGACACAATGGCTGGTCGTTCTGACCGGTTCGTTGGACTACAGTTAACTTTGAACTTTTCCGTCTGAAACCCATGTTTCCCCGCAACATTAAATTTCTGTCCTGTATGTGGAGAAGGGAAACTCGTTGATACTGTTTACGATCTTTTTCCGTCTATCACTCATGTTTGGCTGATTCCTTCTGATGCTTTGTTTGTGCACGGGTGACTAAAAACAAGATGCGGAAAGGAACATTCGTGGTATGGATTTGCGCTCAGACAGGATTGCCCGAGGCGTTTTGCAGCGCCGAGCTTCGCTTCAGTATGGGGGAAGAGAAGGAGAAACCTACATGTAGAGAGAGAGAGAGAGAGAGAGAGAGAGAGGGAGAGAGAGAGAGAAGGTGAGAGAGGGATATATAAAGAGAGACAAAAAGTCATAGAAGCGAGTGAAGACCAGCGTTAGAAGAATAAGGAGCAGTTTGGAGCTTAAAGGGATGGTATAGTTTGGTTGAGGTGGGGGATTCAGACTTTAACTTCTTGCATGATAATTAGAAACCACGTATGGAATATCAAAGATCATGCAGTTCTAAGAGGAACTCAAGTTTATGCAGATGATTGACAAATTGCCCTACATCGACGTAATTAAGCACTGAATTAATCAGTCTTTCAGCAGTAGCCATGATAAAAAAAAAATTAAAAAAGATCATGGGCGTACGTACTCGAGCAGGATTCGAACCTACGACTTCCTGATCTCCGGACAGGCATCATCTCCACTAGACCGTAGACATCAAAGTGTTGGTTCTAATCCTTATAGCATGCAGCGGGTACTGCGTAATTATTCAGACTCATGAAATTCTTCCGTCGAGAGGTTTTTATGCGACTGATTGACAAATTCATGAATTTGAATTATTACATACATACAGGTGTGCATGTATAAAATGAAAGGGAGTGTGATACATGGGCCAGGGCTCACAAAAGAAAAATTCTTTATTGTTATTAGATTGTTATGAAATTGGTAATCCTATAAATGATTATCACATAAATTATTACATAAATGATAAGACTCACGACTAGTAAAAACTAAAGCCCTCGCAAATTGCTTTCAAGAATGACAAAAAAAGAAAGAAGAAAGCAGGTTTGATTACAAAGAGTCACTTCAAGGTCAATGCCAATGCTGTTGGTGGAAAATTTGACAAGTAATACAGGATAACAAACAATTGCGGTACTGATAACATCAGGTGACAAGCTTTACATGTTTTATGTTAAGTTAGATTTCTTGGTTTTCAAACAAAATCAATGTGTGCACGCACGCGCATGTGTGTGTGTGTTGTTGTTAGGTGATCCGAGTATCCTCTCGGATCACCTTCTGTATCTGTACTGATTCTTTGTTGGTGGTTCTTCTTCTTCTTTATTTCTGGACAAAAGTTGTGTATCGATTAGCTCAGAAAGTACTCTTGCTATCAATTTTAGAATCATACCATATATGTATCATGTCCCAAAGACGACAGATCTAATGTATCATGGTGATCAGTCGACCGTGACGTCACTATGACGTCATTATATGAAAACACATTCTCAATCATATCTCATTAATGGAATGGAATTTTTCAATGAAATTTACGTCACTTATATTTCAAGTTAGGCGCATTTTACGCGCATTTCAGACCATTTGGAGCATTTTAGAAAAATTGAAAAAATTGGACGGACGTGTACGCGCGCGCACATATACGCACGCAGAGCTCATATGCAATAGAAATTTTCCGTTTTTTCACACTTATCGGATGCCTGAAATGTCAAGGAATATTTCTACCAAGTTTCAAGGTAATCCGACTCAATATGACGTCATACAGGCCCGTCAAAATTGAAATTCCGCGCGCGCGTCAATGGCGATATACAGTGCAACAATGCCAAAAAACCGCCAATTTTAAATCCGACTTTACTCGTCAGGATGGACGGTGACCCCCCCCCCCCCCCCCCCCATTTTCTTTACATATTCTGAAAGCTGATGAGTTGTACATGTCATTTCATGGAGTGACGATGCTGGAAAAATGATTAAAAGATATCAAATTTCTTAATAAAAAAAAAAATTCAAAATGACGTCATCAAATTTCAAGTTTACTCGAGCGTATCTCACTTATCCTTTGCCAATTTTCACCCAGATTTCAGTATGTTGTAGCTTATTAAATGTTCTTTCATCAATGTGCTCAAATTATTTTGATTGGATGACGGCATCACCTCGTAAAAATGGATTGAAAGTAAACTTGTCAAATTTGACCAGTTTACGTGTTATCTCTATGGGAGTGCAGTTTTTCTGGAAATGAAAATTGGCATGACTGTCTTTATCGAGCACTAGCTCACTTATGCTTCGGTGAATTTCTCCCAGATTTTGATATGTTGTAGCTGAGATTTTGGGCTATCGTGAATTTGCCCTTCATTTTTTTCATACGGTGTCGGAATTACGTCCAAAAACTTGGTTGAAATTAAAGCTTATCTTCGATGTATTTTCATATTCCTTTCTTTTTGCAACTTTCTTTGCAATAACTCAAGAAAAACAAGCCCTATCAGCCCAATATTTTGCACATGTTTAGTTCATGTCACGTACATTATTTCATGACAACTACTTGATCGGACACCATCTTGGGTATGTAAATTAGGGTCAAAGGTCATAAATGTTTTATCCTGTATCTTGGTGAATACATGTCCTATCTTTCCCATATTTTGCACACGCAACGACCATGTTACGAGAATCATTTCACAAAATAACCACTTTTTGCTCAGATGCCATCTTGTCTGTGCAAAGTGGGGTCAAAGGTCATAATAAAAAATGTACTTTTTTCTCTATCTTCGTTATGACGTGTTATCTCTATGGGAGGGAATTTTTCTAGATGTGAAAATTGACATGATTGTCTTTATCGAGCACTAGCTCACTTACCCTTCCGTGAATTTCTCCCTGATTTTAATATGTTGTAGCTGAGACTTTGTGCTATCGTATATTTGCCTTTGTTTATGTCAAACAATGTCGGGATCACGTTAAAAAACTTGGTTGAAATTAAAGCTTATCTTCGATGTATTGAGATATTTCTTTCTGCAACTTTCTTTGCAATAAATCAAGAAAAATAGCCCCTATCACCCCCATATATTCAACATGTTTAGTTCATGTCACGTACATTATTTCATAAAATAACAACTACTTGATCGAACACCATCTTGGTTATGTAAATTAGGGTCAAAGGTCATATATGTGACTGTGCACCTCAAAACGAACATAAAGTCGCACACACTGATTTTGCGTGAGGACTGAAAATAAGTGAAATGGGTCAACCTAGCCGAACTTTACTTTTCCATATTTTCTGAAAGAGCGGGTCTTCTTTTACATTATACTAAAATTTGGTATCATAAAATGGGCAGGAAAGTGCGTTTTTTAGCAGTTTATCTCGAACATATTTGGTAAAATAGTGTGATTAGGTGTGTCTTTAGAATCCCTTTTTCATTTCTGAAAAACCTTGTCCACACTCTTCACTTTCAACTCTAATAACTTTTGAAAGGATAGTGCTACTGCTTTAAAAGTTGGCATTGATTATGGACAGAATGTGTTAATGAGGCATGCTTAATTTCAGTTTAATCTAATAATCCCTTCATTGTTGTTACTCTGGTGGTTTACTTCCTGTTTTTTGTCCCATTCATCGCACAGCCAGCACGGTTTGGTAAAGATTAACCGCTTGAATAGACACTGTACTTCAGAGCCTCTTTTCTCAGTTCACACTTTTCCTGAGTTTGTGCTTTCTTTCCAATATTTAGATAGGATAGGAGAGTCCATTTGATTTGAGTTATACATCATTTTAAAGCTTAAAGTCTGCTCTTTCAGAATATGGTCTTAACTAAAAATTTATGTCTGGTGACTTTTTGTTTGTTTTGAGGTTCAGGGTCACATATGTTTCATCCTGTGTCTTGGTGAATACATGTATAATATTTTCCAATATTTTGCACACGCAAAGACCATGTTACAAGGATCATTTCACAAAACAACCACTTTTTGTTCAGATGCCATCTTGGCTGTGCAAAGTATGGTCAATGGTCAAATATACTTCATTCTGTATCTTCGTTACAGTGTATACGGAATTTGGTACCAAAAATGGCAGACCTGACTCCCTTTTTCTAAATGAGAATCCAAACATCACACGGCCAATGTCCCTAAACAAAGATGAAATCTGTATGGTCATGCCTATTGGGATCAGGACTCAAATCATTGATTTTCGAAAAAATCGGATCACCTAATTTGTCAGTGCTGTTGACAAATTCCATATCTAGTTGTTGTTGTTGTTGTTGCTGCTGCTGCTGCTGCTGCTTTTGCCCCCTTAAAGGCATCATTTACCATTTGCAGATGAAACAAGAGCCCAGCTTTGGTGCTTCAAGGGAGGCAGTCCTGAGAATTTTCACTGTGTGATAATTAAGAAAAGTAAAAAATGTATAACCTCTCACCAATGTATACACATGGAAAGCAAACACTGTCTCTGTACGGGATCCTTAAAAAATATTTCCTGCAAGCGATCGTGTGAGAGCCCGCAAAAAGGTGCAACGTCATTAATGCCCAACTCACTAAGTTAACAGCCGTGCCTGAGAAAAACAATTTAAGTGTTCAAAATGATCATATCTGCTTTTGTCATAAAATGTGACAATATGTGGTTTTATTATTTCAAACAAAATATTTCAAGCTTATTTATATAGTCTTATAATTGATATTGAAAAATAGATAGTAAACATGAATTTACAAATAACTAGGGAGCGTATGCATGACGAGCAGAACACGGCTGGGAAGAGTTGTGCCACGGTGACGTCTGACTCTCCGCCAAGACTTGCTCATTAGCATATTCACCATGCAGATTCACACTTTTTCAATCAAAATTTACGAGCTTATTTGATGATTTAAACGTTTATTTTTGGTGAAAGTAGTTCAGTGGAGGTACCAAGAACAACATTTCTTTTTTTAATTCGTGAGGACTGCCTCACTTTCAGAATAGTTCTGAAAAGTGAGTTAGGGATAGAAACAATCAATGTGAAAATGTTAGTCAGTATAATCAATGTTGAGTATTGTTAAATATACAAAAGATATAATAGTTATAATAGAATTGTTTTTGGAAGAAACCGTCTTTGGTTTATTGAGAAAAATAGTGATATCTCCTTATATCTTAAGTTTTATTGCGAAATTTATGGTAAGGTGTTTTGTGATACAACTGACCTACACATTATGTGCACATTTAAAAAAAAGTGTGAAAGCTCAAACATTTTCATCACTGCTCCTAATGGTAAACAATACCTTTAATTCCAATGCATTTGTGCACAGACTTTGGATTTCTCGAATCATTGTGAACAATTTTCCTTTTTGTCATATTTGAAATGATGTGAAAATGATGAAGCTTGTAGCAATAATTATCATCCCGAATCAAATCACCCCCCCCCCCCTAAAAAAAAAAAAAAAAAAAAAAATGTGTTATTGAAGAAACCACGACATTGACAATAAACTACGCATAAGTCATGGCCTTGTGGCCGTTTTGGTTCGCTAACGGCCTGAGTGGTACGCTGCGTTAGCAAATATTCCCCGACCTTAAATGTAAAACGCCATATCCTGCTTAGGCTATACGTTCACATTAATGTGCACCGTCACCTCAGAAGCCCGGTAAATGTACCAAACATTCATTTTCTGCTTTGGTTATTTTCTTGTTCATTCTTCAGACTTCAGACCGTTTTCTTATGTCAAACAGGTATACTTGCCCCAAAGCATCAAGGACAGCACACAAAACCACAAATTTACATTTTAATCATGTTATAGGAAGGCATAAACTTCAAGCTAAATGTCTTGTTCTCATCTTGCATAAGAGCTAGTGTACGTATAAGTGTGCTAACATAATCTGAAGGTTAGCGATCTCCTCTTAACAAGGCATCCCCCACAATAATAACTTACAAATTGATTATAAACCACAAGTTTTCCTCTGTTCTCATAGCCTCATTATTTCATTGTCAGCTCGTATATAGAGCATGCATGTACTGTGTAAAAAACAAACAAGGATGTACAAGACTTGCCTATTGCCTCCTTTGTAAAACATGACAAATTAGGCGTATCGCTTCAGAAATAAGTTTTATCGCACTATGAGTTATAACATTTATTTAAAGAACTGTACGATAATCTATAGCATACGGCAACAGGAGTATCGGTGATTTCATTATCTTCAGCTAGTTTTTACCATTTACATTGAAATTCAGTAAAGGTAATTTCAATATCAAATATCAATATCAAAATTATCATTACCACTTTTGCTCTAATCAGCATATACATTGTTGTTATGATCATTGTTACGTTCGATTATTTTTCAAGTATTTTACCCCTACTGGAAAGAACCGAGCAGCTTCGTGAAGATCCTTGAAAGAACACAGAGTCCCACATTGTGTTCACAGTAAGTCACAGTGTGTTCATAATTATAGTCGACTATGTGAAAACTCTCGAATTTAACAGTGTGAAGATGATTTCACACTGTGGTGTGGTTTTTCACAGAGTGTTCACATAGCAATGCCTTGTTTCACACTGTGGTTTGACGACTCACATTGTGTTCACACCGTTAAAACGCTCGAATTTAACAGTGTGAAGAGATTTCCCACTGTGTTCACAATGTGTTCACACTGTGGTTCTCACACAGTGGAACACTGTTATTTCCAGCAGTGACGGCAAATGTAGTTAGCACTTACTTTTATCACGATAGTCGCTGAGGGCCTAGTGTTTAACAGTCAGTAACAGATTTGAGGAAGAAGTAACATGGATTGAATTACAGATCAGGCACTATCGCTACCGCCATGGTTATAGCATCTTAAATATTGTTAAAGGAGACCTCCGGATGATTTTCAGATTTTTACATTTGAACAACTATAAATTAGTTATACTGAGGGCAGAGTTTCAGAATTTGTGATGATTGGGATGAAGAATAAGAATATTTTCAAAATTTAGAACAAATTGCAATGAACAAGGATGATGACATGGCAGAGTCACCATAAGAATGTACGAGTTGGGGCTCAAGGAAGCAGAACAAAAGAAGAAGGCATGCATACATTATACACAGGTGAACTCGTAAGCAAGCAGTATTGCAATGGAATTACACTGCTACATTTCTGAAATATGTGAACCTCCTATGTCATCATCCTTGTTCAGTGTAATTTGTTTAAGGTTTTTCAAAGTATTGTTTCTCTGCTCAAGAACCAGACTAAATTCCACAAATCTATACATGGAGTTTTCGATTTATGTACAACATGATGTGAAATTATGAAAATCGTCTGGAGTGTTCCTTTAACATACCAGCAACACGTTTGTTTGTTACCATAACATCGTCATCACACTCAGAGTGATTTATGCTCTCACCATTATGCTTTCAAATTATAAAAGAAATGATTGTTTAATTCAATGAAAAAGTATCAGTATTATTGCACGATAAATGAGAAAGTTTCAGCAGGCCGCGAGCTTCCGTGCATCGTTTTTCCGATGGAAGATATCTTCACATGCAGGACGATGTTCACTTCAGCTGACTGAGACAAAAGTTTTTGTTGGTTTGATTATTATCTCAGTCATGCAGATTACAAACGAGCCGGGAGTCTCTGCAGATGAAGGGAAACCTATAAATGATACAGCATTTTGGACAGAGTATAACTCAATCATCGTCCTCCTTTTCGTCTCTGGTCCGTTTCCAGTGGCAACGGTGTAAGTCCACTTCATCGTGCGTTCTGCAGAGCAGGTGTCGGAATGTACGCATGCGCCTTCATACATCAGATGACGCTGTAGGTGAACGCGGCAAATTTAGTTTACGATTATCTCTGTTGAAGTTCAGACTGTCTGTAAGTGGGTCCAAAGCCGTTGTTGACTACTCCGTGGCGAAATCCTTCGGAAATATAGACAACCTGATAAAAAACAAAATGGAAAAAACATGGGATTCACTGAGCTAGGAAGTCACAGGCAGTATTCTGGACATTATTCACGTAGTACATGTGTCTATACAAGTCTCCTCATGAGTAAGAGCTGTGGTGACTGAGGGGTTAAAGATCACGCGGGAATGAGATCGCTTCAAGCACGTATGAGGTTCGAATCCCATCCCTGTTGCAGTAGCGCCCTTTATATTTTCCTTGCCAAGTCTTTCAGAGGAGACTTAAAGTCATTGGTTCCCTTTGTAGGAGAGCAATACCCTTTGCAAGTAAAAGAACCCGCTTTATTTCTCTCGTAAGGAGCAAGGTCAAATACACGTTCCTTCGTTCGTTCGTATCCATTCTTATTCTCACAACAAATCAAAACAACTTACATACACGTGACAAATCTAAACAAAACATAACCAAATGGAAATACAGGAGCAATACAAAAGTGCAGTTTATACAACATGCATAACAAAATCATTGTAATGCATTATGGTTGCATATAAATACAGAAAAGACAGTACATTTGATTCACCAAGAAAGAGGGAGACCATCAGCATAAGCATGGCTTGACTGGGCTGATGGCCTCATTGGGAATGTAGCTCAGGTCTGCTTCTCACGATTTTTTTTTTTTTTGGCATCATTATAATTAATATATAGCAATTGATATGTCTTAATTTTCTATATAATTGATTACTATAGTATAATATATTGGGTTGAAATATATTTTTTCAAGCTATAGCTTCAAAGGAAAACAGTAATGTTCGTGTTCCCAGGGATTCGTGAAGTGGTAAAGTGCAAAAATCCGGCTGATAACGAATTTTCAGGATCGAAAGAGGCAGATTACTCCCAGAGGAAAATCAAAATCGAAGACGAATACGAGAAAGAAGGACAGGAAGAACAACAAGAAGAAGATGATGATGAGCAACAAGAAGAAGAACAGTCCTGTTAAACATTCAACGCGCATGACACACAGATAAGAAACAGAAATCTGAAGCGAGTCAATAAGACTATAGGATAGGAAAAGCCTTGGCGACAATCAGAGACAGAGATTAAAAGAAAACAAGATAAAGATAGGGGGAGAGAAGAGATTGAATCCGAACTACAGACAAGTCAAAATATAGGTTTTAATCATTTACGTCTCTTACGTGGCGCTGTGGTAAGGCGTCTTACGAAGTTGAGTCGGCACCAAGGCCAGGTTTCTGATTTCAATACATGATCATATCAGTCATTACTTTCATTGCATGATATTTATATTCTATAAGCTTTGCGTTAGAATGTATTTGGTAATAAACAAAATCATGATTCCATGTTCCCTTTTTCATTAAATCTTATTCGTCTTCTGGCACACGTCTAAGCAAGCACAATATTTTTTTTTTGTTGCTGGAAGTTTATGTTAACTGTGCTCTTTCTTTATGGTATGTTGAAAATACATTTGTGTTTTTACGACCTTGAACAAGAAAAAAAATGAACTCTTGGAGATTTGTGTATATGTGTGTGAGTGTGTGTGTATGAGCGTTTGTGTGTGTTAGAGGAGATAGATGTGTTTGTGTGTTTGATTGGTGTATCATGTCGATTTGAATTTCATTGCGGAATATCGGAATGTGAATCTCCAATGAGAAAAGGAACCAAGATACAGCGCATTTCACTAATTAAGTAATGTAACATACTGAAACACATTTTAAAGACAGTTTACAATATAAATATATATCGTGTAAACATATACGTACAATAGATATATATATATATTTGTGTGTGTGTGTGTACAGTATATGTATATATATACATGTATATATATACATATATATATATATACACGTATATATAGGCCTATATATAATAATGTGTGTGTATATATATATATATATATATATATATATATGTACATACATGTTATCATAGAAGGTATGGCTGCACTCGACTACGAGCAATTGATGAAACACATCATAGCGGAAACAGGGCAGCCTCAAAATTGATAGCAGTAAATCACAACAAAGCCTATACATCATCCTATATTTGTCCAGACCATGCTGGGCTTGTTCAATACAGATTCTCTACATCAATATATATCATCAATGTGTTCTTCTGATAATTTTGAATCTTTTTTCATTGGTCACCACTTTCTACTTTCATCAAGGTATCATTCAGATTTTTAAAATGAATCATGTAATATCATATACTCATATTTGACGCATTTCTGGGGTTTTTTTTTCAATCATTTCAATTGAAGGGTCTTTCTTCCTTAGCGATATAATACTGTTTCATAGTTACTAGTATACTTTCTTCACTATTTAAGATACTATGTACGTGCATAGTGGTTGAGTCAGTTCACTGCATTCGTATATGCACAAAAATATTTGTGTGTTTTTGTGTGTGTCTGTGTGTGTGTGTCTGTGTTTTTTAATGTTATTGTTTAATAAGGAGCGATTGATTGTGAGTTTATGCTGATTGAAATTCGGTAAACCACGTTGTGACGGTGTACAAAGGCAAGCCCTGACGAATATGTACCGCAACATTTTTTTTGTTTCTCAAAATAGGGTTAAGTTATGCTTGGGGCAATTTTTTTTTTTTTTTCGGAGAGGTTAAAGAATTAGTGACTACCCGCCGATTGTCAGTTCCACGAATTCTGTATTATCATTGCCCTTATATAGATAAACGAGCGGAACGCTCAATGATGTCATTCTCTTTTGAAACAACAATTTCCCTTTTCAGCGGGGGAAGCATTTTCCAAACGCACAAACGTATAAACGTATTTTTCTGTGCGTTGACTACTCGCAAAAGGAGAGGAAGATATGATATGTACATATTTTTTTTTTCATGGCTATTATGACATAACTTCATAATAATGTTCATTTGTCACTCTGAGGTTTGACTTTATACATGAAATCATGCTTTTAGCTAAAACACCTTACAGAGTTTCTGAGACTCAATTTACATTCAAAGATTTTTTTTTTTCCCGGAACATTTTCTTTGTTCTGCAAGCATCTAAGACAGACCAAGGCAGAACAATACTGATTCCGTTACTTTTTCGTATATGTTCTTCGTATGACAATTAAGAGCTTCGATTTATCTGTTACCGAATGATACTTTAATGAATATCACACAAAGTGTCTTCCGTGATTTTAAATGACTTACTAAAAATAGATAAATCAATTTTTTTTATGTAATTGAAGTCAATGTCAAGACAATTTTTTCCTTAGATTTTAACTCTTTTTCCATGACCATTCATGCACAGTATTTTGCATCAGGTATGGTATGAAAATATTATCTGGGAATAAGAGAAAAAATCAGTATCAATTGTTGAGCATAACGCATCTGTTCTAAGTCGATATTAAGCAAGATCAAGTAATATTATTGGACATCTGATAGTAATTTTCGCTCAGTATCTCTAGTAAAGTTATATAAAAAAAAAACATGTAGAAACTTTTCACTAATGGCTGGGGACGGGTGCCACCCAATAGGTGCCAGGTAGAAATGTCAGATGTAATAATGGCAGAGGTAAAAATGTCAGAGGTAAAAATGTCGGAAGTAAAAATGAGGTAAAAATGCCACAGGTAAAACATTTTTACTTCTGACATTTCTACCTCTGACATTTTTACTTCTGACATTTCTACCTCTGACATTTTTACCTCTGACATTATTACCTCTGACATTTTTACCTCTGACATTATTACCTCTGACATTTTTACCTCTGACATTTTTACTTCTGATATTTTCACTTCTGACATTTTTACCTCTGACATTTTTACTTCTGATATTTTCACTTCTGACATTTTTATCTCTGACATTTTTATCTCTGGCATTATTACACCGAACCTACCAATACCACTGCTTTGTATAAAATACCACTGTGACAATAATCTCTTTTCTCATAATTATATTAGCAGTTATTACGTCAGGGAATGCTGCAAATTATGTTTAAATGTACATTTCAATGTATTCATGTTTACTCTCTAAAAAATCGAGTGAAAATATTCACTCTTGAAGGAGTGAATACAAAAAAAGAGTGAAAATAGAGTGAAATTGGAGTGAATTTCGAGTGAAAACGTTCATTTTCACTCATTTTGGAGTGACCTCAGGCTGGGATCACTCGAAGATTTTGGAGTGATCCCTGACGTCACTCTAAAACGAGTGAAAATAAACATTTTGACTCGAAATTCACTCCAGTTTCACTTTAAATTCACTATTTTTTGTATTCACTCCTTCAAGAGTGAAAATTTTCACTCGATTTTTTTTTAGAGAGTAGTCAATCATGAAAATTACTTCAAACATCTTTCGTTGCTTCTTTATACTTTACTTCTCTTTAATGTATGTGGAGAGTAATCATTGTATACATCTCTTCACTTTGTGCCAAATATATCTCTTTGTGTCTGTGTGGGTGTCTAATAAAAGAAGAATTGCTGGTTTGACCGTACATGGGTAGTACTTGCTTGCATTGCCTTGAGAAAGTAGACTATACCTTTAAAAGACATCAGCCGTCTTCTTATTTGGTGAGCCCTGTCCAAATTGTTGACCCACTTATGGTGTGCTGTTTGTCCTCGTAATTATTATGCGAGTTAATGGCACGCCTTCTATAGCATTACCAATCCTGTTACGGGATCAGCGAAAACTACGCAGGATCTCCCATACCAGCAGCGGTCCATGTGGACCTCTGAGCATAATCACGTTAGTAACCCATTACGGTCGTTACGTTAAATTAGGACATTGTCGTATCTTCAAAGTATATTAATGATATATCTGGGTCAGCAAAATTTACTTTTGGCCGATAAGATCAGACTTTCTCGAACGCAACACAGATTGCGAAGTCTTCAAACCGAAGAATTAGAGCACGAATGATCGCCGGATTGGGGCTCCGTTTGCGGAATCTGGGTTCCAGACGATTATTTCATTTTCGCGGCTCTGCGCTGAGAAGATATCCCAGCCGATATTTAGTTCTTGTTGTTTTCTTCTTTCACCTGGTTACTGCTAAGCAGTGTAAACATCATCGGCATAAGGAGCCGTTTCATCTTCTCTTGCATTATTTCAGTCAGTGAACTTGTGGAACATTTTTTTTTCTTTAGTAAAAACAACAAAATAAATCCTTTTATCAGCTCAGTCATCTCTTTTATACATGTCCCTCTTTAAGTGAAAAAAGGAGAAATTTTTAAAACAAACAAAGCATACAGACCCTCCTTTCATCCCGTTTAAAAGCGCCATGGCTCGATCTGCTCACGTCGTGCCGGCACGATTACAAGTTGTCATGAACGCGCGACCTTGCAGTTGTGTCTTCTCCGGAAGTGAAATCTGGGTCATATTTGCACCCTAGCCCCCCAACGGATCGAGGGCGAATCGATAACTATCTCCTTCCTCTCCTCCCTTCTCCCCACATCCACATCAGCCTCCCCTCACTCACCCCCCCCCCCCCCTCCACTCATCTTCTTCTCCCATTGATGAGAAAGTCAGAAACTCGATTCACGTACACCTACAATCATCAGCTAATTGAATTGGTATACTTGTATGACGAGCGGGTAATATTACAGCTTCTCTTTTGTCTAAGTTTTCCCTTTCCCATTCTCAAGTTGCAGTTGTAAAAATAATGACAGTACAACGGTATCAATTATGACATTATTCAAATTCATGAAATTCTTCGGTCGAGATGTTTTCATTGCAATTGATTGACAAATTGCTCCACATCGACGTAAATAAGCACTGAATTGATCAGTGTTTTTAGTAGTAGACATGATAAAAAATCATGGGCTTACATACTCGAGCAGGATTCGAACCTACGGTCTCCTGATCACCGGACAGGCATCATCTCTCCACTAGACCACCGAGCTTTCGCCCGACATCAAGTGTGGGTCCTAATCCTTATAGCATGCAGCGGGTATTGTGTAATTATTCAAATTCATGAAATTCTTCCGTCGAGATGTTTTCATTGCAACTGATTGACAATGTGCCCTACATCGACGTAACTAAGCACTGAATTGATCAGTGTCTGATTTTTATTGAATTTAAATTTTGATTGTGTAAAAATCGTTCTTGTACGGTATTCGTTAGCAGTTCGCAAAGGCAATTGTGACCGAGCGTTAAAATACGATAAGTGCGTTCACCCAGTTGCCAAGTAACAGCAGGGTGAAGAGACCGAACCAGTCATTTAAATGAAAAAGGCGGAAATATCTATCGCAACTCTGTAGACAGAAGGCAGAGTAACAAAGAATCAAAGTGCTTCTAATAACAAAAGAATATAGTCGTGGGAAATGTAGGTTAGGTCACTGATGTTTGGCAACATTCAAGCATGTATCTAACGATTATTTTAAAGAATCAATTGAGCTATAATTGCGCGAAACTGGGAGGGTACAGAATTCCATACGTTTAGGTCGGTGTGTCGATTATACTCCTTTAGCTAAGTAATAGTTCTGGGATTTGCTAACACAAATGAATATTGTGGGCGTTTCTTGTGGATAAGAATAAATTTGGTTATTGAATTTAAAGATATTCATCAAGTAAAATGGCAAGCACTCAGTACTGTGGCTAAACATGAAAGAACTTAACAAGCAGTCTGTAAGAAATTAATGTCGTCCACTCTCAAAATCTTTGATTTTGAGAAAATGGGTCCATGCGAGCTCTATCATAATCATTTCCGGCACAGATACTTATTAAAAGCTCCCTTTTTTGCAAAAAAAAATAGTAATAATACATAAATAAATAGATAACTAATAATAATGATAATAAGAAGAATAAATAAATGGAATATAAATATATATATATATATATATATATATATATATATATATATATATTGATAAATTAATAAACAAATAAAAATACTGAATTTGTACTATTGCATGAAGTTGCCCAGGCAACATATTGCAATATGTTATATATGATTATGTGTTATTGAATGTTATATGTTACATATGATTATATGTGATTAGGCGAGTAAATTATACAGCATGTAAAGTTTTCACTGAAAGGCTAGTATAATTTTTTGAATAAAAGCAAATAAACAAACTGGAAATAAACTCACTTGTTGCGACGTTTTGCCAATTATCAATTGGCTTCTTCAGGCGAATGAAACTCCCCTTGATGGAACGGCCCTTATGTCAGGCCTATAGTTCGAGATTGTGCATAGCTAGAGCTCAATGGACCCTGTCCAGCGCGCGAAAGACGTCTTGAAATCCTGTGAACGGCCCGGTCCCACGTGTGTGACAAATTGAAGCGGAGGCCTCTCTTCTTGTTGAGTGCGGGTCTTAGAGTCTCTACTCGTTCCCAGATTGCTTCTTTAACGCCCCCTTTCAAACCATTTGGATTCTCTATCCAAGATGATCACCTCTTTAGTGTTGAAAGGGAAGGTACAGTTTCCGTTGAGATATGTAGGGCTTCAGGTTTCCAACCTCTTTTTTATGATGATTTTTTTTAAAGATAATGAGAAACCCTTATGAAATATGGAAGAGAGTATAATTCTAAGACGAATTCAACGTTTATTTGAAATATTGGTTTTGAAATGGCTGAGGCGTTCAAATCAAAGAGATCCTTATGAAAGGTGGGACCCATCTTTTATTATGATGGCTCTGTTTTACCTTGTTTTTGGATATTGTATGCTCTTTAACATTTAATCAACAAGTGTTTTACAAAAAGTTAAAGGCTGAATCCTCACCTCAACCAGTACTATACGATCGCTTTAATGTGTGGGTAGACTGCTGAGTCCGGGATACTATCAGAACTGCTGGGCCTTCAATGTTGGTTCATGCGAACTCGCAGTGATTGTTGATTCTCCAATCCCCCACATAGAAATCGTTCCAGTCCTCCTAGGAACATCAAATACCATAGACCAAGTTCCTCGGCTTTTCTTTTGGGACTCGGTCCTTGGAATTTCTGCTTCAAGATGTTGTGAGGTTTGAAAGCAGCACGTGGTGATGCCCTGTTTCTGGAATTATCTCTTGATCTTGTCTGAGAGATCATACAGGTAGGCCTACGGAAATGGTAAAGGCGACTCTTCTTCTCTGCAGACCGAGACGGTGTCTTACGTGTGTTCTTGCACGGGTGCTTCGTAGTGTCAGCTTTTGAAACCGCACAGTCAGGCTACCCACACCCGGCTAAGGTGGATTCTTATGTTTGTATTCTCCTTTGAGACCTCCGAATGACAATGAGCTACAGTATGGTGTCTTCCCTGACTGTGAAAGAGGGTGGAAGAGGGTCCGGATTCCAAGCCGTCTTTCGCGCGCTGGACAAGGCTCGATGCGCGTTATAGTTCTACCCAAATCTCGCGTTATATACACTCCATATATAACGGCCGTTCCATCAACAGGAGCGTCAATCGGCAGGAGAAGCCAATTAATAATTGGCAAAACGTCACAAAAGAAGTAAGTTTATTTCCAGTTTTTGTTTTAATTCAAATGTACGATCTTGTACTTCGACGTGATGAATTAGAAGAATTTACATCCGCTAGTATCGTAATTTGAATAAAAATACTAATGTTGCGTGCAATGGGAGTAGAATTACAGTGTAATTTTGTTTTATATGAGGACCCCCAAAAAATTAGCACATAAATAACAAACTATTTTCTGAATCATGATTTCTTCTTCTACAATTTTTGAATTGGATAAAATATGTTTGTAACAAATGAAGAGATAGCACAAAGTGACAATTTTGGTTGATACTTCCATTACCATTGTCTAATTCATAACAGTTACTGCTAAAGCTTATCGTATTAAATTAATCCTCCTCTTTTCTGTTCTTTTTCTCTCTTTTTTTTTTTGTTTCTTCCCCATCCTTCTCTATTCTTGTGGAATATACACTATCTTGGCAGGAGGCAAAACAAACGAACTTCAAACTGCATTCATTTCCTCACTTGTATCACTCATTTTTTTCTCTTTCTCTTTGAGCAGCACTACTTTCTTTCATTATTATGGTTATATATCACAGCAAAATGTTTTACCAGTTTCATATATGTCCAGAGTTTTGTTCATCTCTTTAGATAGCATCCATCATGTGTGAAAAAAAAACAAGCAAAATGACAAACACTAATGATAAAACATGCAGGTAAGCATGTATAAAGTATGCATGTATAAAATGGAATTACAGAATTATATACTCATTAACTTCAATTGTTGTATCATTCTTCAATGTTACAAAACAACGGAGTCTTCATCCTGAGTGATAAAATTAGACTACATATGTATATATATATATATATATATATATATATATATATGGATGTATGTATACATACATTATATATACACACACATATGTATATATATATATATATATATATATATATGATATGATATATATTATATATATGTATATATATATATATATATATATATATATATATATATATCATATATCTGATATGAGAAAAAGTAAGAGAGAAAGTAATACAAAGATTCCTCGTTCGATGCATGTATGCACACGATATAAGTGCGTTCATCCAGTTGCCAAGTAATGGCTGGGTGAAGAGACCGAACCAGTCATTTAACGTGAAAGAGGTGAAAACATTCTATGGCAACTCTGTACATAAAAGGCAGACTAACAAAGAATCAAAGCACTTCAAATAACAAAGGAATACAGTCATGGAATACGTAGGTTAGGTCACTGATAGGGCAACGAGCACGTCTCTAACGATTATTTTAAAGAATCAATTGAGCTAATTTCGCAAATCTTGTAGGTATACAGAATTCTATACGGTTAGGCCTATGTGTCGAATGGACTTTGTAGCCAAGTAAGAGTTCTGGGATTTGTTAAAATGATTGAATATTGGGGAGTTTCTTTTGGGGTAAGAATGAATTTGTTTATTGAATTTGAAAACATTCATTAGGTAGATGGGTAGAATTCAGTACTGTAGCAAAACATGAAGGTAGCAGTCTGTAAAAAGAAAAAAAAAGGAAAAAAGTAATAATAATGTTATCGACTTTCAACAACTTGTATTTTTGAAAATTGGGTCCGTGTGAGCTCTGTTATAATCAGTTCCGGCACAGATACATATAGCTTTCTTTTGCAGAAAAAAAACACCGAATTTGTAGTACCGTATGAAGTTGCCCAGACGATGTTGCAATAAGTTATATGATATGATTAGACGAGTGAATCATGATATACAGCATTAAAAGAGTTTTCACTGGAAGGTTAGTATCGTTATGAAAGTAAAGCACCAATGTTGCTTGTAATGGGAATAGAAATATGTTTTACAGGATGAGACCAGAATCCTTAGTTAAATATACATTAATAACAATGCCCAAAAATTTACCACGTGACTTTCTTCTTTTTTTTTTATTTGCAATATCATCTATAAATAACAAACTATTTTCTGAATCATCATTTCTACTTCTACAACTTTAACAATGGATGATATTTGTTTTCAAAAAAAAAAAATCAAGAAATAGCACAAAGTTAACAATTTTGATGAACACTTCCATCACAATTATCTGTCTATGGTAGTTACTGTTAAAGCTTATCTGCATAAATGCTTTCTTTTCGTTTGTTTTCAGTCTTTATTTCTTCCCCATCCTTCCCTATGCTTGTAAAGCTTACATTAACTTGGTATGGAGCAAAATAAACCTTCATAAAACTGCATTCAATTTATCACTTGTATCACTCTTTTTTCTTTTAGCAATACTTCTTTCTATCATTATTATGGTTATATATCCCAGCAAACGACTGTTTTACCCGTTTCACGTTATGTACAGATTTTGTTCATCTCAATGATATTTTAGCATGCATCATGGTGTCAGAAAAAAAAAAAACAAGAAAAACAACGAACGCTAACATGCAAGTTACCGTGTAATAATATCAGTGACAAGGTGATGTTTTATGACATGTGTGTAAATAAAAGGCAATACAGATCGACACATTCCAAAATCAATATAGAATAAACCATATATCATCAAACGAACATAATGTATACATGTATATGCATATATATATAGTGGGCGTATTGTATGTACAAGCAGTTATGTGTAAATGTACATGATAATGTGTATTATGTATGCATACATATAATTATCATACTACTAGTATATCCACATTTATTCTAACTGTACAAAACAAATGGGCTTTTTCTTAAGTGATATCAATTGACTATTGAAGGACAAATAATATATATATATATATATATATATATATATATATATACATTTATTTATTTATTTATTTATTTATTTATTTATTTACATAGTTGTCATTTTCTTCACGATGGGCAATTATGCAAATGTCTGTAAAACATACATTTTCCCTCGGTAATATACGACAAATATAATGTCCTGAGTGAAAAGATGTTCGATGAGCTTTGTCGTCCCTACTGTAGATAAGAATTTTTTTCTTTTCGATTTCGTTTTTTTTTTTTTGTCCACAAGGGAAAAAAGGTTTTTAATGAATGGCTAATGCCGCTCGTTCATATTTGACCCAGATTTCTTAATCACAGCACTGGGTAATTTGCTCATTACTAGACCGTCTAGCAGCGAGTTCAAACAGTCGCATAAGAGGAGAGTAAAGCGCCCAGTGATATGGAATTAATTTGAATTCAAAAGTCTGTTTGAAAATAGTAATAAGAAACAAATTTGTATTATATATATATATATATATATATATATATATATATATATATATATATATATATAACTGTTCTGCACCCTTTCTGTCTGTCGCCATGCCATGTATGTTTATCTCTCTATATCCCTTTCTGTCTATATATCTCTCCTCCACCTATTCTACAGCACGAATTTTCAAGTCTACACTGTTTGTATCAATCTTTAGAAACAACCTTCCATTGAATAAGTCAGTGATTAAATGCTTTGCAAATAACAGGAAACAATAGAATAATTGTACAATATAACCACAATGCATTCATCTGCTTCAGGAATGCAAGCGTGGCAGGTCATGTGACGAAAATGGGATTAAAAAAATTCGTGTTTGCATCTTTTATATTCTTCATCTGTTGTCATGAAGAAGAGGGAAAAAGCGTCACTAGACTGAATAGAAACATGTGTGCACATTTTGGCTATGAATTAAACCAACATTCCTAATGCGCAGTCATCAACTGCAGATGGTATTCAACACGGGTTGTCGGTTGACTTTCTAGCACGTCGTGCAGCATTTTTGTCTGCTTTCATCGTAAGACGTGGGTTATTGGCTACACGCTTTTATTATATCGTATGCATATATCTATGCATACGACGGTAATCACATACAACACACACACACACACACACACACACACACACACACACACACACACACACACACACACACACACACACATAAAGAGAACAGAAAGAAATTCAATAATTCCGTAGGGAAAACGGGGTATAATAGAAAGAGACGGAGAGAGAGGGAGCAACGAGACGCGAATGATATCCCTCGCATTCTTCTCTTATAATTGGAATCGCTCCAACATCATTAAGGATGGGACTAATGTTTTATAACATTCACGATTAATTGTTTACGATACAACTTAGAAGGGCTCCAGACGGTGGACTCTCCGCGGATTATGTCAGTAATCATCTAGACCCCTCCCCCCTGTCAGACTGGATCGTATACGTGAATCAACAGTAAGAGTCAGCAGAATTAATCATATTTGATTTATACGATATAAAAAGCCTCTCTCTCTCTCTCTCCCTCTCTTCCTCCCTCTCCAAGACCCTCTCTCTTCCTCTTGTATAATGGTCACAATTCATGAGTTTTATTTGTTATTTATATTTCGCGTTAGTTTAGTTTTATTGTGCGTTGAGTGAAATAATTGCTTTGATTTGCAAAAATGAATAATATGGTGTATATATTTCGGCCAATCTCCACCTACATAGATTTTGACGTTGAAGCATAACCGATGTCGTAGAGACGACAAATGAATGAATGAGCTGATAAGATTCTTAACCAAGGCTGACAAGATCGAACTGCTTTATCACAAATAATTTGCCGTGGTCAGATAAATGAACAACACAACCAAAGTCATGGGAATGTTTTCATTCATTTTCCTAATATGAATATTCCAAGAGAAACTCTGGGTTCTTACTGCTCGTTACATAATTATATCATTTGCGATCGAATTAATGAGCGAAGGGGACGAGCTTTACTTTGGTTTCAGAGTGATCCTGCCCACCCCCCCCCCCCCCTTAGTCATTGTTTATCGAAGAAGAGAGATACCCATGTCATTATAACTTCGTCTCTTTTATTCTGAACTGATCTGCAGTCTGTGATAAAAGCTAACATAGTATCAAATCGTTTTCACGATGTGGATGTCGAAACTGCACATCCCCTCCCCCAACCTCCCTTTATCGACATTACATAAGCTGGAACTCTTACAAAAATTATTGGGGGACGGTACGAATAATCTAATAGGAGCTTTAATTTTGATTGCACCATTGTTTTACTTGATATCCATTTTTTTTTGTAACGAATCAATGAATGTAAGATAATCAGATCAAACCCGAGCCTTCAACAAGATAAAGTTACATCGCATGAGAAGAACAAAAGGCAACACTAATTACTGAGAGGTGTCGTTACTGTTGTGATTGTAACACGACTTTTGAATTCGAATGTATCAAGGGGAGTCAGTCATGTGTCAAATCGAGCTATTTATCGTGGTGAACTTTGTCTGTGGCGCCTGCGAGTAGTGTCTAAAGTGCACCACAAGATGGCGGGCTTTATCATATTTATGTGAGGGCGTAGTGCCATCGGGCAGCCAGCCGGGCCAGCTAACTGACAATATATTTTCATGTGAGATTACCACTGTAACCGTTACACGTTGTCAAGTACCGAGAGTGCGTTTCAGCTGTCCTAGATACAGGTCTATACTAAGAAGAAAGCGACGGATGTTTGACTTAAATGGGAGCCAGTAGAGATTTAAACCACTCTAAAGAGAAATATGCTATTAATTAGATGTTCAGATGAGCTTTCTTTGAATCGGAATCCCCAACTTGTTTTGAACGGAATTAGAATACGGTAAAAAATAGGCCTATACAGACACAGACATACACATACACACACACGCCCAGACACACACACACGCGTACACATGCATGCAATAATGTCTGTATTATAAAAATATGATGAGATGTGTATCTTGACTAAATCACTGAATTGATACGCATAACAATACAATTGCATTTACCGTTACAATAACCATTTGTATTCTATCATCAAGGAATGATCATCCATGATCTTTGAACCTTATTCGAAAATATATTCTTTCGGTACATGGTGTTTCTGAGAGTGGTGTCAAAATTATTGATTATGCCAGAGATGTTTTTGTGGATGTCTTTCGTGGTCTGTTGTAGTCATTGGTAGTGACGTGTGATGGACGCAGAAAGAGAGAGGGAGAGAGGGAGAGAGAGACAGTGGAGACGAAGAGGAGAGTGAAGAGTGAAGATAGTGGAAAGAACAGAGTGAGAGCGGAAGTGAAACAGAAGGAGATAGAGAAAGAGAAAGACGGGTAAACTACACTACACGGGAAAAGATACACCACAATATATGGGCGGAGTCAAAAGATCGACAATCGACAAATGTTACGCTAGAAACTTACCCCAACAAAAATGTAAAGAGGCGAAATGAAAGAGCATCCAAGAAAGTACAGCAGTCTGCGGGTCAAATAAAGATCTGTTAGTTTTCTGGGGGTATTGTTTATCAGATTTTTTAGCCCGAATATCCAGGGGCAATTGTTTGGTCTCACTCAATCAAATAAAATTCGAGAACCGGGTACGAGGGGCAGGAAGAGAGGGCAACGGAGGGTAGGAAAAAAAAGAGGAATAGGGGTAGACGGATGACGGAGCGAAGAGGATACAGGTTAAGGAGGAAGGGGGGTCTAAAAGATGGCGAACGAAAAGTGTAAACGAGTAGCAAAGTCTGCAATCGAATTGGGGGTTCCCTCTAATGTTTGTGAGGGATATAATCTAAGAGTTCCCTGCTCTTTATAAATTCCTTCTGGCGAGTTAGGGAGCTTCCATTGAGGTTATATAGGTCAACGGGGCTTCGGGGCGTTTTGCGTGAACCTGCCTGCTCTCCCGAGTTAAGAATATACCTCGGCAAACAAATAGTTTAAGCTTATTTTCATTTTTCCCCTCCTCCCTTCTTGTAACTCCTTACCTCCCGCTTCTCTCTCGCTCCCTCTCCCTCTCTCTCCCCATGTTGTCTCTGCCTTCCCCAACCTTCTCGTTCAACGTAATTGAAATCTATCACCCCATTATAGCTTTTTTTTTCGTCGCTAATTAAATCATAGAACAAATAAGGATATTATGTTTTGTGGCGGTTTTGTGACCATAGTTCTTCTCTTACGTCATAATTCAGATGTGACCTATAAAAACATGATATTCGATCTCAGGATAAGTGGTATTGCGGATGCGCCTTTGCTAGCTGTCATAACTGGTGAAGGCGTGTCTGTTGTCTTTATTGTTCTTGTTGAATGTAACTATAATCATATCGACACAGACACTCTCCCTCCCTCCCTCTCTCTCCCTCTCTCGCTGCTGTTCCGTTTCCTCCCATTTTTCAATTTATCAATCCTTCCTGAGTTTCCTCTGTATACTCCCATCTCCTTCCCCTTTCCATTCATAGTCTTGTTCCTTCCAACGCTCTTTTCTCCTCGTCTCTTGCCCCTCTCATCCCCCTCTCCGCCATCCTCCCCCCCCCTCCTCCTCCCCACCCAACCCCGTCTTCCTCCCAACGACATCCCTTCTCCATAACCTCTTCTTGAGCGCTTACCCTAGTTTCTTCGGATGACAATTAAATTACTTCGGCATACGCAGACGACAGAAAACTAGGCCATGTGTGTTTAAGAGATGGCGCGAAGCTAAATGGAGATATTCATAAATGAGGTTAACTCAGATGTCATCTCGTCCATTCTGCCAGTGAGCGATTAGCCCCCCCCCCCCCTTTAACCCCTTCATAATCTCTGTCTCTCCCTCTTTCTCCTCCCTCTCCTCTGTTGCCCTATGAACTTCACACAAACTCCCTCTCTTCCTCCCTCTCTCCATCCCCCTCTCTCCCTTTCTCTCTCTCTCTCTCTCCCTAGGAGTAACAATCGTGTATAGTTCCTATGTCCCTACGGCTCAGAGTAGTTTGTTGCATGTAACACGTACCTCCTTTCTTTCGTCTTTTTAACAATGCATATCAAATCAATATTCTTTTGCATAGCCTTTGCTCGCTTTTCTAAAAGTACACTTGGCAGAAAACCCTACCTGGACCCCATGCACCCCCCCCCCCAAAAAAAAAAAAGAAAAGCCCAGCGGGGCTCGATTTTTTTTTAACCTCTCTCTTTTTAAAGCCATTGAAAGGTCAAACTTTGTTGTTCCCCACTAGAGGAACAATCTGAATGGTCGATGAATAAGCCATAAAAGTGGCACAGCATATAGGCATTGTACTCGCACCGTCAAGTTTACCATTGCATGTAGGGGCCCTAACCCTTGACCTCGGTGTACAGAGGGTCTGGCTGTACATCGTACTAATGGACATCATGAAATTACCACGTACAATTCTGACAGACCGGGCACGGGGAAATGTCTTTTGGTGAGACTTAATTCCCCGGTGGAAAAGCGGGCCAATTCAGTTTAAAAGGGAACGTTTTTATGGGTCATTTTGCTTCTAGGCCAGTGGCACGTCTGCATATGAAATCAGTTCAGCACAATTTCAGCAAGCCTTGGCAACATCAACACGTGTATGCAGTTCAGTCCGGAGATGGGTTTAGCGACTGCGATTTCAGAAGGTATGTACGGATGACTTGTATCGACGGCTGAGCGAGGATGACACTCAACAGCGTGCTGGATAAAGTTAGGGTACACCTCCCCCTCCCCTACCCCTAAATGAAGCCTTCTTTATACGCCCTCATCTCTTGGGGAAAAAAAGGTAAAGCTTCACAGCTATATCATGAGGATTCATTATGTATGAAATGTATTCGGTTGAACGACATAGTGTCCGAAAACGAAATGTTTATAAGTCCTGCGAATCGTGTTTTTAACCGGGTCAATGATAATGATTAAAAAAATGAGGGGGGGGGGGATAAGAGTAGAAAGAAACTGTAATTGGCTCTGATTTCTGAGATCAATAAAAAGGCGAGTTCGATTAGTCACATCGGCGAGGTTCTCCTCCCCCTCCCTCCGTTTTCCCCCCTCTCTCCCTCTCCCGAATATCACAACCCTGAGGCCCGCGTGGAACTCCGAATTAGGTGACGGAGACTCGATTTAAATGACGGCCGAATCTCCGGCGGGGCCGTGACTGACACGTCGCCTCGCAAGTGAGCAGCGTGTCTGTGTCACTCAGTCACCTCCTACTCACACGGAACGCGGAGACCGGTGTGGGCTATGCCCGACACACAAGGGTCCCAACAGCGACGGAGACCCCCTGAGCAGCACCATCACCAAAAAATTTATCCCAAATATGGCTGAGTATAACTAGTTTACGATAACCCCGAGAAACTACAGACTTACTTTTATGCTTTGAGGCCTGCGTACATCGAATCTTAATTTCATCATCGTTCGAACGTTATACTTCATTGTTTCGTTATCTCCGTGATTCTCTCAAATTGCTTAAGCAAAATATCGGTGAAGTTTGAAGCGGTGCGTCTGCATGTTTGTGAATTACTCAAATATTATAACAACATTACAGCTATACGCTCCTTCTCCTGCTCCTTAATTAGACACAACTAAATACCATAGTTGTCACTGTTTATCATTTCTTCCATGTTGACATCTCCAATAACTTTAATCCATGCCAAAAAAAGAACAACAACACACAGATAAAATCATAATAATAATGATTACAAGGTTATGTCAGCGCGTATTCGATATATTTACATCGCGAAACTTTGGACATGTGCACTTGCAGTAAATGTGTCAAAAGCATCGCATATCACATTAAACTGCAAATTTGGGTGTACACGCCATAGAGATATATTGAGAATAAAAAGAGTAAAATGATACTTTCTAGAGTGGGACACATCAAATGTAGACATAGCCATTCAAAACAAAAATATAGACATAGCAGTTAAAAAAAAAAACATAATCCTGATCAAACCATCAGATGTTGGTGTCTCATTACAGAGCAAATCCCCATTTATTGATTTCGTGTTCTGCACATAAGGAGCCACGACAAAGCAATTCATCATCTTTGTTGCACTCAGGTTTGATTTATAAACGTGTCAACTTATATCGCATTTCATGTTATATGATAATTATTATCATTGATTATTCCTCATAGGCTGAAATACGAAAGATGATAAATTATAGGTTGCAGATATAATTTCCATGTTTAATAAAATTAATCACTTCTAATCACCATCATGTTTACCTTCACACAAAAAATAGCGTTTGAACAACTCACTTGGATTAATTATACGAAAACTGAAAGTAATATTTTGTAAGCAATATCAAATAACGCATTACAGCTATAAATTCTCAGTTTAGTTAAATTCAGCACTTTTTCGAAATCTTATGTTTATCCAGTGATTGAGTAACATAAATCGATAATCGTATCATATCTTCTCCGCGTTCTTATAACATGTTGTTAAAAAGAGAAAGGAGGAAAAGTTTTGAATTTCCTTGATTTGTAAAGCCAAGATTGTTTATGGTAATGTGCCTTATTGATTTGACTCTGTAGTTCACAAATGTATCGATAACGTATGTGTACATGTACATATGCAATAATATATTAGTATGGACATGATGGATGGAAATATACATGACAACAAACCGATTCTCACTTTAGCAACGGACACCTAATACGCTCCGATTGAGAAAAATACTCAATGAATAACTATAGCGTTTTCCCCCCCTGCTCATCTGAGCTGGATGTTGCTGTTCAAAAATTAATCCTTATAAGTTAGATTTTTAACCTTTCAAATATGTCCTCATTTTGTTTTTCTTTGCTTGCGTTCCTCTTACGAAATTTATTGTCTACGACCTGACTTTCTTTAAAGATACAATAAAATAAATCATTGGAAGTTTACACCGTCAAGCTCTATACACGAGGACGACGTATTTTCTGATCCCCATTTTGTTTCATTGATTGGTCATGATGATAACGGGGTAACACGGCGCCAAGTCACTCATAAAAGTGACTAAACATTTGGGATACGTTTTGAGGCAAAAAAAGATTCCAATATGGCGACTGTTTCCGTTGTGTTATGACGACCGGTGCTAGCAGCGAGAACTGAGAGCAGTCAGCTAGCACGCGAAATTATCGTGTCATGGCCTGTCGAAAACAAGAAAGTCTTCGGAAGGTTAATGAATTCTTGACAGCTCTATAGGCAGAAAAAGAAAAAAGTTGGTCACTGGAAGATAACTTGAAGGAAAAATATAACTTCCACAAGAAATAAAATGAATAAATATAGATTTAGATTTTATTAATATTATATATTATATGTATACTGAAAAGGGGAAAAATAAAAGGGCACTTTTTAAAACCAGGAAGGTTTCGTCTCACCTTCCTGTTTTAACCACGTGAAGGGTCTGTGGCCCGTAGCGCAGTTACGAAATATACTAGTAGCTCGTAGTAATGGAGGCGAACATCTCGTGTGACACAGATAGCATGCATACTTTTCTTTCTTTGCTTTCTGTTTTTATTTTTTGACACAGGTTTTAGCCCTGAATTCATGGGGTACGTTAAAGCATTCGACAAATGTGCGCCGGTTTGGGTGCAAACTTTTTAATAGCTATTCTCTTTTTAGGTTATGGCAAGGTCGTTGAATTGCAGCACTCTGGCTAATGACAGTGAATGAGTGTTATATTGAAGGGGACTCGTGGTTTGATACGTTGAACTCTATGCACGGCTTGGTTTACATTATTTTGTTGTGGACGTCTGGGGGCCTTCCAAGTACTGTTGCCCAGCTATAGTCAGCTTATGTACAGTCATAACGCATTGTACGTAGGTAAAGTGTCCAATGTGTTCTGTAATATTCCAAACTTTTCATTTGTGTCGTCACAAGTCATTTCAAACGAAAATATGATCGACATACCCCAGTTGTACCCTTTATGCATGCATACATTATTATGGACGCATAGAATGATGTCATCCTTTCATTTGTTACCAAATTTATTTTCATCGATTGCTTTTGGGTAGTTCTGTTTCCTGTTTGTTCACGTATGTCCTATAGTGTAATGATAAAGGGTTGAAGAGGTAGACACGTGGTATTTCAAATGTTACAAATTAATTACAACATACTTTTGCTACACGATCTGCTTGTCTTGCTACTCTCGCAGACAATTATTTAGTATCTTTTTCTGCATAATTAAGCTATGGGCAACAATGGCCCTTCTGAGCTGTTTGTTTGTTTGTTTGTTTATTTGTTGTTTTTAGTTTTGTTTCTTTCTTTCTTTGTTTTTGAATATGTGTATTAATCTTTAACCTGTTTCAAAGTATGTCCACCGTTAGATTTAAGTATTACCTCATAACTTTGTTCAATAGACCTTGTGTTATATTTTTGTATGGAAAAGGAAGCCAAAAATAAAATAAAATCAATTTATCAGTCATAAAAGCCCAAAGCCAATAACCCTCTTTCGGTGTAGTCAAAGTCGCCGTTTGTTGTGTGAAAATGACACTGATTAGTAAGCTCTGCCACAATTTCTCAAAGTATTACGAGAGTGCACGTATTTATCTTACTTTAATTTACTTTGGGGTTCGTGTGCTTACTCACGATTAAAAAGAAAACTAAAATGGCATACGAGTCATTAATGTTTTCTGGTCGTAATAATTATACTGAACGACTGCAGTATGGTATAAAGGTACCAAATCTGATATTATAACCTCTTGATCGCATTTGAATAGACTGAAATAATTCAATGTTTTATCTGAATTGTCTATGAGTTTTATGCCTTATCCGATCGTGTGCTGTGAGTACCCGATTGACGCAAAAAACCCACATAGGCAGATAGTGTTGCACACTGTCCAATATCCCTTTCATAGAAAGGATTAATTGCCTGCCACATCGGAAGGTAGGGGTTAGATAACACTTTCAAAAGGTATCGTAACTGTGGTTGCCCTACTGATTGACAGACTGACGTTAATTTGCAGATGGTCACTGATAATATTTACATAGATGTAATGACAATTTGTAAAATTAATGAGAAGTAATTTCCTGAAGTAAGTTCCTGTCTGTAAGAGGATCCATTTCAAAGACATGGACTCTACTTCAGTTGTTGTTGTTTTTTTTTCACGGTGGTACTTTGACGGTAGAAACTCGTCACACTTGCTGTTTCATTCTGTCGATACCAAGTTAACAACTGTCAGTGGAGCTTAAGTGTGTGGAACTTGAAAAGGTCACTGGAGAACACATGATTAACCTCTTAACTACGGGGTATTTTGTTGAGTCCCAGGGAAAACTCGGATTTAAGTTTAAAGTGGTGCAGTGAAGGGCTTAAAAAGGTACACGTTTCACTACATGCATATTAAACAGATAAGTGAACAAGATCGTATGTGAAAGAAATGAATGAGAACTAAGCATCTACAACAATTTTGACACATCATTATTATTTGTGAATACCAATTAATAGTAATACCATCTTCTAAAACAAAACAGAAGGTATCTGCTGATTGTATAATATTGTTTGTCACCTAACTCGCAAAAACAACAGAACATTATGTTTTCTTTTCAATCACAGTCGTTTTACCTTATTATATAAATGTTAGGAAAGCAAGAGGCAATGAATGTAGTGTTTCAACGAGATATCACTGTCCTTTCATTTGCTACATTTTTTTTCACGAATAAACATTGATATACACGTATCTAATTTCGTGAGCAACAGGTGTTCCATACGTTTGTTTTATCAGTCTACATTGTGTGTATGTGTATGTATCTGTGTCTGTATGTGTGTGCATTTTGGTTACATGTTTTCCTACGTGACTCATCACAAAGTAGCTTCTTGCAACATTCAGAAAACTGTAACTTTTAGTGACTTGGAAAGAAAATAATTTCTATGTTGATTTTCCTAACAAAAGTGAGAAACTTGGATGGTTTCACAACCCCCTCTTTGAATTTTGATAGTCTTAGAATGTTTTGTAATGACCATATATATATATATATATATATATATATATATATATACCGGTTTTGTGTGAATACAATTTAAAAACGTGATAAGATGATATTTTGAATTGACCTTTGTGCATTTAACAACATTAAATCTCTAAACCTATCTTCTATAAAAGGACAAAACTAATCAACAAACAAACAAATTAGTCATGTGTATGTTGTCATCGACTTTTCTTCTCTTTACTGAATTTGTGTTTCATATTGAAAATGGAATTCGATAAATTACACTGCTATGAAAGTGACCATATAATGTACATCGACTGCATTTAAACCTCTACGCTCATATATTTTGTTAATAATAAAGAAACAAACAGATAAACAAAGAGGTCCTTCTCGTATCCTAAATTTCTATGTTTAGATATTAGAAATGAAAGAACTATGAGAAGTGGCCCTATATCAGGCCTACGAAATTCGATGTTTGGCTTCTTTTTTTTTTCAGATTTTTCTGGTGAAGATTGTTATCGTACATACACAGAAGCAAAAAGAGCCAGAAGCCAGAAGCCAGAAGCCTCAAAGAAATGACAGCTATATAAATGGGACAAATATTTATCGACTGAGATTGCCAGGCTTTTCGTTCCTTTTGCCTCAATCTCAAACAACGCAGGTGTCAATCGCCTCAGATATAATACATTATGGTACCACTTTCTTCCCCCATTTTTCTGCATTTCACACAACAGCGCAAGTGCAGAGTTAGGAGGCAACAGAAATTATTCATTGGCGAATCCGTGTGCACGAGAGTTTGTACATGGGGGCATTGGTGATGTCAGTAAAATGTGAGTGCGCGCGTTTGTGTGTGTGCGTAGCGGGAGTCTGTGTGTATCTGTAAATGTGTGTCTCTCTCTGTGTGTATGACCTAATTTATGCGCTTCATAAAAGTAATATTCATCACGTTCACAATTATCATTATTAGAAGGGATGTGCTGAAAGAAAGACTAAAAATAAAATAACTAGGACAACAGAATTTCATAATCAAACAGAGGAACGAAAGCTCTGCTTTTATTGAAAGACTATAATGTAAATAGCCCGCTTACTGGATTCTTCGATCAATATGTACCCACATTTCTCATACGATCGAGGTCTTTAGTTCTAGGTGTTGAATCAAGATGTGATCCAATATTGCCGTTTTCATATCCAAACACAAATCTCATGGCCCAGATTCGAACTGAATTGGGATGTTTCTAATTAGTCTCTTCGATGCTACCCGATTATGACACATCAACGTTTAAGCTAACAGGCGAAAAATAGCTAATGCTCCCCCTCAAAAGATGTCTTCGTCTGCGCATTCTCCAATTTTAGGGTTTTTCCTAAAATTGTTACTTCCGTCTACGATTACGCCTCGGCATCGCCTGATTTATTTCATGGCGCAAGTTTCAAAGCCAAAAGTCTAAAGTATAATTGTCCTCAAGGTGAGTTCGGTTTATCCACCGACAATTAGAAGTAAAATTGAAAAATTCACAGCACTAGATAATCCTTAGAAAATCCCTTGGCGAAGGAGGTTTTTACATTTTTAAAGGTCAAAGTGATTTGATAGGGTGTTAAGGATGAAAAGATTTAATACTGTCAGAAGTAAATAAAAATTAATGTCAAATTCTGAAATAAAGAAAATAAAATAGTCAACATAAAAACATATACACAGCTACATTGCCACAAAAAGTTGTATCACCTAAATGAGTTTCTATATAAAAGGAAACTGCCAAACACGTAATGTATCAGCCTTATATGGAAAAAAGCCGTATTAATATCATTCGTACGTCGGTATGCCATATTATCAAGCTTTTTCTTTTACACGAATAACAACAACAGACGACAGATATATGAATAAATAATCACAGCTATTTAGAGCTTAAACAAGCTTTCCGCAAAATGAGCGGTGCGGAATTATCTGTAATAAATGATTTTGATGTTGGACCAGGTAACGTGGGTTAAAAGGTAAATGGGCCAATGCGCAATGCATATCCACATTTTGCCGCCCGTTGGCTTCAACGTTATTGACGAAAGGTGACAAGTAATGCATTATCCTACTTATGTGACACATCCAATATGAAAAATGAATTCTACTCGGCATTGAATCGTCTGGTTGTAGCTGGCATCGACAATAATGCCTAATTAATAATCCCGTCATGAATGGGCTCGCTGTTCGCGCGATCCATTCTCCTCCGCCACCATTTCGGCTCACAGTAAGACACACTGTCCGACGGATTGCATTCCTGGCCGCGATGGGACTCCACGAATGACTACGTTTGAAGTGGGGGGAAAGGGACCGGAAGCGAAGGTTGCAACTGATGATATCGAACGATAGCTATTTTCCTTCTTCGTAAGGTCTGAGTTTTGAAAATGTTGATAGCGGGTGTTGGTAACTGTGTCATTCAGAAGGAAGGACCGGGATACGTCTGTGTGTGTGTGTGTGTGTGTGTGTGTGTGTGTTTTTAAGAGGTGTGGGGATAGAAAGAAGGGGGTGAGAATGCTTTGGTGGTGGTGGTGAAATGACGCTAAGGGTGATACTGTTGACGTGGTAGATCTGTGGCTGAAAAGTCTGTTCACTGTTGGAGAGTGGAGTATCACCTGTTCAGTACTCTGCCGTAACGGGGCAGCACGTTAGAGTCGCCTGTACAAGCCTCCTCCACCTGCCCGGCCCAAATCTGTCCACCCTTTTGCCCGTGTGCAGTCTGTGCGTAATCGTGCCTGTGCGTGTGTTTGAGTGTGCGTTTGCTTGTGAGTGTGTGTATGTGTGCGTAGATAAGGTGTGTGTGTGTGTGGGCCTACCACCTACCAAAGTGACTGACGATATCTGACTTGCCGAATCCCTCCCAAATCCAGACAAAATTACAAGCCAAGTCGCTGTAAGTGGTCTGAAATCCAAGAACCGTTTGGAAAAGCCGCTGTTTTCTTAGATACGAAAGGTGGTCCCGGCAATACAACATGAAAGCGGGAACAAGAAGGGAAGAGGAATCTTGGAAGGACGGAGAGAGGCAAAAAAAAAAGGCAGAGAGAAAGAAAATATCTTTAAACGAGGAGGTAGTAAATAAACAGAGTCATTTGGGTTCAAAATGGGTCGTGCTGAAAGAACACTGGCGGTAGCACGGGTATGATGAGATTGGGGAAGCGAGCGTCCATAACCTGTCTGCGTCTAGCCGGATCGTCGTGCGAGCGACTCGCCCTGAACAATATTGTCCACACACCGGCTGTGAGAATCTGCGCGCTAAGATCGGCAGCCTTCTGCCTGCGAGTCGATTTTGTGACTATCCACCACCAGCGACTCCAGATCATATAGACATAAAGTCCGTTTCTAGGACACGTTTACATATTCCCTTTTTTCTACTCCTGATCGCAGTCGAAATTAACAGGCGATCAGAAGGCGGCTTATTTCTCTACCTCGTTGCTTCAGTAAACAGATTGGAGGGGGGAAAGAGGTAAAGACCAGGGAAGGCAAAATCCACATCCAATATTTTTTTTTCTTTTCGTAAACGGAAAGTAAAGTTGTGTCTTTGCAGGTTTACGTGAGTTTTGCTTTTCCCCCATACTTTGTATATATTTCAGACCAAATAAACGCGCACACGCTGTTCAAAACAGCTGTTGAATAAGGGGCAGAAACGTGACTGGACAATACGAAAGTTGCGACAGAACTTGCGACATCATCAATCTATTGACTTTACAGCGGTCATTTCGTCGTCTTCGTATGTGGAAACACAAAAATGAAGGGAGACTTACATCTTTTTTTTCCTTTCCCCGTTTAATAAGTTCTTGCCGGGGGTACGAACAATATCATCTCAGCACCTTTTTACAAAGAAAAACGGTTGATGTTAGTCTGGGCGGCTTGGCATTCAGAATGAAACCCACTAAAGTAAACGACAGAGTTGTGTATAATAGGGAAAAAGATACCACCTGCGAGTCCCATGTTGGCAGACTTGTGCAAATATTAATTCTAGTCCTACTTCGAAATGATAAGATTAGCCTGATTGAGACGAACACGGAAGGCAAACTCAACGTTTATAAGAGCCGAAATCTTTGGGGAGATGTAGTCCTCCCCGTGGGGAGACGCATTTTAGATACGCAGCATCGCAAGCATCGCTACATACTGTCGATTACACGTACAGTAAGAAAAAGAAAAGAAAATATCATTCAAACCCTAAGGAAATCTTTCTTACTAACGGTCTTCATTTGTTAGCTTTATGATTGAAAAGGTCTTATGACTAGCACAATAATTTGTCACCCCCATTTCCAAACTATGTTCCCCCATCTCCTCCCCCCCCCTCTCTCTCTCTCTCTCTTTCTCAATTTTTTTTTCAGTATCTCTCGCATCTAATCAAGCTGTCTATATTTGTAGGACTGCTTATATCCGCATATTCTTATTCGTGTGATTTCTTTTCTTTTATCTTCCATTTCTACAAGTGATGATATATCCACATGTCTATTTCTGTTCTATCTGCCGTCTGCTTGAGGTACATCATTCCAAATCATGGGGTTTTTTTTGCCACATAGTAGGGCCTGTATGGTGTTTTCTTCTTCTTCTTCTTTTTTCTTCTTCTTCTTCATCTCCTCCTCCTCCACCTCCTTCTTCTTCTTCAGTTCAATATTCTGTGGTGAGATTGAAAACACAGATTTGAAATAAAAATAGACTTGAAATCCCCAAACATTTTCCTAACATTGTCTTACAATGCACAGTAATTATGTCGTGCAATATGCACAGTATTATGATCGTGTTGTGCGTATGTATGCACACTCATAACATACATACATAATTATTTTGATTAGAATATCTAATATAAGACTACGGAGGATGCAGTGGACGTGCGTGGCTCTGTTCTATAGACCTTCATCAGGGCTGCACAAAACTATACAACATATTACAACATACAATGACTCACAGGTAAAATGTAAATTGCATCCAGCGTCCTCTTTTCACATTTTGTTGAAGGACCGATGAGGTGCAAATGCATGCTGATTCGTGTCGTCGATTCATGTTACCCTCAACATCAACTATGTGGCAAAACGAATATCTAAATACATTCTTTTTATCTTGCAACATTTTTGTACTATTTTTTCTTCAGAATACTTAAATATATGCGCAAGCAAAAAGCCTTCCAACCTAAAATTCTCATGACCTCCTCTATCAATCATTGCTAAAGTACTAATACGATATTTAAACACACACACACACACACACACACACACACACACACACACACACACACACACACACACACACACACACACACACACACACATTTTAATGCACCTTCCCTTAAACCGAGCATAACTTGCATGTTTCTCGACAAAAAAAAAAAATGTCTTTTATATCATCAATCATATAAGCATGCAGGTTAAGCTCAGTCCAGGGGACTTTTTTGGTGGGCGTATCAAAATAACCTAAAAAAATAATAGAAAAGTATTGCGGACATCACGAATTAACACAATTGAACATGCATTTGCATTACATATAGTTCCTTTGAGTATAATGAAGGAGTTACACTGGTGCTCATATGTGTGTATAGGTGATTTTCTTTGTACTAAAGATATCTCTTGCAAATTGTAAAAACAATATGATTTGTGAAATGTATATGATTCGTATTATGCTTTACACTGTGTTGGATGGAAATAAACTACAATCTAAATGAATTGATTGGACAAACGCACACACACACACACACACACGTACACACACATATGGGTATAAGTACAACTGTATATTTAAATATCTATGCATATAGACAGATAGATAGAGAGATATATTATATCATGAGAATGATTGTATGTGTTATCGTATCAACATGGACAATATTGATGTATACTTTATGATAACGCTGTCATCGCCGTATATCCAACGGACCTGGCTACATGGTACTAGTACGCCACAGCATTTATAATGATGCCTTGCGTTGGCGCTGTGCGAGTCAGCGGGACCACCTGTACACAGCACTATTAGTTACGCACCCTCCAGGACTGCCTTGGTGTGCGTAGTAGTCCAAGGCTCCCGTGTGCTGCATTACACCGAACCATGGCTACAGGTATATCAAATTTATCCCCTCCATACATGACGGGGGTGGGGAGGAAGGGGTCATGTCAAAATAGTTACACCCCTTGGGCTTCCCGAGCTGGGTGCATGGATCATTGTCTCATGTTGATCGAGGGGAAAAATCCATACAGAGGATATAGTATCATCGTTGACTCTTCGTCTGGATTAGGTGACTTTACTATCTTCGTTGCAAACTCGAATTCGCGGGACGTCTCTTGCTTTCTGCGACAACACATAGTGAGGGCGGTGTCGCGGAAAGTTTTGCCGAGAGGGGCGCCCTTCAATGTGCCCGTTATGACTGCGACAGCGATACAACTTCGACCGAGTTTGACAGGGTTCATTTTTTTTCATACTTTTTCCTCTCTTCTTTTTCTTCTTTTTCTTTTCTTCTTCTTCTTCTTCCTGTCCTTTTTTTCCTCTCCTCTCTCAGCAAAATGATACTTAAAATTGTGAGGCTTTCATTCTTTTTTAATCTACGCAACAAAAACTGAGCAAATTAATGTTTATGAGAAACTTCTCAGACAAGAATTTTTAAGATGGAAACAATGAATTTACGCCATCAGAAATGATATTGATTTTGTTTATAATCCAATGTTAAGTTAGACTGCTCTTGTAAGTAAGCCCTACTGTTGAGACTGTCTGGTATGGGAGTACTACAGCGATCATCTAAATTCGCGATGACTGCCAAATTGAAATAAGAAAACAGTTAAACATGGTAATTGGACATGGCTAGCCTGATACCCTGGTTAGTGGCATTATTAGGGATTACAGTCATTTGTTCTTTTTCTTAAATAGGGCCTATGTTTTGTATAGCAGACCGATGTTAATAAAAAATAAAGAGGAAAATGTCTTCTACGCGTATAGCATTATGACGCTATATATACTGGTTGATATTGCTGTCAAACGTGACAAACACATGTGGAATGATTATTTGTCGTTGATGTTTTCTCTCTCCATTTCTGATTTAGATGTTCTTTAAATCTGTAAACAATGTCATGTACCAATGCAAAGAGTGAACAAACTTATCAGCCGAAGATTGATGTTACGTTTGCTTACATTTTTTTTAATTCATTCTGAATAATGAGTTTAAAGTGATGACATCATAATTTGTTTTACTCATTACATAAATCATAACATACAGTATTGTGTAGTGTACTGACCATACTTTTACAGATCAACATTATCACAGCACAACACACACCTCTCAGCAATATGGACCTTAAGCACTGCTATTCGCTATTCATCATATCGTGAAGAGCTGTCATTTTGTGTCGTTAGTTTATCTGGGGCCATCTTCCTTGTCTAGCAATCTTACAAAGATAGTCCCCTGCATTTCCAATTTTATATAATGTTGTCGATATTCTTTAAACTCAATTTGAGCTGTTCCTTATCGTAAAATTTACATTCAATTTGACACTGTTGCATATTTTTTTCTCCCCATTTATGCTTTCTTTATAACAATCGTACCCCACACTATGTAATGCATTAGAACAATTCATATGATTTAGTATAGAACATTGTATAGAAAATGGAATTCAGAAATAAACTCAAATGAACTGAAATGAAATTTGATTGCAGCAAGTTCGTAGATCACCATGGTTATCCGACGATATAAACGCGACAAGCATCGCTGTCTAAGTCTCGTAAATTTTTTCCACCATTCCATAACATTCACACACGTTAGTTTACTATTGACTCGTTCCTCAGCTATCCTCGCCATACAGTCCAGGCCTAGTCACTGCACTTCGCGGGTCACAAGAAGAGAGAAACCCACTGGGGATTATATTCTTCGTTTCAACAAACACTTCGCCAATGGATGAGCGCGTCAATCCTACCCATGTGATAGAATTTGACAAGGAACGGAAGAGAAGATGCTAGCTGATTTTCTTTTCTTTTTACTCTCATTCTTCTTCTTTTTTTTTTCCTAAAAAAAACGAACAACAATAATACACACAATCACAAGTATCAGATAAGGCAGAAACCATACGTGTAAGTTCTTGACCTTTATTTCCGTTGCCAATTTAAAATTCATTCAGTTTCCTTTGAAGAGAGAGAAAAGGGAGGGAAGGGGAGAGAGAGTTTGGACACTATTCTACCCCTAATGATTCTCCATACCACTATACCCTTTACGCTTTTCACAGCTTTTCAGTCTGAACTTGATAATCATACCATAATCTTCTTCAAATGCTAATCTACTTGTGTCCCGATCTGGAACTGCAGGGACAGAAATGTAATCCTGTGTTCTCGCCGCAAAGATCTTTTTTAAGAGTTCCCAAGATTTCTCTGAATGAAACTCGACGGCGGCAACTCTTCTGCACTCGGTTGAAATATCAAGGGTTAGACCTGTGCTGTTTGATTATGCCCCCATCCCGATGTCTCATCGCCTACAAAGCCTTTGAGGAATGCCACGGTGAAAACCATCACTGCATTTGGGTTTGCAACTCAACTCAAAACACAGAAACTACCCCGCCCCTCCTCACCTTCAAACCCCAAGCCGCCCCGCCATCCGTCACCCACCAACCCCCCCCCCCCCTTCTCCGCCCTCAATTCCCTCACCTACCTACATCGCTACCTGAAAAGCGATTACCCACCTTCATATAAGGTGTCATAATTGTGACATTTTAACCCAGATTTCGCCCCTTGTCTGTGCCGACGAATGTTGAACTACAAAACTAATGCTTTTAACATGCTCTCGAGGAACCAGAAGAAGAAGCAGAAAGAGGGTGAAAAAAAAAAACATCTCTCGCGGGATAACACTTGGTGATATACCGCCGAGGCATAACGATATGGCGGTAAATTCTTCTAAACCTGTTTTCGGCCATAATGGCTATTTCCCCGATCTGACGCAGACTGTTGATGGTTGCAGACTGTATTATTGAGGAACACTTTTGATCGTCTGCTCTTTCATCATTCCAGAAAGAGAAAAAAAAATTATCGAAACCCTTTTTATATGTTTATCAGGGCAAGAAGGCATAATGTTTTCATGATATGTAAGTATGCGTAAAGAGTACCATTATGGGTTCCATGGTGCCTCTTCTTACTGGGTTTACGTATACGACCTATATGATTTAAACGCTCGGGGGGGGGGGGGTAGGTTTTTCCCCCAAATACTTTGAGACTGTGCCCCTTCAAACTGAGTTTACGTATCCGACCTATATGTAGTAAAATGATTGGGGTAGGTTCCCCCCCCAAAAAAAAACAAACAATCAAACAAACAAACAAACAAACACTTCAAGCCTATATACGTGGGACTTTGTTGATCAGCCGCGAGAATGATTCGTTCATGTTGCTAAACTTTGAATATTAAATAGCGTAAGTGTATTGTTATTGAACAAAAAGAATATTGGGTAAATACATTTCAGACGTTGTTTTACCCTCTTCATTTTACTGGCGTGTCTCATTAGGTAAGTTTTCATAGTCTTTTGATCTGCTTTGCTTATCAAAAGAAATGTTTATCAGACCAATCATCAATTCTTGCGGATATTGTTTTATAGTGTCAACAAAACTCGTAATAAGTTATCATTGATCAGGGGGTTTCACGTTGACTTTGATGATCGTGGAGCTCGCTGTGATCCCAATCCATAGATTTTTTTCAGGGCTATAGTCCCACCCATATAACCTGTTGTATAGATTCGGCGCTTAATCCGTACTTCCCTCTTGACGACAGACTCTACTTTTCAAAGGATATGCTTTAGGGGGAAAATTGTTCTCTATCTTATGAGATGAATTCATTCATGTGTAAAGACCTTGGTAGATATTTCAAACTGCTGAAGTGCAGTTTATTCCGCATGACTATTGCGTGGGGTGGGCTAAAATCTGAAGCTTACCTTTAGGCCTATTCTCCACTGCTCGGACAAGCTCCAGGGCCAACTGAACGTTTCCGACAAACATGACCGTTTCCGTCCCTCTGAAGAAGGAGTCTGGCAGGCACGCAAAGAATTATATAATTCTCGTGGAGAGCATCCATGACTAAGTGGGACGTATAAAAGGGGAACATTTGCCGTAACGCCAGCAACTGCAAACACAAAACAGGACGGGCAAAGGGCCAGAGTTACAACTGTGACCATGAATCCCAACACGCATGAGAAAAATAGTTCTTTCCCCGATGCTGTAGCTGCTGCTGTGATGGCGTTGCTGGACCGTCAGGGTTCGGGCTTGTGACTAGAGAGAATTCGCCTGGGATCTTCACATAGTCTCACAGATGACCTGCGTGACTCTATCTCACTATACGGGTAACGTAATACGAAAATAATCGCTTGTACGACTTATGCAAACGATCCTGTAATAATAACACGGCTCTCAAGAATCGCAAGACACGTGGTCAAGTCCTGTTAAGTGATTATTGATAAGTTACAGCCTATCCGGGGCGAACTTTGAGATTTCAGACTCTGTTTGTTCTCGTTAAAAATTACCAAGAATCCTCCAAATGCGCTTTGGGGCACTTCGAAAACTATTCGGTAGGAAATGAGTTCAAACCCATTCCCAACCTTTGCCTGCCGAGCTGTATCATGTGTTCGACTGCAATGTATCTTTAGGTTTTCAAACGTTCCAAAAGCTATACGAGTAAGAGATATTGATAGATTGACCAATCAAGTTTGCGGAAATCGTTGGAAACAGCCCAGATTTGTTTCATTGTCATTGTGCTGTGTTTTTCCCCCCTGGCGCGACGTGTCGAAAAGCCTCTCTGGGAGGAGACATGGGGGGAAAAGGGAAATGAGCGCTGTCTGCAAGCTAAGTCGGCAACCAAAGTTTGTGAATGGCTTCGCAGTGCCTTATTCTGCTATTTGACTCACAGTGTCGGAATGCTCTTGTCGGAAAGTCTGGTACAATCCGACCCCTGTTATCCGGTCATATTGGAACCGGCGCCCGTCCGGATAAGCGACTGGGTCGGATACCTGAGAGGCAATGTGTATGTATATGAACATGGTCATATAGCTGCCGACCTACCGGTAAAATACGTACACACTACGACTTGGTGGTAGCTAAGTAGGTAGCGTACACCATGGTGTAATCAGTAATTCAATCTATGCTAGGCTACTTGAAATGAAAGTCCGTTTTCTTGGGAAAATGAACCATAACATGTTTTTGTTGGTATATAAACTTTGTGAGTTTTAGCATGAGTTTTAATGTTATCGTGTATGAAATGTCCATTATCTGTTTGTTTTGTTTCGTCTTTGTTTGTTTGTTTGTTTTATCGTCTTCTCTGCGCGAACACGTCCGTATGATAGAAGCTCGGATAAGAGATTGCCGGATAATCGGGGTCGGACTGTACCTGCATGGCTCTCGAGGTGTTCAGCAATGCAGTGTGGTCGCGCCCGTGTCGTCGGGTGGCTGCCCGTCTTCCTCTCGGGGACGCCACTTGCAGTTCGAGCTTGCAACCACACTCGTTCATCCAGCAAACTGTTGAGGGGTGGGTGGGGTGGTGGGGGAGGAGGGAGGGGTCAGGATGGTTCCTTATAAAGTTGAATAGCTCGTTGGAGGTCGCCATGCGTTGTACGGTAGTGGCGTGTACGTTGTCCTCGTCCAAAATGGCGCTGAATATAGCATTGTTACGTCTATCAATGTGACGGCATAATATTATTCTTGCTCAGGTGTTGATTAAAATCCATGGTCTGTTCATCTTGCAATGTCATACCTGCATCTTCTTTTGTATTGCATTTCCTTTCTCTCTCTCTCTCTCTCTCTCTCTCTTGCTCTATTTTTACAAGAGGACTGCCTCGTGTTTGTGTATGTGTGTTTGTGCGTGTGTGTGTGCTTCTTGTTTTCTATTAAAGGTAATTTGCCTAGTGTTGATTGATTGATATTTTTGTTCATTACTTTTCGTACATAAATGTATTACCAATTGAACAAACTAATTCAGTGCTATATTATTGTTTGAATCAAACAGTCGAAACAGGTGAGTGATTAGTATACGACATTATTTCATGATAATGCAAGATAAAGACGAGTAAGATTTGCATTACTTACCATTCGCAGATGAAACCAAAACTCAGGTTGAGTGCTTCAGAATAGTTCTAAAATGTGAGTTAGGGATAGAAACAACCAATGTAGAAATGTTAGTCAGTATAATCAATATTAAGTATTGTTAAATATACAAAATGTGAACAATAGTTATAACAAAACAGTTTCTAGAATTAACCGTCTACAGTTATGATTTATTGAGAAAAATAGTGATATCTCCTTATATTCAAAGGCTTTATTGTGCAAAATGTTTGTGTGGTAGGATGTGTGTGATTCGAGTGACCTACGCATGTGCATCAAATGTGATAACTCGAACATCTTTTTTTTTCCAAATTACTATTCCCAAAGACCAACGAAAGTTAATATGTGGGGTCTTTTTCGTTGATCGTTTACGTCAGAAAAAAAAAATCTTGTTTTTTTTTTCTTATGCTTGTTTTGCTTTTTTTCATGGTTCCAAACGCATTATGATTAAGCAAGAATCATACAATGTAGGAGAGTAGACTAACACACACAATAAGAGAACTGCACCACACACGTGACACAACTTGTGAGAACATGGCATCTCTGTACTTGAAAATCGTTTACATTTAACCATGCATTTTTTTTTCACGTATGACTTGCAATCATTGCATGCTTCTCACAACTAATGCATTATGTGTGTGTGTATGTGTGTCATAACGGTAACATCCTCCTTTCCAAGATCAAAAGATGAACGCTTCAGTTGTTTTCTTTATAGTTTATTTCTTTATTTGCTTCTTTCTTTATCTGTGTATGTATTTGTCGATCTGTTGACCTATTTTTGCTACTGTGTAGAAATTTGAAAGAGGGCTGGGCGTCCTCTCCGCAATTAGGCCTATCCTTAATTTGAAAAAAAAAAGTATGAAAATACGTAAAGTATGTTTGGATTCATCGTTTGGTAGTATCTGACATTTGTTGTGGCAAAGACAACAGCCCTTTACTCCATAACCTGTTGTAGAGTTGACTCTGGAGTCGGTTAGATCTGTACACAGTCTTTAGACAAAGGGTTGAATTACGACGACTTACAAGTCACAATTTCAACACCTTTAGACCATAATCCGAAGGCAGCAAGTGGGGCTGACTCTCGAAGTGGAGGTTAGCACATGCAGGTCATCGCTATGAAATACTTTCTCGGCATTCGCTTTCTCTTTCTAAAGGTCAAGTAAGCTATGGAATCCGGTGTGGACACGAGCTTGATAAATGAAGACCTTAAACATCCAAATGGATTAATGGTATGGTGTCCCTCAGTTGTGTGTCTCTCACACAACGCCACCTTTTTGTCAAAATCTGGGCATTTTTTTTTATTGCCTCTACCGTCTTCAGGAGTTCTGTGTGGCGAAGCACGAATCTCGCATACGAAAGCGGAGCCGAAGTTGTAAAACATGACAACTTTGTTTTCATGTTTGCATCCGAGGTCTTGGTATCGTTGGGAGTCCGTGATAGTATGCACTTTGTGTGACACGTCAATGAACCGTGTGTATAGGATTGAGGAGGCGGAGAATATATAGGTGGGTGGATGGGGGGGGGGGGGGGGGGGAGAGATATGTATGCACTTCAAACGTTGTATAGGGCAAATGTAAATAAAAGACAGTGAGACGCGGGGCTTGAAAGATCACGGGCAGATTTCAGAGTTGGCGGATTAGACTGAAGAAAATAAGAAAGGATAGAATCAAATTATTTAAATACGACCAAAGGAAGATGAAAGGGATTGAATCTTAACCCAAACTGGCCATTGGTCACTGTCTATTGTTTGGTGTTGTTGTTGGTGGGTGTTTTTTTGTGTGTGTATGTGTATGTGTGTGTGTGTGTGTGTGTGTGTGTGTGTGTGTGTGTGTGTGTGTGTTTTGTATGTTGGCTATATTTAGAGGGCCCTATTTCGCGGGTGTGTATGTGTTTGTTTAATGCCAGATCTTAGATTCGATATCATACATTCGAATTGAATCGGTATGACTTGAGTCGACATGAGGTGCCACCATCCGTGGTTAATAGCATTGATGTACGCACAATAAATGTTTATGAATCTTAGATTATTGTGTAGTCAGTCGCATTTTTTGAGTGTGTGTGTGGTAGTCTTTAGAAAAGCAAATGTGCTGCACATGTAGTTCAGTCTATCTAGCCATTATAAGTTTGTCATACATTAGAATGTAAACCATTCTGGTACTTTCTTACATTATTTTTTTCATTCAAGTTGACTGAATCTTAGCAGCTGTCTACGTTTTGGGGTTTTTTTATGCTCGTTTTGATTTTCATTACTTCTCTATTCAGCAAGAAAAAAAAAAGAGAGAGATCATTAGGTATGCACAAGATACTTGAGTCAATAATCATTTCTAGTGACAATTCGAGTGAGCGAACTACCACCACGGGAAATGGTGATCTATATCGATGGTGCAGATCTATTCGTATTTCATCCACGTCATGATATTTGTAAACCAGTAAGTCTTCAACCAAGGCTTCTTATGAATAATAGGCCCTACATTTTATTGAAGATTAGTAATGATTATTCCACCGTGACCGTTTTCAACTAAAAACTGTCAATCAACCCACCATCAATATTATTCTAATTGAAGTCAATCAATAGGAATAACTAATATAACATCTTTATCATACAAAGTTTTTGGAATAGACAACTCTACAATGTAATCATATGGCTTTATACAATAAAAGATGTAAAATAATGCATGCACTGTCGGGAAAATCACACACAGACACACACACACAAAGGAAGATAAAAAGTAGTTCATTACCGTTTTTCGGGTTCTATATGTAATAATGATTGAATAAACTATCAATGACAATGATCAACAATGACTTTCGACGGTGTGGTCAGAAGACTGTACTCCATATACTAATGTATCCCTTATAAGTAGAAATGACTTTTTCCAACTCCATTATATAACATTTTTAAAGTAAGTTAAAAAAAGAACAGCTTCGTAATATCTAAGGCATCACTAGTCTACAGCTTTGTAACACAGTGTTTCTTCTTTTTTTCAGTTACTTTGATTTGTGATGTAATATGTACATTTTTGTAACGAACTGACTTTATATAAATTCATATAAATCTCCTAAATTGGGATTTTTCTTTCAAAACAAAATAGAACTAACAACCTAAAAGTAAGTTGAAAGAATACTAATTCTGCTTGGAAAAAACAACGACAAACAATCATAATCAATTAATTCCTTGAAATTTTCATCACTTTTTTATTGAGCAAAGTAATAGAGTTCGGACTATAGACCGTTTTATAATTATGATGTTTTTTAAGTTTGAGCTGCAGCAGTCACGTCAATATTGTCGTTCAATCCAATACAACTGAGAGTAGAAAAAAAATGGGTACACTGATGATCGGTAAAAAATATTTTTATGATTGTGCTGCTATCATTATTTTACCAATCATTTTTATTAATTTCATTTATAAAGTGTTTGATATATATATATATATATATATATATATATATATATATATATATATATTTATATATACATATCAGACATTTGACTTTCGATATGCTGTCTTTATTCACATGCAAGTTAGCATGATCTAGCATGTTATTACACAATCCCACACTAAAGACAAAAAAAAATTAATTTAGATTCAAGGCACGGATTGAAATCAGAGGCAAAATGATAGACATGTTCATCTAAATCAGACAAACCCACGGAAGTCGTGGGATTTAAAAGCTCGATATGTTTTGCATGTCGTTGCATGCAGACATAAGGAAACGAATATCGAGGCTGGAGAGCAGTGTAATTAAGGCATGCTTTTGCAGATGAAACAAAAACCCTGCTTTGGTGCCACAAAATAGTTCTGAAATGTGAGTTAGGGATATAATACAACCAATGTAAAAATGTTAATCAGTATAATCAATGTTAAGTAGTGTTAAATACACAAAATGTGAACAATATTCATAATGAAATTGTTTCTGGAATAATCCGTTTACAGTTATAGTGCACTGAAAAAAAAAAAGAAAATGATATCTCCTTATATTTTAGACTCTGTTGCAAAATCTTTATAATTATGATGGATGTTTTGTGATACAACTGTGATACAACCCACACATTTATGCATCAAAATGTGATAACTCAAATATTTTGTTAAAGGTAACTGAGCAAGTTTTCTTCATAGAGATATTTAATGCTTCTGATATTTTGAATGTGAGAAGGTAACTTGTTAGAACGATATCATAAATGTGTGATGATGAGGACTATAGAACAAGAGCAAGAAAGATATTCCAAGATAAGTTTAAAGGTATTGTTTACCATCAGTAGCAGTGATTTAAGTACATAAATTTGGCAAGCTCTGATCTGATTCTCATGTTTTATACTCGTTCATTCTGACCGTATAGTATCATACCATCAAATAATTTCGTTGTATCAATGTATAATTTATGTGATACATAATTTGATGAAGAGTGTAAAAACACGCGCTGTCAGCTGTAATTATCGTAATTATTATCATATAAGCAAATGAAGTATTCATATTTTGCTGAGCAATACTATTTTCCTACATCTTATGTGACATAACTTATGCATAGTATGTACGTTATTGGGCAATGAATGCTCACGTATGATTGACTTTGACTTGTGCCGTCCTGTTTCATTTTTTTTTGTCAACAACGCCATTTATTCAACCGCTGTTTAACATCTTTATCTTACCTTTATGCTCTACTGTAAAGTGTATATACCAGTACTAGACGGATTTATGTCCATTACAGAAAAGTTGATTTTATATTCAACATTCTTTAAAAAAAATAGATGATATGATTAATTTGAATACATCTCTTCCTTGTATATTTGTGACTTTGGAAATTCCTACTTAAAAATCAATCGAATAATAACAGTTGAAAAAATCCCCCCAAAAGAGACAAAAATTAAAAATCCCTATCTTTTATCAAAAATGTATGTGCGTGTGTGTGAGTATGTGGATCGCCATCACGAAATGTACATGAGCATAAAGTCAGGGGCAGCGAATCTGATATTGACTGAGTCTGATTTTTTTTTTTACTTCTCCAAACTCTAAATTGTCTAATGACGTTACGATTATTTCCACTTCATTTTCACAACTTTACCACAGAAAAGTTTCGATATAAAAAGAAAAGGCTCAAATGAAAGGAAATATGTATTAAATGCAAATGCATACTAACTTGTGTTGACTTATAACACCCTGATCATCACCTGATCATCACCTATTTAATAATCTTGTTTATATTTTTTTAAGATTTATAATGTCTGTTTTATGTTAAGTGCTGTCTGGGGCAAATTATTTCTATAGGGCCCCATTTTTCTCTCTCTTTTTTCTTTCTATAAAACGACAACAACAACATCACCTGTGTGGCAAACGGAATAAATGAATATGTCCCATAATAGTTATGTTAATCATTTTATATTTTTCAAATTGCTCAGTTCATGAATTGATATATGTACACGTTAATGTATATTTGATGATGTTAAATAAATTCAAATCAATTGAATTGAAAAAAATGGACGTCTTATGATAATTTATGTTTCCGCCGTTTTTGTTAGAAAACTTTGTATGCCCACGAACACTTTCAAAACGAACATTTTGTCCATGACATCATCTGTCCATCACAGATAAATTGATTAACAAGACATTGGAGTTCACATCTCCGCTGAACTGAGCACAACTTGCATAATACAGTGACTTTTGTTTTCAATTCAATTCAAATTCTATTTCTTTTTTCGAGGAAAACATAGACATTTCACTTTCTTTGGTCACAGAGAATAAAGTTTCGTATTAGCAAACGCTATTGTTTATCATATTAGCAAACGCAAAAACGTAAAATTCATCCTGAATGGCCGCATCACTATACTATCACAGCTTCTAGAGCATCAATGCTTGAGAATCTTTCAAGAATTACAGAGTTACATGTATATGAAACAAGTACTTCGGGCTTTTTCTTTCTCTCATTGTCATTTGAAGGAGGGTAAAGCTTACTTCGTGACTGTCACAGAGCACTTGAACAGTGTTCTTAAAAAGAGTGAATCAAAAAAAAAAAAAATACTACAACCCGCATTCCTCTGTCGCACATTCGTACTCATCGTCTCATTCAAGTTGTTCAGAGTGACGTCATCGGCAGGTTTCGAGATGAATGTTAATCGATTCTCTTCGCTCCGGCCTGTACGGAAAGTAGCTGATCGATTATGAGAAAGAGGCAGGGTGTATTTTACTAATTGATATCCGCCGTGTGACCTGGAAAAAAGGGGTGTATGATCATATCTTCGATCAAATATGCATTGCCTCATTGGCAATGCATGAGTGGAAATCTAAACGCGAATCTTCTTCAGTCATATCTTCGGCAACTTCGGCCGTCGAAAGGCAGAGGCCTGAATAATGTAATGACCTTTTCTGGCATGCAACGAATCGCGTTCGTCGACGGTCACGTTTTATCACGGAAGAAAAAAAAAATGTATGTATACCATTCAAGGTCTTGAATGAATCGGAGCAGGAAAAACGGAAGACTTTGGCGCCTGAGAATGAACACGGCTTAGCATGTAGACGTTATAGGCTTCATTCCTTCAAGCAACACTCTACATTTACAAACAGACAATGCAAAGACACTGTGACAGTTCGGGTGCAACACAATAATGTCAGAGAATTGTTTTCACGTACAAAAAAAAAAAGAAAAAAAAAACCCCTCCCGGACCTAGATGCATTCATTCACGAAATCGATCCATCCTGTAGAAAATGAGCTTCAGTTGCATTACAGATCGAAAAATATATATGCAAACAAAATCCACCATGGCATGTACATACAATTACATATGCACGTAAGATATATATATATATATATATATATATATATATATATATATATATATATATATATATATATATAATAGATAATCATATCTAATATATAATCATATATAAATGTCGTAAGGGTCAAGGAATGGATATATGTGAGTTCAATTTAGGTCATCAGCCGGAAGAGGAAACTGAGGGGGAAAAATGAACAGAAAAAAAAAATAAGAAAACGCGGTTGCATCTCTGCGATCGTCATTTTGTCTGACAGGCGAGAGACATTTGTGACCTACTTACATACATCAAGCTTACGACGGAGCCCGTGTAGTGTGCGTGTTTGGGTTTGTCATTATGTAGAAGAACTGCTCCTGAGAAAGGGGAGATGACACAGATCGCAGTACAGGGTGGCTCATGAAAAAGAAGAGAGAGAACGACGACGTCGAAGAAGGTTCATTTATATCGTTTATTTTTCATTTTTTTATTTGAAGAGCATTCCTATGTGAACCATTACCTTGAAACGATAACACGTCAACAGAAGAAGTACAACATATCTATGAAGCTGGTTTGTATAATGTCAATGTCAAATGCATTTGTTATGTCATCACATAATATGAATTATATACAAACACTGTCCACTGAAAACTATTCTTCAAAGGAAGCTATATCAATAACTCGTTTTCTTCTGTAATAACCAAGATCATCCTTTCAACATTTCAAAACTATTTCATGAACATTTTTTTATCCTGCATGCATGTAGGTGAATTCCATATTGAGTTAGAGTTAGAGTGGATTACAAGATTTTCTAACACCAAGTAACAGAAATATTTCTGTACATGTGTGTGTGCCTGTGTGTGTGTTTGTGTTTGTCACATATCATACATAAGCAATGTACACAGCTATTCAATAAAGTACTAATCCATGCGTTCAAATCTGTCAGTCTAAATCTCATTATTTTACAATTAAATCGCTTAGTGTTTTCCATTTGATCCCAGATAATGTTCAGCTCAATCCGTTGAAGGCTGTGTTGTCTGAAGCTACAAAGATATCTTCCAACACAATCACAGTGGTAAGATCCATAGGTCTGCATAGATCTAAAATCACAATGATTTTGTATTTCTTCGCCGTATAACGTTTACATGAAATATTCATGTCCACTTCGGAAAATTCGCAAAAAACACACTTAATGATTTAAAGAAAACTATTGTCTAGTCAAGTTGACAATGACCCTGAGAATGAATCAATTCCAAAAGAAATGCAGTGTCTGCTGAGAATCATTATGATGTGCGTGTGCGTGTGGGTATTAGTGTTTGTGTGTGTGTGTGTCTGTCTGTCTGCGTATCTGTCTGTCCGTCTGTTTGTCTGTGTCTATCTGTGTTCATTTATCGACAACAGATTTGTTCGTGTGTAACCTGCATAACGCTTTTTTCATCCATCGTTCTGGCTTGCGACTATTCATTGCTTCATCTTACCTGGGCCACGCTGATACTGATCAGTACACGTCACGAAGTGCTTTTATAGATCAGGGGAGCTATGTAGTTTCCAGTTTCAGCTTGTTTAATTTCTGCACTTGTACAAATCAAATAATTAAGATAAAATCATAAATTTTCACATGAAAGTATAATAAGAGTACTGAAAAAGATATAGATAGTTACTTGTGTAAAAATGATAGTATAATGATAGTATAATGGCATTAGTCATATTTCTTCCCCATAAATGTCGCTGAACCAGTAACTAGTATTACAATACTCATTAATATTATTTTTTAGACTCTTCAGCATCATATCATGCGTCTCATTCTTTAATCCACTCACACTTGCGGGAAGGTTTTTCTTAGGACGCCTGTACCTCTCGATGGACAAGTGTAATAATTGATGTTTACTTACAATCGCTACTAGTCCTCTTTCATCCGGAGAGGTACCGAAGGTGGCAGTTGAGCTCGATCGGGCGTTGCGTCGGGAGCGAGAGCGTGAGGAGAATTGGCCGTGTACGTCAATGAGGACGGGTGTATACGTACGTACCATCGGCAATACTCTGGGGTCTGGGTTTTTTTTTTCTGTCTGTTCTGAAAAGGATTAAACCTGCCCTTGTTGTCGGTATAACATGACTGTAATGGTTCGAACGGAATGCAAATGTTATCTTGCCGTCAAAGACGGAGGACTGCTTCAGGTCTCAGTCTGGAGACAATGCTGTTGTTTCTGCATTTTTTTTTCTCGGGCACCTTTTACCGTGTTCGCTGAGCTGGATGCGGCCAGTTTTCTTTCCTTTTTTTTTTCTCCTTCTTTTTCTTCCATATTTTCTCTTTCCATACAATTTTTATGGGCAATCTTGGGAATTAGGATGCGATCTAAAGACGCGCTTGCCAACAAATCCGACCATTGCGTTTTCTCAGCCCATAAACCAATTATGTAAGGAGCCCATTGACGGAATTTCTATCTTCTTTCGGATGCATTAAAGCAAACATTTGGGTTTCCTACATTGGCATCTTAAACATGTTGCAACCGCGTTTTCCAATAATTGCTGCAAAAATATGGGTCTCCATAGTGAAATATCGGACCGACGGTTTTAGCAGCCGGAATGCTAGCCCTTCAATTTGAGGAAATGCAAGCGAGGGAACAGAACGACAGGGGGAGTCATTTAATATAGGATAATGTTTAAGAATGTGACATAATTGCCAGACGGAAAATGGTTAAGCAGCCTTTAAACAAGGTTAGATAACGCCTTTAGATATGCGTCCGCAGGCGAGAATTAACAAAGACAAAGAGAAAGGGAGAAAGACAGAGAGGTAGAGGGAGGGAGAGAGCGGAAAAGAAAGTCAGTTAGGGCTTCTAGGGTATTTTTTGCCTCATACGAGGAGGGAGCTTGTCATTTTCGGCGAAGATAAATCACTCGCGATAAGACTGCGATGAACTTGCGATAAATATGGAATTGGGTCACAGGCTATGACATCATAATAGGTATAGTCGCCTCGTAAGTAGGGCACGGATACAATTATGAAAGGTAAATATCTTCGTCGATCATAACGCAGGCCCGAAACGAAAGGGGGGCCTTCCCACAGAAGCGCTGCACTCTTGCCTTGCTACAATGCGGCAACGCCGGATAAACCGGGTTACCCAGCGCGCATCCTCTGCCACAACACCCATTTGTCACACTACAGCAATGCTCGCACACAATAATCCTTGCGCCTCCTATACTGGGATCACGTTAAAGCATTGCATGTGTGTGTGTGTGTGTGCGTGTGCGTGTGTGTGTGTGTGTGTGTGTGTGTGTGTGAGTGCGTTGTGCGTGTGTGCGAGTGTGTGTATATGTGTATGATTCCTATGTGTCGGTATTTACCGACAGGAATTCGAAATTTTATCTCACCCTCGTTCCACATTTTCGTTTATTTATGCCGTCGAATGTTATCATTTGCATTTAACTTGGCACAATGGACCATGATAATGCAGAGTGGGTGTGTACACAATGTAATTACATTAATCTTGATTTCAGCTCGTATCACTTGACCTAGTATGATGAATAGCAGCAGCTCGTTGTAGACACGATGATCGCGTTATTCTTGTTTGTAGCATCAAGGTCTACTACTCTCCCTCCCTCTTTTCTTCCATCCTTGTCTGTCTGTCTTTTTGTCTGTCTGTGTCTCTATCTCGGTCTCACCATTCCTGTTCTACTCATCCGTCTCTCTCCTACCCCCCCCCCCTTCTCTCTTTCTTTCGAAATTCTCTCTGTATTTGACAATGTGGGAGCTGCAACCTATTTATTCTATTCTTAGTTTTTTATCATTTCATTTTTTCTGCTTGATTAAGGATGTAGAGTGAACTTTGCTGTCTCTCACTTCCGACAACCATGTCTCACCAAAGATTTTTTTTTCATCTCTTCTTTTTTAAAAAGAGTAAAAAAGGGCATGTGTTTCCTGCTTTCAGTCATCTGTAACATTTGTTTTTTCAAGGTTCAAGTTCAACAAGAGCTAATCTTAGCTGTGTTGTCTGGTGTTTCAGATTTGGTGCCTCGATTTCATAAACAATGCTGTAATCACACTTGATTAGTTACATCTCCAAGACAGCCGTCTTGGCAGCCTTGATAGAAACAGCAGCCTATGCTGGGCATGTATTACTCCAGGGTGCAAACATAGGTAAAGGGAATGGTAATAGAGGGGGCGGAGGCCGGGGGTGTTGCGCACCTGGGGAGTGTGTAAACTTTTTGGGAGATAGCTACATGAAGATGGCTGGCGTGAGTACCTGTTTCAGGCATCTGCGGCGTCGCAGACCAACATGTTATCATTGTTGAGCAAATGTTCGTAGTTTAAATGAACACGCCTAATGAAGCAACAAAAGTCGTGCAGCCTCGGTCAGGCTTGAGCGAAGGGAGGTGTATGGATGATTGTAGGCGCCAATTAGTAGGTAAGGGGTTAATAGATTTATGAAGGGCACTGGGTATCCGCGAGACAAGCAGACGTTGGCGTGTATGATATGAGTAGCCTTGATCAGAGTCCTTGATGATCTACGCACGACCTCGGTACGCCACGGTCAGTGTAGTAAGCCGGTCTCTCTTTCTTTCTCTCTCTCTCTCTCTCTCCCTCTCTTTCTTTCTCTCTCTCTCTCTCCCTGCCTATCTCTCTTTTCTCTCATCCCCTATCTCTCCTTTCTCTATTATAGATCTCTCTGTCTTTATCTCTCTATCTCTATCCATCTATCCATCTATCTATCTATCTATCCATCTATCTATCTATATATCTCTCCATCATTTGTCCACATCTATTTTTTTTTCTTCCATGTGTTACCTTCTATTAACTTCCTCTCAGCACCGATATATAAATGAATGAATGGATGAATGAATGAATGAATGAATGAATGAATATGCGTTTCTGTGTATGTGTATTCGTACATGTCTGTTTGTTGGCACGTGCTAACATTCTCTCCCACAATTCCATTACTTCACATTGATCAGTATAGAATGATATGGTGGTGAAAATCTAAGGCCAATGCCGGATATTTACACTGTCGATAACCACACCTCGGACAGTATTCTGAAGATAATATGACTAAAAGGCATTATTGTGTCTGTATTTATTTGTTCATTTCAGTTTGGTATTTTTTTATAGTTTTACTTGTTAGCTTTGCCAAGAAAGTTAGATTTGTTTGTTGTTATCATGTCTTCATATAATTGTTTGTTCAGAGTACTGAAATAATCTGTTTTTATGATCATGATTGTAAACATGTGCAATTCAGCCTTTGGCTGCCGCTGCTAGTCATGATTTTCATTAAACCTGTTCAATCAACATGTACCGAAAGGACATCGAAAATATATCACTTTCTTCGCGTCTTATTACAAACCAAGATATTATGTGCCGTCTTTTGCTGAATGGCCCTCAGAAGAATGTGATACCTGGGCTCTGTTTCATAAAACTTGTTATCAGTGACAAGTTGTCAAAGTTGTTATAAGCTACTGAAATCCTTGCATCTGATTGGCTAAGAGCAAATCTGTCCACAGAAATGTGGCAGTTGTCACTGATAATAAGTCTTATGAAACGAGACCCTGATTTCCACGCAAAAGGTGTTACTACACAAGAAGACAAAGGATAAAGTACTTGAAACAGCTAGCGCTTCAAACTGTTCACTGCGCGGATACCTATCTTTTTTTTTTCATTTTAACCCTCAGTCTGTCACTTGTATTTCCTGTTCATTGGTTTGTGTGTGAAATTCGCGCGCATTTGACTGATTGGCAAAGAAAGGGTTAACCTGTTATCAGTGGAATATGGAATTATTGTCCTGTGCAAGGCAATGTGCAATCTACAGCAAATTATATAGGCCTACTTGACACGAGGGTACTAATCTCAACGTAGCATAAGGCTAACATTTATAAATGTGATGTGAAAGGCTCACTGGGTTAGGACCAGAAAACCGCTGGAATGGAGCAATCATTGCGCGGCTTTAACGTTGACCCCACCATCCCCCCCCCCCCCCGTGTACTTATTATTATGTGTTTGTTTGTGTGTGCATGCGTGTGTGTGTGCTTGGTATGTTTACGGCTGTTGTCGCTCCAATATAATTCACATAATGAACATTGGTTTCTGTCAACCTTTCTAAGTCTCGACTTACACGGTTACAGAGCTTATAGAATATTGTAGCTCGATTGACGCCATTCGTCAAACACAAGGGTCACCACCCCACCATCCTATCTTACTTCACTCTTTTTCTCTCTTCGTCTGTTTGTCTGTCTGTCTTTCTGTATGTACGCCTCAATCTGTCTATGTCTATACATGTATGTATATTATATACATTATTCATTCATTTATTCATATTCATATACAATTATAGAGAGGTGAGTGGGTTCATTTGTGTTTGTGTTTTTCATGTGTTTGTGTTTTTCATGTGTATAATAATGAAGGTATCTGTATAATAATTTTATAAATATGATGAATTCATATTTATGTACATGCATATAGGTCTATATAGTTGCATACACTATACGAATAAACACAGGCATGTGCGTGCACTATACGAATAAACGAGGGCATGACAACGAATTATTACTGCAAGGTTCCACATTTATATTCTACTTAGTTTACTTTGTTTTGATTATGCAGCCTTATTCTCTGTTACAAAGGAAAGTGAAATGCCTATAGATGTTCTTTTCGAAAAATGAAATAAAATTTGAATTGAAATGAATTGAATTACAAATACACACACACACACACACACACAGAGCATACCACTTTGAATTTCCTAGCATTTTACGATCATTCCCATTATCTAATGAACTATGTTCTTTTACAAGCAATCAACACAGGATCTTAAATAAGGAAAGTTATGGACTTTTCAGCTTTTAAATGTTTTGACAATAATTTAATGATGTCAGGCACAAATCAACGAGAGAGGTCTCGACTGCATAGTGACACCATTCCCTCAACTCATTTGCATACGTGGTTCCAACCTAAATCCATGATGGTATGGAAACGTCTAATACTATAAATGAAGAGTTTGGCTGCAAAACGAGTTAAGCACCATTTCTAAACATTTTAAAGTAAATCCATCATCAGATAGAACAAAGTCAAACCTTTCCAAAGTTACCTCAGTTGTTACATGACAAGGATTATTCTTGAAGTTATGATTAAAGATATCCCTTATTTTTTATGCTTTTTCTTTGTTTCTCAGCAGTCAAGGCAGTTGAAATGGCAAATATCTCAAACTAACAAGAATGGAGTTAACCCATTCTGCGAGCAAACTCTTCAAACACACAAAAATGTCAGCAAAATCTTTCATACCTTTTTTTGACAATTAGGCCAATTTCTCACAAAATGTGATGGCACTCAGGCATCAGTTAGATACTTTACATTTACATACTCTACATGATCCTTACATTTCCAGTTTCATCTCACTTGTATGACAGAAGAAATGAGAAGATATTTATTTTTAATGCTTTTTTCCTCCCGACTCGGACATTAGCAATCAATATTGATTCCAAGCCACTTGTTTGTAATAACAACATTCAATGTACTGGATTTCACAATGTTCACAGCGAGAATTATTCTTACATTCTCAGAAAGTGATCAAGTAATTAAGGACAGCAACAAATATGGAAATGTCAACGTTTCTATTGTTATGCGAACGAAATTAAACCCAAATTTACTTTAATTGGTAGATGACATCTAAATACATCAAAGTTGCATCAAAGTACGATCATTCCATCATTTACATAATCGGGAAAAAACACTAAAAATGTTTCAGAGTATGAACAATTACGCTCTCAACTGTATATACAACTTTCGTATTGTAGGCCTGATTTTGATGAAGTTCGTCACATTCTGTTCAGCCAGTTTCCCTATGTTGGTTAAAGAACATTATGGTGTGAAATTACACATGGAAATGGCGACAGCAGTACAAAACAGTGGGTTGGTCTGTGGCTGTACGTCACCTGTGATGACAAGATGCGTGAAAATATGAAGCTAGAAATTATTATAGTAGAGGGATGAATATATGTGTGATAGTTTTTATTGACCTAGAATTTGTAAGCTCCGCCAAGGATGTACATTTACAACTGTTCAGAGTGACTATAAAAACCTAACGCACTCGCACATACATAACTATTCTGCTTCACTCTGCAGCACTGTCATTTCAATTGCATTAGTGTTGATGAAAACAAAAGTGTCACATGCCATAAATTAGCACATACAGTAATGTGTCTGTTATCGGATACTCTCTCTGTAGACAAAGACGCATAAAAACCAGTTTATTATCAAACATTCACTTCTTTTCTTTTTCATTGCAGAGGTCTTTGTGACAAGATTGGGGCAGAAGAGATGCCATCATAAACAGCACACAGCAAATCTTTTCAGTACTACCAGAAACATTCACGTCCAGTGTACCACACCGACAGCAAACAAAGAAATCGAATATAGAATTTCCAAAAAGAAAGGTAAACTTGCCTCTCATTTCAAGAAATAAATGGAGGTTTGAAATTTAAATTGAAACTGTACAGTTAACTTACAGGGCATTTTTGGTCACTTGATATGACTATGTAATGTTTTAAGTATTCATTTCGTTATGCTGCATCTTTTTTTCATTTATTATGTGATTCTGTAATTCACTTGATTTTTATTCTTTGCTCTAAATGTCAGTCATTTTTGACCAATGGATTCTAAACTATGTAAAAAAAAAATGCTTTACATTACACGCGGATTTTCCTAATCACGTTAAAACAACACCACCACCACCACCACCAACAACAACAACAACAACAACAACAACACACACACACACACACACACACATACACACACACTCACAAAGGCACAAATGTGATAGACTGTTACGTCTCCAGACAACAACAAAAAAAACTTTCATATGATTTGCATTGTATCTTGGAGAGGTAGTACTGGTGATACGTTTTGCTTTCCGAAAATAAGATTTTAAACGTAACTGATCTTTATTATCATTATCTTGGTCAGTTCATGTATAAATTCAATAATGATTTATTTCCTCCCTCCTTCACTGGCATGTTTGTAAAAAACAAATCCTTTCATAGACACCCAACTCGTCAATCTATAACCCATGAATTTCATTTGCCTTTCACTAGGACTATTTTTACTCAATCTACAGTTACTTTCGATGAACCAGAATTTTGAAAGCGGCCCCGAGTTTGAATTCTTTCAAAATTAATATAAAAATAATATTCTTTTTTTTTAGATATTAACAAAAATTCATCTGAGCTTTATATGTTGTTTTTAGATGTCTAAATTATATAAAAAAGAAACTCTGCTAATTTGTCAATGGTAGCAAAAGTACCGGAACATTTCACTTTAATTTTTCTATAACATTAAGCGTATAAGCTCAGCGGCTATTTCCATCTATCACCTTTTGTCTACGACATCGATCTTTTTCTTTATTTTCACATCATGTTATCAGTTATTCTTGTTTCACTTGTTATATTTTGCAATTATATCTTCCTTTAAACAGTCGTATTTGCATGTTTTGTTGGAGATGAAAAAATGAATGAATGAATGAATATTGAAGAATGTAATGTAATTTGTGTATTAAATTTCATAGGATTGCAAAAATGCATGCAAAGCAGTGATGCTAATTTCAAAGCATGTATAATTATATATATATATATATATATATATATATAGATTATATATCTGTTTATACATTTGTAACTAACCAAAGGAAACTTATACTCCCTAACATGATGACGTCATTTAGGTCGAAGTGACTAACAATCTTCTGCACTCATCGTCGGACGAAATCCATTCCTGCACATCTTGTATGTTTTGGCGCAGAGCACACTGAGAAATGCGACGACAAAGGGGAGGGGAAAGGAACCTATTCAGATATGGGTAGGCTTTCATTGTTTTAAAGGTACTGTCTACCATTGGGAGGAGTGATTTAAAAATGTTCGAGAGATCACATTTGATGCATTTGTCTAGGTCTGTTGTTGTATCACAAAACATCCTACCATGTATGATATTATGTAAACATTTGGTAATATAGCCTAAAATATGCATGAGGAGATATCGCTATTTTTCTCAATGAACCATAACTGTAGGCGGTTTAGTCTATAGAAACAATTTATTATAACTATTGTTCACATTTTTGTATATTCAACAATACTTAACGTCAATTGCACTGATTCAAATTTTTACGTCGGTTGCTTCTATACCTCACTCACATTTTAGAACTATTTTGAAGCACTAAAGCATTTTTATTTTGTTTCATCTGCAAATGGAAAATAATGCCTTTAAGACAGTTGTACATTTAATCTCTTTTTGATATCGTACATAATATCTAGAGAAGGGATTATGTGGAGTTTTACTTCTCTGTTCGAAGAAGTTGTGTTCGTATGACTTTCCCGTGTCTATGTGGTTTGTTGCTTATTCAGATGACTTACAATTTCATTGTGAGTTTTTTCTTTTCTTTTCGTAATATCAACACCGGTAAAATTAGGGGCAATGGAAAGCATGGGGGGAAAATGAATAGAATTATTTTTGTCCTCATGCACACCGCTTGGTCAGTAATGGCCCGAGGGAATGGTTCCTTGTGGTCTCTCAAAGTGGAACGAAAAGAAGGGGACGAGTGAGCAACACCAAAGGTTATGCTTGAATAACTGGGCTACCGGAGAATGGAGGTATTTTCAGATAGAAGATTAATACGTTTTAATAATCACTGACCTGGGAGGGTCGTTTCTCTCCATAAAGAGCGGAGGAAGGGTTGGCTGCTACACAACAGTTCTATCCATACGCGAATCTAAGCCAAAAATTCAGTGAAGGGTTTCTCACATAGTTGTAATAACTAAACATAAAAAACAACAAGAGGGAAATTACTTCAGGGAAAAAAGCGCAGCATATCAATCAAAACTGAGCATGATTATTTGTGACAGAGAAAAATATCAAAACTATATCTTTTGAAGTTTTTTTAAAGTCGGTTATCAAACCTGTGACTTGGAGGGCGTGTTAACTTCCTCGCTGGTCAGTGATAACTTTTCGGTGACAATAACAACAAAAAAGCCACATATTTAGGTTAGATTGAAACGCTTGATAATGCTCCTTTATCGTTCTGATCGTACATTTTTGGTCGTGAATGCACCGCTTTTTCGCGCGATGGTGCGTGCTCGATTTCATCTGGTCGAGCTGTGTGTGCATTACACATTATCAAACCGAACAACCATTTCTGGACGTTTCTTATCAGTGTACAGCGTAAATGCTTACAATCATAGCAGAGAGCTGTGTGTGAACTTTGGGAGGAAGAAAAAAAATTTAAGGTCACTATGATTTTTGGTTGCTTTTTGCAGGTCTTTTGTTCATGCTTTTCCATTGTTCATGTGCATCTAGTTATGGAAATGATATTAATGCTGGTTGAAGTATCTGTGATTGGGATGTCCATGAAAATAGTGATGACAATATTATGATGACGATCATGACGAAATGAGGCTATGAAAGACAAAATAGAATGAGAAAAAAAGAATATGTATACACTAGGAAATGATTATATGATTGCATTAGGAATAACAGGAATCTTAAGTGACAAAAATAATCAAGTTGAAAATAATAGTGTGTGGTGATGATTATACCAATGGTTGACCCTCCCGACGGTTAACAGGTGTCGGGAACGTTTTCAAGGTTCAAGATTCAAGAATCACATTTATTTTCATTTCCATCAAATAAACAGTGAAATTATGTACAATGTATAAGCAGAACATATTTGTAATGATTGCACACAAAAAAAAAAACGTGATTTAACAAAGTACATGTGAAAATGAGTAACAAAACGATGGACAGTGTATCTGCTAACTGATTTGCATAAGTTAGTTGAAAAACACATGTACCAGAGATTACATCTCTCTCGTCTATGTATTGTTTAAACTGTATGTGGTATCTGCAGAACACCTGTTAAAGAACAACAATCAATTACCAATGATATTGCCATGGAATAACATAACCATTAAGACAAAATTAATGCACGGTCAAGCGAGAAGATCTTCAAACATATCTGGAGCTGATGCCCATCCAAAAAACAAAACAAAACAAAAATAAACAAAACAAAACAAAACAAATTCTAAATTGTTGTCTTTCAGTGAAAGACGTCAGATCCTTGCTTGGGATGAGCACAAGTATGCCATCTCTGAAAAACTGAGATGTTCCAGAAAAGTGCTAAGTCCTGAGACAGATTAGGAACAGACGCCCCGAGAAAACAACATCAACAAACAAAGCGTTTGCAGTCTATTTGCGGTCCAAAGAGAGCACTTTCTTTCAAACCTGTCATCATTTCAAATGTGTCTGGGCGAAATCTGTTCGAGAGATTGCTCCCCGACGATACGATACGTCTCTAATCGATTCAGGCGCTGGGAAAGTTAGTGCAGCCATCTTAAGGTTCGTTAGCTTCCAACCAACGGGTGCCCATCGGAAAACGTGCCCGCCTGCGGTGGATGTCAGCTACACGCCCGCTGGATCGAACCTGATGGTGTATGTCGCTGTCATGAATGTTCGCCCTTGCTCTCCTCACTGGTGACCCTCATGTTGAAGGGATGGAGGGGTCAAAATATGGCGCGAAGAACTTTCTGCCGACTGCTGTATTGACCACGTGACAACGTTAGGGAAGGAGAGGTGGTAAGCGCCAATTAGGAAGGGCGGCACTTGATGGTGGAGCCAGAGGCAGACTTCGACCAACTACTCTCCGTATATATCACACCTCATCTAATGTCATCAGCGGAAGGTTACTGCGGTAAGATTATTCTTCAGTCAGAAACGCCGGCACTGCAACGTTCACGTAGACTGAGCCAGACCTATGGCTAATTCTCTGCGGGGAAGCAAGCTTCAGACAGGTCTGAGTCGCCTGCCTGTCGTCCAGGTCTCACCCGATTCTACCAAAACACCTGTAGGACAATGTTGTTGGGCAGGTCGTGGTGGGTATGCAGTGAGATCTACGTAAGATCAATGGATATGGATTTAGGCCTATATAATTCCATTATGTCGTAGCAAAATGGAATAGCTCTTTATCCAGGCTGTGAGTACGGCGAGAGGTTAGGGAAGTTATTCATACACACAAATCTGCTTCGGAAAATTCTTACTTCAGCATAAGTACATTATTGATAAATGTACATCTACACAAATGTACATCTACATAACAATATTTAATTGATATTCATTGATTGGTGGTTGATTTTAATGACTTGATTTGAGTGTACAAATGATATTGAACAAATTTGATTTGCTTCTCTAACGGGACTAGATAGAGGTGTTGTTTAAGCATGTGTGTTTCATTTCATTGTATGGATGACCACTTTGACACTGAAATAGAAGACTAAATCTGAACCGCAAGTTGAAAACATCTTCAGCTTGACTTTGGTAAAAAAAGAAAAGTTAAAACCAGACGAAAAGAATGGAAGAATTGTCATAAGCAAACCGAACCTTGAATAAAGATATATACAAATAATGAAGTTACACAGCCATGTTTCCAGCAAATGATATTGGTTGCAACCATATGGCATGCAACTTAGCTGCAATGCCGGCTTCACGAACTTATACGGGTCTAATTGGTGTGGATATAAGCCTCTCGTTAAACACACACACACACAAAAAAAAAAAAAAAACATATCTCCATTGATGAATTCGGACCTGAGACATTTTTCATCATTAGAAACATTCATTATTGGTATATCGGTTGTTGAAACGCAATAAATATCTAATGCAAACGATACTTTCGGAGTTTCTCGTGATAGTTTAATGTCAGACCCCTCCCCTATCCCACAATCCAGTGAGGGTTAACACGCGATGAAATACCGCATCTAACTTGCATGCGAATACGTGGCTGCTATTGATTTATTATCATTCTTTCGTAATAAATATATAAACTTGTTTAGGGTTTGAAGGAAAAATTGCAAATTATCTTATTTATTATTTAAATTGATAATAAAAAAAACCCCTCATAACCTAGCTGTTTTCCACAAGTAACTCAATTCATCCAACCCAACTTGAGCATGTCGTTACATTGCACTGGAAAGATCACTTTCTTTCCCATGTTAATGAATAATATTAGACAATTCTACGTAGATTATATCATTTTTTTTCCAACACTACTATAGGTCTTCCTACAAATACGAATTATTGTAATTACTGCATGGGGAGGGGGGAGAGATGCCACATAACTACGGTGATTTCAACACATTAGCAAGAGAAAATGTGGTCGAATTAATTTGATATTAGTTTGATATTTACATTCATGGAGTTTTATGCTTATAACCTATGTATTTATTCCATCAATTCCTCAGAATTATCCCAAAAGAAGGGGTCCATCGCTGAAGAGAAAATTATCAAAATTGCGCATTGAAGACCGTAGGTCTGTGATCTGTGGTAACTAATCTGTAACTATTTGCCACAAACTTCTCTGATGCAATTAAACGCAGTACGGGTGTTTCATAGAATTATGCTGGGAAATTACACCGTGATGATGTTGGTATGAATTAACTTATTTCGTCTATATCATGTCATTTTTTTTACGTGAAGTTGAATACAAAGATGTTCCAGGAAAGATAATTTCATATTGAAGACTTGGCATATCCACTTAAGGACACTATTTACCATTTGCAGATGAAACAAAAACCCCGCTTTAGTGCTTCAAAATAGTTCTAAAATGTGACTAAGGGATAAAAACTGCTAATGTAAAAATGTTAATCAGTGTAATCAATGTTAAGTATTGTTAAATATACAAATTGTAAACAATATAATAAAATTGTTTCTGGACTAAACCGTCTACAGTTTTGGTTTATTGAGAAAGGTATTGATATCTCCTTAAATTTTAAGCTTTACCGCGAAATGTACATATGGTAGGATGTTTTGTGATACCACTGACCTACACATATGCATCACCTGTGATAACTCGAACATTTTAAAGGGGAAGGCTAGTAACTGAACAGTGGGAATCAGTGGGAATGCTGGAGGATGATTGTTCCAATCTTTGTGGGATTCATTTAAGAGAACATTATATATCTATTGTTGTGTGAAAATAATTTGCTTCAGAATGGTCTCATATTCAAGTAATGTGCAGTTTAATGTTTCCAGGTTAGCGTGCCTGGTCAGTGACGGGGCATTGATATGCACATTACTTGAATATGAGACCGTTCTGAAGCAAATAATTTTCACACAACAGTAGATATAACCATAATGTACTCTTAAATGAATCCCGCAAGGATTGGAACAATCATCCCTCAGCATTCCTACTGATTCCCACTGATCGGTTACTAGCCATTCCCTTTAATATCACTGATCCCAATGGTAAACAATGCCTTTAAACATGTAGTAAATACGCACATCGTGTAAAAAATGCATGTAACTCTTCAATATACCCAAAAGTAATAGGTCACCTATACCACGAGCGTATCATCGTTTCCCCTTTCTTTGGAGACTGCAATCACGCAGAGAAATCAATAAACAATATCACCTATCGACAGACAAAGCAGAAAGACCTGTAGGGGAAAAAATCAACGACTTTTGACGAGCTATAAAATGTATATTCGAGAACATGGCAAAGGAAATGCAGGTAGTCAACATTCGATTAATATCATTGACGACTGAAAGACAAGACGGAATAAACCGTTACTGTTAGCCTGTTAGGGTATACATGGCATGGGCTGTCGGCTATATATTTAAATGTTAGGTTAAATATGACCTTGCGTCATAAAACCAGCAACAAGTCGCCAGACCATAGATTTTTAGTTAAAGCGCAGGTTCTGGAAAGATCAGACTCTAAAAGATGTAAAACTAAATACAACTAGACTATCCTAACCTGTTTAAATTATGGAAAGAAAGTACGCTCCTGAAAAAGAGTTTACTAAGAAAAAAGGCTTTGAAGTTAAAAGGTATTGGTTAAGTCTACCATTGGGAACAGTGATTTTAAAGAATGTTTGAGTTATCACATTTGATACATATTTGCAGGTCGGTTGTAGCACAAAACATCTTACCACATAACAATTTCGGAATAAAGCCTAAAATATAAGGAGATGTCGCTATTTTTCTTAATAAATCATAACTGTCGACGGTTTATTCTAGAATTAACTTCATTATAACTATTGTTCACATTTTGTATATTTAACAATGATCAACATTGATTATACTGATTAACATTTTTACATTGGTTATTTCTATCCCTAACTCAAATTTTAGAACTATTTTGAAGCACTAAAGCTGGGTTTTTTTCTTCATCTGCAAATGGTAAATAATGCCTTTAAAAATCTATTAAAGTGCTTAATCTCACCAAGGTATGCCCTGTGCCCTGTGCAATGGGTGGAAGAAAAAAACAGGATGTAAACTCTGTAAAAAACACAATGAAGGAGTTTTTGGAAATGAGGTGAAATTTTCCACTCTCATTAAGTACATTCGATTCATGACTGATACCAACTTCAAATACAGTAGCACTATCCTTTCAAAATCTATCACAATTGAAACTGATTGGCGTGCAAAGTGAGTTTATAAAATGAAAAAGGGTCTCTAAAGTACACCTAATCACACTATTCTTTGAAAAAAAAAGGTGCTCTGTAAAAACTGTAAAAATCGTAAACTGTAAAAACACAATTTCTCATTCGTTTTATAAACCAAAACCTTAGAAACACATAAACGAATATTGTTCTTCCATAAAATGTAAAGGAAACAAACAAACTGAAAATTGACTAGGAGTCTTCACGAAGAACAAGGATGCACGACTTCTTGTTGGTTTTGTGATGCACGGTCACAAACGATACTATAATTATCATCACCATTGTTATTATTATTATTATTATTATTATTATTATTATTACCATTATTATTATTATTACCATTATTATAATTATCATTATTATCGTTACTATCGTCATTTGTCATCGAGGAAACTGCAATGTGGCAATATGCCAAAGAAGAATGTCTGGGACTTTATCACGAGAAGTCTCGATCATTGGCATATCTCCGATATTACTTTTGTAATAGCCATGTTTGCTTCAATACATTTTAGGTAAGGCTGTTTCGCACTGTCAGCATTTAGGACAAGTAAAATTGCGCTGTCGTGGATATTGAGGTGTTGTATTAATTTTCATAACTCCTTTCAAGAAATTGTGTCATACATGCCTCGAGAAAATGGCACTTATATTACAATAACTTGCACACAGACGCACAAACAAACACACACAGAGTTTTCTAATGTGACATAAGGGGGCTGTTTGTTTCTATTTTACAATTGACTGTGGGGACCAAATTAATTTCATACAAACACGTCCATACGACACACTCAAACTACATACAACTGTCATTTTCCATTACTTCTATTTCCCCTCTCTTTCTCGCTGAAACTGAGGGAGTGTCGATTTCATTCAATTAATTTTTCGCAAAAAGGATATACTAAGAAAAAACTAAATTAATTTGATATAATATATATATATATATATATATATATACATATAAATAGATACATACATACATACACACATACATATGTATATGCTAGTAAACATTTTATAAGTGCGTATCCATATGATCCCACAAAAAAAAGCAAATAATTACCCTGTAGTATAAATCAAAGTAGAGGGGAGAAGAACACATGGAATCAAGTTTTTTCACATCTCGACTATCTGGTTCCTTCTCTCTTGGTTTCTCTCTTTCTTTTTCCTTCTTTTTCTTCTTTAAGGTCCATTCCTGTTTACATCTGTCATTTTACACATGGCGGCGGCTTAGAGAGGAACATTTACGTAAGCCTCTCTTATCCAATTACACAAATATATATATATATATATAAATAATACGTATATGAATCTAAATCATAATAATTTACATAGTTGTAATACATTGTACGTACTGTCTTCCTTGAACTTGTATCGACAACCAAAATGTGTTATTGGAAATAAATTCTCATTTGATTTGAATCGCATTGAATTGAAATACACTGTACGTTCTCTTTTCCTTGAACTTGTATCGACAACAAAAATGTGCTGTTGGAAATAATATCTCATTTGATTTGAATTGAATGGAATTGAATTGAATTGAATTGAACGTTTATGATTTTTATTTATTTTCCGTCATTTCCATCCCCCCACAAAATCGTTATTTCTCCATCTAAATCAAATGGCTAAATATACAAGCAAACACAAACATGCGCGCGCGCGCACACACACACACACACACACACACACACTTAAACTGAGAAAACATTCGCGTATCCGTTCATATTGGCACGCCATCGTCTGCGATGGGAAGTGAGAAATGTATCTAAACCCGAAGCTCATTCGGAGAGCGCCAAATCGCAGAAGGCTATTACGCTGCTGGCTTGATGTAGAAAACATTTACCTCGAGAGTCCCAGCACTTCTAAACATGACTTCGGCCATGTACCCTCACGCACCGACTCCGCATGTGCAGAAGCGGGTACATACAGCTTTCCCCTACCACAGCCGTGCACGAAAGAGGAGTGAAGTGGGGGGGGGGGGGGTGAGAGAGTACAGTCACGTGATGTTAACGAATGCAAGTAATGGCGCAGCCGGTTGGCCTTCGTATCTATAATAATCCCAGGTGACCCTTGAGTTTGGGGTCATTGTCTGCCACTTCCCTATACCAAATAGCACTCATGTATTTTCTCCTTCTGATGTTGTGGGAGTCGGGGCACGGTGTCGAATCTTGAACTCAGAAACATTAGAGCTACACACACATTGTGCTTTCTCCTCCAACCTTAACACGCGCAATTACCGAGCATTCGACAAGGAAACGGAACATCAGGAGCATACGCCATTTGCTGAGAGTGTGGGAATGCGTTGAATCTCTCTCCAGATAGAAATGATAACCGGACGAGATTGAAACGCTGAGGTTCAAATTTCATCTCAAGGGTAGGGGTGGACTCCATAGTTTTTTAACCTTTTCGTTTTGGAAGGATTCGCACTTTTTACATCAATTGAATCATGAGAATCGTTGGTATATCATCCTGAATTTTAGTTTGGCATACGCACAGACAAATATTTCGTTATCTTACTATTCTTTTTTTACCATACACAATGATGGGGAATTGTCTTTTCATTCCAACAGCTATACAATGTGCTCGGGAAAAGTAGCCTGGAGAAGAAAATGTAAGTTCAAATGTCAATAAGCTGTTGTTAAGGTGTTTTTTCTTCAAACAATCTATTAACCGCCTTTGAAAGAATAAACCTAACTACGTCATGGCTTTACAAAAGGTATATTTTCTAGGCTAACTAATGAATGAAAAAAGTAACTTTTTTAACGGAATGCTTGATTTGAAAGTAATGAATGTGGATGCTTGGAGTAATGTATTTGTAGTTGCCTCGAGTGAATTGAAAGTCGTCGCGATTGAAAAAAAAAAAACAGACTCAAACAAAATGAAGAAAAACTGATATCACAAACTGCGTGATCAGCCATGGAATAACGCCAGAATGTAAACAGGTCATGCACTTGAAAAAAGTACAAATGAATGACCGTTTGCGTAAACCCTCCATGCAATGTAAACCCACTATATTAGATTTCCTAGATTTTTTGTGAACGTCTCCCTTTGTATGGTGGAGCAAAGTCGAACAGAGAAAAACTGTCAACCATCTTTGTTTAGTAATACATTTGTACCACATCAGAACAAATCTTTGGACCCCATGCACGTGTAACTTGCATTTCAATCCGCTGTACTCAAAGATATGATCAATTTCCCATCTCTTTATGCTTATGTAGGACACCCTACTCTCTTAAGAGCAACGAGGTTTTGAAAGGGCATAAACACAAAAGTAATACATAGATATATCATTTTCTTCACTCCGATTCTCGATATGATAATACTTTTGTGTGTATACACTTACTTCATAAATCAATCGGAGTTTCATAGCCAAATAAAAACTGAACAAGAATCCACTCTCTATGCATTTTCCCCAGTTTATTTTCAATAATTCTAACGAACGACGCCACTCATTGTCAGAAGGTTTATGGGTTTATGGGATTCAATCATGATACTGAAGAAACAGAATATTCAAGATTGTTAATGTGTAACTAAAATTACAACACAAAAGTACAATACCTAAATATCTTCACCATGCATGTCCCTCCGACTCTTCAACGGAAATGAGAAAGTTCATATTTTGCTAACTTTTTATGATCTAATCAGGTATCGAGATAAGATACAGAGACTTTCCACTGAGTGAAATATATGATGAATTATATCTTTTCATTTGCAGGACGAAATAAAACATAATTATAGATTCCATGGGCGACAGATTACATACATACACACACACACACACGCACACACAGATACAAACATATTTACTATCAAATCGCTTACATTTGGAGTCGGGGTTTTTTTTTTTTTGATTGTTTGTATGAGTGTGCGTGTATGTGTGATGTGTGTGTATGTGTGTGTGAGAAAATGAGAGAGAGAGAGAGAGAGAGAGAGAGAGCTAGAGCTTACTCGATTTGACTCAAATAGTTCGGGTAACGTCTAAATACCTCTACTGTTTGTTTGTTTGTTTGTTTTTAAGGTCTTTATGCAATATTGAGTGACAATAACCATCATGTTACTGTTTACTTCACTTGTAATTATCATTACAAGAGACATTTTCATGCATTTGATCAGTGCAGTACATGTTGTCTGGTAATGCCAACAAAAATACCAATGTGTGGGATTAACAAATGGAATATCATGCGTCATTCGCCAATGTTCAGAAACCGAATGTCATTTACTAAATGACATAAATGTAAATAATATTTACATAACAATGATAAAAGCAAAAACAGAGAAAAGAGCACAAAGGAAATGAATAATATTTTTTTTTCTAAAAGTATAATTATGAAATTATTCTCGGGATAATCCCCAACATAATATATGTTGCCGTGTCCATAACACCATTTTACATTCCCATACGTTGTATCTTGACCGAGCTATCCGTGTGTGTGTCTGTGTGTGTGTATGGGGTGCATGTGTGTATTTGCGTGTATGCGTGTGTGCATGAGTATACATGTACACATTTCAATCTCGGCGCAACTGCAGCAGCGGGGGGATGCGACGGCTCGAGTGAATCACGGCGTCTCCAGTCGCTCGGCTATCCCAACGCCTCGACTCTTCACACCTAATTCCCGCTAATGTTTGTGACGAACGGAACGTCATCTCGCCCAGTTTCCTGGCTAATCTTTTCCCTTCCAAGCTCGCGATATTGTCGCATAGATTTCACACTTTATGTGTCAGGGGAGAACAAAGGGGTGGAGGGAAAAACCTCTCCACTGTCATAGGATGTCTGGTTCAGCGAGGGGGACCTACCTGTTAACGTCCACCGTTTTATACTCATGACGGATAATCATAACTATATGTGCGCCGATTCGTTTCAGGAAGCTTAAAGGTTCTGTGGCAAGGAGGTTTTCTTGTTAAATGTTGCAGATTTTTTTAGCCTTGACTTAAACGCAAACAGACAAGAAAACAATGGTACAAAAAGGCAATATTGATGCAAATCCCAGAGCACAAATGAATTGTGAATGATATTACTATGCGAAGTTTGAAATGAAAATTTTGTGCGAAATTAGAAGAAAAGAATACACTCTGTCTTGCTACGAGAGGAAAAATTCTAAATGATCGAACTTTCCTCGTAAAATTTGGAAAATATGAAGCATTACTTATGGTATGTGTTACGTGAGAATCTATAAAATTGCGTCGAATGAAATTTCGTCAGCATCATGCTTTACGCAGCAGCATTCTATGGTCGTAATTCATTTAAGAGGTCAGCCATAGAGTTTCAACAAAAAGTTGGACGGATAGAGTCTGAGAACAGTGTATTATAGTCGATTTGGAATGTAAACCAGACAAACATAATATCGTGTGCATGTTTCAAGGCTTGTCTTAACTAGGATTTGTACAAGAGGGACGACTCATGAAAATTGAAGATGAAAATTGTCATTGCTCACGAAAAAAGAGCAAAGGCTTGATGGGTTCTTGGGAGCGACGAAAGACGTGAGAGAGAGAAAAAAAAATGAGGTGGCACTTACCGCGCTCTCCCAGTCGACTAACTCGATTCCGAAGGTCAGAAGACGGGTGCTTAATATCACGAAATTGTTCCATTTTTCACGCCTCCTGCTCCACCGCGCCGGCCGGGTCACGGTTTCGAAGAGATTCGATTAAGAGAGAGGGAAAGCGCTCAGTGCGGCAGACAGCAGACAGATGGAGAGAGGGAAATGGGGAGAAGGAGGGAGGAACGAAGTACGTGTTGCTGGCAGACGATAATACACCGGAAGCTGACCAGCTGAACACCAGATACATCACCACGCGGGTTTTCATATCCCTGGTTGAACTTGCCCGTGAGAGAGGGAGGGAGACAGGGAGAGCAAAATGGCCGCGATTATAAACATCAAGAGGACACGACAAAACCAACGCTTGTGCAAGATGGGCAGAACAAACCGACAAGAATCTCGAAAACATCTTGCTATCATGAATCAATTACTAAGATGACATTCAGTTGTAAATTGTTTACTTTGTTTTGTGTGTAGCTTTGATTCTATCGTTTACATAGAACTGATATCGCTCGAAGAGAAAGCAGCAGTCGTAAATTGAGCCGATGGCAGATTATCTTATCTATACATCACCTCTATAATAGTATTGGAGCATGAAGAAAGCTGTAAAAAAGATATTTTTCAGTAATATCATGATATAAAAAAAAAAACTCGCTTATACTATGCAAAAAAAAAAACAAGTTCTGTACGTCTGACAGCTTATTTTGATCGTTGTATTTGTTTTTAATGTACATAATTATCTTGTAAGGATTGTCGGTGTTTGTTTCGAAACGAAATATCGTGGATTGACGAAAATCATAACCTTTCATTAACTTTTCGAGTGTCGTACGGATACATACTTCATTTCTCCGAAATGCAAGGGAACACATGTAGGCCTCTGTGCGCGCTATGCAGGAGAAAGAATAAGATTCATTATAATAACGTGATTCCGCGACAATTTTAGAGCTCATCAACTGCATTTGTCTCGAAGTCTCTCGATGACTCTCGTCAAATTCTGATCAGCGCACCAACAGTGAAATTTGCACGCCATAAAAACATGTGTTCAGTGCGTATCTTTTAGAAACTGAAAAAAAAAAGATTATTCAATGCAGATAATTGCTCTGCAAATATATACACTGCATTTCGCCAAAGTTTATTTCGGGGTAGCACAACTTCAGCACAGCAAGTTACTGAATGATGCCTATTGAGTAGGCACGTGGTAATGAATTTGCCATTACTTATCGAACACCAGCAGAAAGTGAATTAATGTCGTTTAAATGAAAATTCTATCTGCATTTACGGTCAACTCCTGCTACTCAAACATGGGGTCTCGCCTAACTCGTCGTTGCAAGGAAAACGTTGTGAATTTGGAACGGAGTAATTAATAGTAAAAGCTTAGCTTTCTTTCATTAGGTTCCTCCATTTTTTTTTTTTTTTTTTTTTACAACACATGAACATCTTGTCTGACCTAAGTATTGCATAAAATTTGATTTGGATTCTTTACACTGTATAGCGCCAGCATGATAATAAATTTAAGAGTGCCGTGGTTTCATTTGATGTTCTGATGGAAAAAAAAACGAAATAAAAGTTGAAGTTCAATTGCAGCGTTCAGATTGAACCAAAAACTGCATTCGAAGGATTCGTATCAATATTTTGTCTCGAATGTCACGTGATCTGGTGGATCGTGCAAAGTTGAAAAGGCTGATAAATTAAACGGGAAAAAGAACTTAATGCATATCGATCAATGCCAACACTTGGTGCACCATGACAAGGCATGAACACTTATCGCCGAAGTTCGACAGTTGTCGTTTACCAGGAGAGAAAAAAAATCGTTGATGATATCTGTCGTGAAATGTTCTGAAGGAGCTACACGTTATGTTTATGAAATATTGATGATATTTGGGACACTTTTCCTTAACACAGAATATAGTCCCTTATGATGCAGTTAAGATGGGTAAGAGATACGCCGGACCACAAACACACAGGCACACACGCACACAAATAGATAATATTTCTACAATTTGTATGTACACACACCCACACATAACTATGTACAATGCATGAAGACATAATACCTATGTACATCCAAACACATGTCCATAAACTTTGTGATTCTTGGTGTGTGGAGTCTGTGTGATAAATTTTCTCTAAATTACGAAGGAGTTACACGTCAAGTTTACGAAATATTCCTTGACAAAATGTCTAATTCAATTCACTATGTTTATAAAATAAAGTACATTGTATGCTTAAATAACAGAACTTCAGGCAAACATGATGATACATTTGTATTCTTGAAATTAGTCAAAATTTTTGCTATTCTGTTGTGTGGTTTCTAAGTGATATTTAGAATAATAAGTATGTGACCCTAGTGCCAGAGGACGTCTGTGGAAACTGAGAATTTGCATTTAGCATCGAGATAACAGAAGCATTAAATGGTATTCCCCTCCCCCCCCCCCAAACAAAAACAAAAAAATAGGAAAGAAAGAGATAGTAAAGCATCATGAGTTCTCAATCTATAATAATGATCAATCCCCACAATGAAATTTGTTGTCTTGAGCAAAACATTAAACATTAAAGTCGCACCATGTTCTTTTCGCATGTTTTCGGAGTCGCCTTGAAAAGAAAAGAAGAAGAGAAAATACAGTGTGATTATTTAGTGCAGATTCGTAGCTGAATGAGAACCATCCAACTCGCGAACCCACATCCACACACTAATCTGATCTCGCTCGCAGCAGTAAATTCCCCCCGAGGGGAAAATACATTGTGGGCCTGAGGACAATAACAATGATTGTGATGATAATAATAATGATAATGCTGATGATGGCGATGATGATGATGATGATGATGATGATGATGATGATGATAATGATGATGATGGTGGTGGTGGTGGTGATGGTAATGGTGGTGATGATGGGGATGATGGCAATGGCGATGGTGGTGGTGGTGAGGGTGACGACTGTAGCTGTGGTAATGATAATGACAATCACGGTACTGTGGGGCGATCTGAGGGGAAAAAGCGCCAAATGATTGGCTTTGGGAAATATGACCATATCTGGAGATATTTTGACAAAGAGGGAGGAAATGAGAATGGTGATAACGTTGATGATGATAATGATGATGAAGATGATGATGAGTCAATCATTCTATAATTATAGAGGCAGAGCGTCTCGGGGATAATTGCTGAATGACTTGTGTAAGAATTCAGGTCTACATCATTGAATTGAGATCAAATTCCATCGAACATCACCATTTCAAAATTTCTGACACTTCTTGTGAAATTTGATAGTACTGTTGTTTAAACTATTCTCTTTTTCGGATCAAAAGACATCAATTTTTTAGGGAAATATCAGTTTATATTCGCCTTTCATTTTAATAAGCTTCGCAACTGACGACACAAGTTTACAAGAAGAAGGGCATTGCGCATTTTTGACAAGGATGCTTATCAATGATGCATCGTCAACATTGACGACAATTTGTTTAATGCGATCATCATTTCTTTTTCTTCTCATTTCTCCTTTCTCCCCCTCTTTCATTTCAATTTTCGCAAGGCAGTGGCACAACTTGAGAGTGGATAGACTGACACTCTTCATACGGCTAACTGGCTCTTTGCACCTCCTCTTCGCATCCGTGCCCGAAGCTGGTTGACCAGCTGCAACAACACAGTAGCTGAAAAACTAGTTTAATTAGAATCATCGTTCCTTCAGACATATTTCCATCTCTCGTCCATAGCATCTCTTCTCTCTATCTTCCTATCTCTCTCTCTCTCTCTCTCTCTCTCTTCCTCTCTCTTATGCTATTACTTCTGCTTCCAATAATGTCAACTAACCTTCATAGCAGGACACGAGTGGAAATCACACGGAGTTCATTCACAACTCTAATGGGGTTTGCGCGCTGATTTTTGTCGGATTGCAATGATGTATCGTTTCAAGAGGAAACAAGAAAGAAAAGGGCGGGAGGGGGGTATTTACAGTGGCGCGTGTTTGTTGAAGAGGTCAGACAATCGATAGGGCTGGTGAGACCATCGTAGTGCGTACGCGTGCGCCCCAGTAATACAGTGGCAGCGCACGCACATGTTAGCGGCGCGTATAATAGATAAACTATTAATTCGCAAAACAAAATACTCTTCGCCTCTCCATATCTTTTGTCCGTTTCGTCGTTACTGTGATTGAATATTTCGCATCGATCTGGAAATAGCTGGCACGTGTGCATATTTGAACTTTCACAAAGAGTGAGTGAGACAGAGAAAGAGAGGGGGGTCCGTTCAAAATGACTAATTCAATACTATGATCACACACTGGGATTAGTAGAACGTTGAAAAACTCGACATTTTGTTAGTTTTATGCTCTTGTTTCTCCTATTTTTTTTTTTAATGTTCATGTCCATTATCATTAGCTCCTCTTTCTGTCAGCAATTTCACAAAAGCTTCTAGTCGCTTTAGTGTCAGTCTGTTGTTATAGATTCCTGCCTCACTGTAAAAGAGACACTTTTACGACATTGTCACACAATGCTAACGAAAAGGGGACAAATTTGCCGGAATACGGCGCGCGTTGCAGAGAGCATTGTGCCGAATCCAGACGATCGAGCTGTCAAACCGAAGGGAAAAATCTGCGTTCGACAGCAGGATTTACGCTAAAACTTCACCAGACTAAACTGGGATATTGGAATCACTGTTCCCTGCAAAAAAAAAGGATGGAATATGCGGATAGTGGTAATCAGGTCTTGGAGACACGAGGGTAAGTGACCATGAACATAAAGAATAATCAAAACGCTTTCAAAACTGGTTTATATTTATGAGGCTATACCGGCATGACGAAAAATTGTGGATATGAATACCGTCACACGTTTCCACAATCCATTATGTATGCGGTATGTCGCATTAAAAAAAAGCGTTGGATCAGTTACGATGTAATTGGATAAACAAGTTAAGTGTAAGGTAAGGTAGGAAATAAAACTGTGTGGACTCACCACTTCGGCGGAGCATGAAGGGAGATGTCCTAGCAGCATTCGTAGAATTTGCAGGTAGAGACGCATGTCGAACGGCGATAGAAACGTCTCACAGGGGACCGACAGATTTACTTGTTGCGCCTCGGCTTGGGAAGGTCCTCTTTCCTCGGTACGGTGCGAACGACTCCTCGGGGCAGAGGCGGCGGCTTTGTAGAGCTTGATCCCGTGTACTTGGCCTCTACCGCGCAGTGCCCAGGTAGAGCGAAAAATGGCACCTTTAGGTAGCGCCCCTTGGGTTAGGCGGGCGAAGCCAACGTCGAGCGGTATTGAAATCTCGATACAATGACTCGCCAGGAGTCGGGGTGTATTGATGTCCCCGACTGGGTCAATGGGCGTCTATTTGGAGCTAAGGGGGCCAGGGAAGGGAAACTCGATTCTCACCTTCTTTGCCCTGCTTTCTGTCAAAATCTCCTGTGGAAAACATGTTATGATTTCGAGCGTCGGCGACAATTTTCTCCTAATAAGCCAATGACCATGTGATCTGGAATTTATTGATCTCTTCAAAAATATTGCTAAACAACCTCAAGAACTTATCCTATTACACATATCTTTACAACTCTAGTAGAGAAAGATACTAAAAATGCATCACCATCGTCATACACATGTCAACATAATTCAACTCGAGGAGGAATGGATCTACTTTACAAAACATGATAATTCCAACAGTGAGCTATTCATCCGAGGGGGATGTCTGTAGTGTCATGATGAAACTTAAAACGGCACTCAGTGAATAAACACAATATTGTTTGTTTATGTGAGATCCAAGATGAACAAAATGGATATATGACATGTCAAAATGATTCTACCTATATATACATTTATTTATCTATCTATCTGTCTATCTATCTATCTATCTATCTAGCTATCTATCTATGTACTTGTCTATTGATATGTATTTATCTATCTATTCATCACTTTAACTCTTTATCTTTCACCTCGAGTTTCGACACCGTGATTTTTATTTTTTTTTTTTTTTTAGGGGGGGGCGAATATTGTGTGTTTTATTCTCGTGTGGTTGCATTTGAATTACCTGCTTTCTTTCCACAACAAATGTAGAGATTTTCCCCAGTCAATGCCTGCTTACGTAAAAACAGATCTGGTAGAGGGGGTGGGGTATGGTGAAGATATACCACTTTCCTTGTGTGCCGGAGAGGTTTCATGAAAGCGAGATGGAGGCGGCAACAGCCCCGGGCTGGCCCGATAGGCAGACAGTCATTTATCGCCGTCGATACGTACGCTGCCTCCTCTCACGTTTCACAAGACGCGAGACATTTAACGTTAGTGCTAGATTAATTTGCTGGTGAATTTGTGAAGCAGCAAAGTCCCAGTCTACGTTTGTATCCATAGAATATGGATAGACGTTGCTGGACGAAACTGCGATATGAAAAGAGAAAAGATTTATAGACTACAATCTCCACCTGTCGATGTTGGTCCTTTATAAGTACCCCTGGATGCAATCGGTCTTACCGTCACACAGGTGAAAAGATGTTTATCATTTTGGTACAGCAAGTACATAATATATCATATATAACTTGACACAAGGCTTAATCCCAGCCGTATCAATACACCAGTTCCAAACGGACTACCGTTCTCTGCACACCATGTAGAGTAGCACCAGGTAAAGACAGATTCAATGATAACACAGTGCATAAAAGAAAATATCATGCGTTGTACATGGGTTCCTCACGCATTGTCACTGATTGTACGATCGAGGCTTAGAAATGCTACAGCTCCATCACGTGGACAGGTGCTTTTTATGTGTGTAAATGGATCGATTGAGCTAGATGAAATTACTTTTCAGTTTGATTTCATTTGCACATACTTTTCAACACGTTACAACAAGAAAAGAATGATGACAAAGTGTACAAATGTAACATCTAATAGCAAAACATTGGGAGGCTGAAGTACAATAATTTTGAAAATATATACACCTGGGAAAACGCTTTGCGCTGCATCATATTTTAATGAATAATCTACGTATCGTAAAAATATATAATTCAAACATTTTAATCTATACCTTCATATCTAAAGCTTCCTTGGTTGGCATTCTTAACAGGTCTGAAAGACCTGGAGGGAATTTCTGGCAAATGTATCATTCACATTAGCATGGCAATCATGAATATATTTAAAAGAAACATCAGGAAATTGTGCTAAAAATACATTTTGTTTTCGTGTACGTGTAGTTTGTAGGTATGTCATGAGAATTTTCATGTGGTGTATCATTGTGTGTAATTGTGTGTGTATGCGTGTGTATGTCCCGATTCAAAGGAAGGTTTCATCCATATTTAATATAATCAACATTGAAACAGTATTGGTGCAACAAAAAGCATCATTGAAACACAATTCATCCCATAAATATCACTTTACTTAAATATTCATTGTAAACATTTATACATTGCAGTATATTGCTCGAGTAGAAGTAGAGATTTGATGAAGGATAGATTCAGGACTAATACATTAAATTTTCAGTGAGCGGAAGTGATAGTTTCCGTTAGAAAATGCTTCTAATGTACATTGTCCTGCATTCCTGTATTTGTGTTTGAAACCACTATTGCATATTCTGTATTTTACCTACCAATTTTTCCAGATTCCATGCATTTATTGCTGGTCTCCTGCACTTTGTGAGACGAAAACACATGATTAGTTTCTTCATTCTCTGAGGTCTCTAGAGGTCCATGTCGACTACCATTTTTATCTATTTGGTTTAATCATTTATCTATTCGTTTATTACTTATCTATTTGTGTCTTTATCTACTTTATATGTGTGATTTGTAGGACAGTAATAATACTCTTTTAGCATAGAGCTGTAGCAAAACGCATTGCCTACATAATATGGGCAAGAATATAGGCTTAGGCACCCTACATATCAGTTTGGCTCCGGAGTAGCGGGTTTATGGAAGCACATCACAAAGGTCAGAATTTGACATGACAATTGCTTTATGATCAAGATTCTAGTTTCGCAATCAGAAATCCTCTTTCCTTCGAAAACGGAAAATGATCTCCTCACCCTCACCCCACCCCCCACCCCCCAAAAAAGAAGTCAAAGGAAAACATAATCATAGTGCAACCCCTCTAGGGTCCCCCACCCCCCCCCCCCACCCCAAAAAGGGGGGGGGGTATTCATATTTTGACCTGATTTTGCGTGCCCACAGTATACGAGAAATCCACATGACATGACAGAAATTTTCCACAAACCAGCCTTGGTACATTAAATTGTGTCAGTTTTTCGTCGGGAAATTCCCCTTGCAAACTAACTAAGCAACTGTAAGAACTACATTTTTGGAAAATAGATATATGCCACTCATCAATTGCAGTACAACTACCACGTACCTGCTTGATCTCCGTGTAACGAAGTGAACCACTTCTGCGTTACTTGTGTTACATACTACATAGTGCACTTGAACATGAATTGTCAAAAACAGAAATTGAAATCAAATCAAACCATTAAAATGTAGGTACGCAGACACCTCAGACATTGGAACATGTGGGTTGCTAAAAGAAAAAAAACTATCATGGGGAAGAAGCAAAAAGTATTTTAATAAACTTACTTCTTTTTTTTGCAGATACAGACATTAATATGCAGTATTATCACACAGCTATGATATACGCCATGCTCACCATTCACATTTAACATTCACACATATATAGATATCAAAATTTTAGCATAAAAACGACACAAATCCAAATTTGGCTTTTATCTTGGGAAACTCTTTGCAAACTAAACCCAATATAGATAATCATGCAAAATTATTGCTTTGCATTTCCGTTACAGATCTACAATCTATACATACCATTCCCATAACTAAAAAAAAAATCAAAATGTTAGGATATTATTATGTGTCTTTTTTTCCTATTTTCTCGAAGTTTTCCCTATTAGACTTGGGCCTTTTGTACATTCACGTATGTCAGACTAAAGTGACAGCGTCACGTCATTAGCAGTAACGCTGGGAGTCCAATTCCAAGTTCGCCGACCATATACCGCAGCAGCAGTTGGAGTTACCAAGACCCTCGGGCAACGTAACAACTAACAATGTGAGTTTCACAATTCCTATCTCACGCTCAGCACAGTTTTGAATAAAAAACAAGAAAAAGCATGGACTTTCCTACTAATAAACATTATTATATTCGATATTGCACAAATATGAAGTTCTGAAAATAAAATTGGGTCGTAATAGCGATTTACGCTTCATAAGAGTTAGAATATGTGAGTGACCGCATTTACCCTGCAAAATATTCCACATAGTCAGTAGTGTCAGATTAAACCATGATAATAAAAGGTGTGTTAGCACGCTAATATCAAGAATCAATTTGTTTTTCAATCTCTTCGGGGTGACAGAATGAATCTCAAAACATTTTGGATGCTGGAAAAAAAGAATCTGCTGCTTTTGGAAAGCATCAAACAGGGAAGTCAGCAAATTTCGAAAATTCTGAAATTGAACTATTGCAATTCTAACCGGCCTCTTTTTTAAACATATTACTAAAATAAATAGCATGTGTAGTCCTCCCACGATAGAATAGGGACACCCACGTAAACAAACAAGGTTTTTTTTTTCTTTTTTCCCCTATTTTTTCATGCAGATTGTGACAATTTCTATCAACCCTAGCACCATGGGAGATATTACTGTTAAAATAAATTCCCCTCCCGCTGATATGGGGAAAAAATATCTGTATTGAAATTTCCTTGCCATGTAGACCGATTCCATTTCCATATGTGATATTCACTGTGGATGATTAGATATACAGTCGGCCTGTTATTTTACTTACAGAACACAGACACAAATATGAATTGTATTAATACTTTGTATCAATATGTTTCTCCCGTACTGAAATGAAAGCTTGTCCTGAATTTGCAATGATTTAGTGGAAAGGAGCTCCAAAAAAAAAAAAGGTCTCAATACCTTTCTCATATAAAGTCTACGTATCAGAAAGTTTTAACAAAATCAAAAACAGATTTGGTTGTGTCCTGTAGTTTTCGAAACAGCTGCATTTTTTTTCAAAGTAGAATGTGTTTCTCGACGTAAATTACGTATATCTAAACCACAGTTAGGAATTACCCAATACATTAATTAAACCAGAGACCAAAAAGAAGGAAATGAAAAAGACAAGAGAATAAAAAGGGGAGGGATCATTTTCTCCTATAAAGGCATTATGTTATATTACTGCCATAGACTTTCTTAATCTTCATAGTTTATTTTCTGTTTAAAAAAAAAAAATTAATGGTGAAAAATTAGGAAGAGCCCAAAATGCATTCAGATTGTCTAGTTACTTTTACTGAAAAGTTTTTTTTTTTAAAAATTACATGTATTGTAAACTTATAAATCCCAGCACCGATATCATCTTTGAACACAACCCTGATTCCTACAAAGTTCAATGTAGTATTTGCAATCAGTTTTTATCTGGAAAGTCTTTTTTTCCCCTTAGAGCATTCCTCAGAACAAACGAAGCAAAAATGAAAAACAGTTCAAAGGCTCATACATTCCTAAACGGATGACAACTGACATGGCAGTGATAGAATATACGATTATAATAATGATGATGGTAGCAATAATAATAATAATGGCAATAATGATGATGATGATAATGATAATAATAATAATGATGATAATAATAATAATAATAATGATAATAATAATGATAATGATAATAACAATAATAATAATAACAATGACATTTACAACACTTATATGATGCTGTAATAGTGATAAACTGAAAATGCTGCAACGAAATGTAACACAACAAGACAATAGGGAACTAGGGTATTGTTTTAGCTAAAAACAAAATGAAACATGAATTGCTGCCTTTAAAATGAAGTGGAGAAAACTTAAGGATGTTTGATCCATTAGCTAAAAGGTAGCAGCAAAATACATCAACAGATTTGACGAGCCTGGGCAACAAACACTGTAAACATGTGAGGTGAGCAGACAGACGTGGGTTACCATGATCCCCGTTCGAAGAGCTAAAATAAGTTTGTTTGGGATAAAAGTCATATGCGACGCAGTTTGCCAAAGTGCTAGACAGGTTGGCAACCTGCACAGCCTTCAATCATTATAGCATAAAAGACTACATGTACATAATTCAACTTTTGCAGGTTCTTGTGTGTGTGTGTGTGTGATGATATTAAACACACATATACAAACACACAGCATAGGGACGTCAACGTCTCTCCTGCCCAAATGATGTCGAATTAAAAAAACAAACGGCAAAGTCGGATATGATCGAGTCCGCGAGAACAGGTATCTGTGCTGAATGGTTGTTACCCAAGCTTCAACATGGAGGAATGTATCCATATCTCTTGATATAAAACCATAATTTTAGATCAAACAAAAAACATAACTTTGATTGCAACTTATGTGGCGCCATGAATGGAACACATGTGTATTTCAGTCGTCAGTGTAAGGTTGAATACGTCATAAAAAATCATGAGTATTCAAATAGATAAGCTGTTACAAATAAAACATTTTGTAACATATATCAGCATCAATAATTTTTTTATGGCGGTGGCACTGGTGACAATAATGAAATAATGATAATGATCACAATAATCAAATAACAAAAATACTTATAATACATAGTGATAAGTATGACAAAAAGGGGGCAGAACAATAGAACTAGATGCACCTTATTCTGTTATTAATCAACATTGCATCTAAGCGTCTACAGTATCATCAATTTTGATATTTGAATATATCAAGATGCTGAGAATATAAAAAAAAACTATGAAAGTTGAATTTTCCGAAAAATTATAAATCATTTGAATATTACATTTTTTCATAAAAAGGAAACAGACAATTTAATAAATGCAGCAGTACGCCACACAAGTCATTAACAATTGACAAACATTTCGAAAGTAATACAGAATTAAACTTTGAAATTCAAAACCCCTCTTTATCATACTCCTTTCTCTCTCTCACACACGCGCACACACATTTATTTTGTATATCTAGAGATATTTGTAAGTAGGGCATTAATTAAACAACTTCGTTGACAACCACTACACGACTCTTTGCAGTGTAAACTTCTCTCAAAAGGGAGACAGTCTTAGCGGCCACTTCGCAGGACGCATGTCACACCCTCCACGCTGCCCCTGTTTTGATAGGCCAGTTACCACTCAAACAGCAAGAAGTAGCAAACACTCCTAGGTGAACGGGGATGCCCGTGTTCTAGCTACTCGCGTACGTGACGGGATATTTGTTGAAGTTCACATTCACGCACGGACCGAAGTGTTATGCGTTCTTGCATCGGTGTGTTCGTGTGTGGGCCAGCTAGGCGGCAATCGAGTGGCATGAATATTGGCCTTAAATCCACAGTTTTGAAAGAAAAACCTTGGCACATTTTGGGGGAAAATTAGTAAAGGTAGAGCAACATAGAATTTCAGTGTACAATGTAAAAGATATTATGTCCTATCACGAGTTTTTTAGTTCAATAGATTAAACAAAAGTAATAAGAATCGTGATACCATAAGGTTTTGAACAAGTAAAGGATTATTACAATGACAAATTTTATTTTTACTTGATTGTTTCCCTGCATTCTTCTTGAAGTACCGCCAGAGATTGTAAAAAATCTTGAAAGATAACTTATGATAGACATTATTTGTAAAGTCTGAGTAATAAATGATATCAGTAATAATGATAATGAAGGAATGACACTAGTAATGATAACAACATGAATAATACAGCGATAATCAGACAATGACAGTACACTCACAATAATGAAAATGATAACATTGTAACGAATTGCATCCTAAATGTTAGTCGCTCTAATTCCCAAATCAAAAATCTCTGTTGCGAAACGCAGTCTATAACTTAATGATATAAAGTTTATGGACTTCAATCGAATAAATCAAATTGATTGAATTTCTTGAAATTCCGTTTCAAAATTGTTTTCAAAGGCGATCAATTCTGAATGATTTTCAGCAAGAGATTAGATATCAACAGCATTAACCACAGCTGAATAAAAGTTGAAACACTCATAAAATGATTACAACTTGAAGATAACAAAACGCCATTTTGTCATTAAACTTTACTCTCTCAGCAGAATCCATGCAAACACGTAATTTAAGAAATATGATGGCTTTAGTGTCATACGTATGTCTATCATTTTAAGGATTATAGCAGTGTTTATTGAATCGTACCTTCTACTTTCCACAGCATACCATGCCATGCTCCAAATGGAAGAGTATTGCACTATTTGTTGCCTAATGATGAGTTATTTGACACGTACTTGTTGCTTTTGGCTCCTGCCTTAAAAAAAAATGACCTCCATGAGTATTCGAGACTTATCTTGTTTTGATTCGATTGTTATCTTGTGATTCGATTGTTATGTGAGTGTAATTAATTAGCTTCGTTTGTTATTTGTACGATGCTTAAACACACACAGAGATACAGCTGAAGAGTAGCTACCATGATTGAAATGAGCATACCATTTTTCTTGCAGGATCTGCGCAGTTGCTGTTGACTTCAGTCAGTAGATTCGATTCCAGCTGTGTACCCGAATGAAGTTCCGAAACTTCAGCTTTCACAACCAAACCGTCAACCACAGAAATTTACAATACTACAAAAGCAAATTCCACCTTTTTGCTTTGGGAATGTGTTTGAATAGACTTTTTTTTAAATTATTATCATTTGTCTTAGAGGTATTGAACTGTGAGCATAATGTTATGTATAGATGAGCATAATGTCGCCAACCAGATGCATATCTACAAACGCAAATTCTACCTGTTTTATTTGGGAATGTTTTTAAACATTTTTTTTTCATTTGTCTTTAAAGGACAAGTTCACCTTCATAAACATAAGGATTGAGAAAATGCAACAATATGAGTAGAACACATCAGTGAAAGTTTGAGGAAAATTGGACAATCGATGCAAAAGTTATGAATTTTTTAAATTTTTATGTTGGAACCGCTGGATGAGGAGACTACTACAGCTTGTGAGTCATATGCGTACAACAGTATAAAGAAATGTAAAAGAAAATTCAACATATTTTCACTTTTTTCGCATAATAAAAGAGCAATTGACTTGCCTCTTTCTAAAGGCAGGGGTAATAATATTACCCATAACATTTATCGGTTACGAGTCAGGGGAATGTGTACTTTTTTCAAAAGATGGAATTTTGTGAAATTCTCTTTATATTTTCCTTATATTGTTGTACGCATGTGACATCTAAGTTATTCACACACTGCAGTAGTCTTCTCATCCAGCGGGTACTGCACAAAAACTTCAAAAATTCAAACTTTTGAACGGATTGTCTGATTTTCCTCAAACTTTCAATGATGTGTTCTACTAATATTGCTACATTCTCTCAATCCTTATGTTTATGAAGGTGAACTTGTCCTTTAAGACATTGAGCTGTGAGCATGATGTGTGTATTTTGCATTACAACTGTAATAGTTCCCATTACAGGCTAGAATAAGGCTAGCTTACAATTCTCCTCTCGATACTATTTGAATGACTTGTTGGAGGCAGTCCGTCTTACATTTTTATTTGATATCACAGGCATTTAGTGAATTCTATTTTTCTATTTTTGGGGGTGGACATCTGTTTTAGAGGATTTTTTTTTTCTATTTTGAACTACATGAATAAAGATAAAAAATAATAGGTATCCCTTTTTAGAACCATGTGTCTCAAAGGGGATGGCGCAGATACTAGAAATAGGAATTATTTTTATTTTTGTCTTATATTGACAATGAGTAAACAAACAAAAATAAAAAATACCTCTCTTGATATTTTGCACGTCCTACTATGTTAACTTGTTTTTTCCAAATGTGTTTGCCTTTTTAAATAATATATTTTTAAAGTTGTTTTGAGGTTTTGTTTTGTTTCGTTTTGTTATTAGGTTGTCTTTTGAAAAAGGTTCCAATATTTTGGTCTTCATAGAATTGTGCTGTTTCACAAATTCCCCCCTCTGTATTGGGGCCTGAAGACATGCGGGAATTGATCCTTGATCAAACGAAAACCCGGATGTGATGATATGGTGCGGTAATACCCCGTTGTATAAATAATTTCTTTATTCCGTTGTTTTCGACAAAATCCTTAGGAATTCAATACATTTGAAGAAAACTAGAGAAGAATTAAAAAGAACCAGACCCACACATGCGTGTATCAAAACAAGACCAAAAGAGAGAGAGAGAGAGAGAGAGGAGTAATTTGGCTTTGAGCCAACACTATCTTGCAATATTCATCGGTTTTTTATATTGATATACATGTCCATATCATTAATCTCAAATCCCGGGATTTATCGCACGAAGGTTTAAAACATGAGGGTATCGATGTAAATTGTGATTACACATGTATACATATTCTGCTTACTGTAGTACGGAAGTATACACAATAAGCAATATTATTATAGTAACATACATTGTATATCCATAACTGAAACTTCTCTGTTGATGGCCGTGATTTTTTTTTCTCCCCATGTAAGCTTTGTAGATCCTCGAATTGTAGAGTATTCTTCCTCTTTCAATACATCACTATCTGAAGTGGACATGAATACACGTACTGTATAACTCTATACCAATTATATATATACATATATATATCATATATATCTATGTATAAATATACATATACATATATAGTTATATGTATTTTGTTTACATATATTCATATATCATATATCTATTATATATATATATATATATATATATATATGTGATAAAAACCTAAAATGGCATGAGACTATTTTGTATATGTATTTTGTTTTACATATATATATATATATATATATATTATATGTATATATATATACATATATATTGTGTGTATATATATATATGTATATATGTATATATATATATATATATATATATATATATATATATATATAAATCATGCTAAAAATATGTATGCAAGCATAATGTGTATGTATGTAAGCATCTCCAATGTGCAGGATCGTTCTCATTATTTCAAAGTTTAAAGTATTTATGAATGCATACAAACACACACACACACACACAAACATACACATATTATGTAAATAGAATAATAATATATATAATGCATATGTATTTCTGTATATGTGTGTGTATGTATGTCTATCCGTCAGTGTGTGCTTGTGCTCATACCTACTGTGTATTCATGTAGGCCTATGTTTGTTTGTTTGTGTAACCAATGCACGTGAAATGCATACATGCGTACGAATGAATTATAGATATGGGCAATTATAAAACTATAGGTACGTACAAAAATAGAATCATAGTTTATAGGCCGGCATGCATGCAGTAAAGACGACAGGATACACTTGTCAGAGACAGTAGGCTGTACACATCTCATCCCGTCTGTGGAATGTTGGTGCTGAGGGTTGATCCAGCCTTTGTGATGGTGATGGGGAATGAGTCCTCGTGTGAACAACTCATCAGTACGGATTCTTTTGTCGTGTTTTTGTATACCCCCACAGGTAATGTGTTATTCATGAAGATATAGGGACCATATTCGTTAATGATCTGATCCCCTATGCTATAGCACACTTGTGACACACACGATTATATGCAAACAGCGACACACACAACACACAAACGCACACACAATGTCACACACGTGCACACATGCACACACGCAAGGTACATTGCACGATATAGGGAGCATTTTGTTGGGGATGAACCGAGGTCAATATGATTGTACACTTTTAGTGTTGTTACATCCACTCACGTCCGCACCATGTGTGTATTCGTAATGTTTTTGTTTACGCCGTGTTTGAACACAAGCTTGACATCAAAATAATGTTCACCCGATTCATGTTATTGACAAACACCTAGATTCACGGGTAATGGTGCTTCTAGCACAGCGTTGACTCGCGATGTCATGTTTATGTTGTTGTTGCTGTATGATTGTTTCCTTCAAGACCCATCATTGTTGTCGTGGTACCGATGGTACAGTATTGGTGGAGATGAGAATTGGGCTTTTAACTTTTTGCGAGATACCAAGAAACCACTTATGAAATAGCACAGAGCATACCATTTTAAGAGGAATTCAAAGTTTATTTGATGAAAATCGGGTTTGGAATGACTGAAACATCCAAAAACAAAGTAAAACAAAGTGATTGTAATAAAGTGTGGGTCCCACACTTTATTAGAATCGCTCTTTTTTGGATATCTCAGCCATTTCAAAACCAATTTTCATCAAATAAATGTTGAATTCCTCATAAAATTACATACTCTTTCATATTTCATAAGAGGTTTCTCATTATCTCACAAAAAAAATGTCAGAAACCTGACATTAGGTCTCAACCAAAACTGTACGATCCCTTTAATCTTTGTAGTAGCAGTAAGAATAGAAGCAAGTAGTAGTAGCTAAAATCTTTAGTAGTAGTGCTCTAGCGATAGCAGTAGTGGTAGTCGTAATCGTAAATATTTGGTTGTTGTTGTAGTAGTAGCAGTAGTGGTAGTAGTAGTAGTGGTAATATATGGCAGCAGCAGCAGTAATAGTAGTAGCAGTAGTAGAAGTAGTAGCAGTAGTAGTAGCTGGTAGTAGCAGCAACAGCAGCAGTTGTAGTAGTAGTAGTAGTAGTAGCAGTAGCAGCAGTTGTAGTAGTAGTAGTAGCAGTAGTCAGGAGCAGTGGTAAAAGTGGTAGTACAACGTAGTAGTAAGCCTATATAGTAAGTATATGAAATTACAATATAGTAGTAGATTTATATTAAGGGTTTAGCTGTGGTGGCCATTACCTTCTTCTTGTAACATATTGATTACAACTACACCTGCAACAACACCCGTCAAGATCATTACGTATTTTCTTTCTTCGTGCTAAATGACTCTCTCAAACATGTACGAGCAGACACAGATAGACACACATACGCCACTACCACTACTACAGCTAAAAGGTATTCGTTACCTCTACTTGCCTAATATGATATTTTGTATCACATGCCCTTTCTTATAAAAAATGGATAAAAACAAATTATATCGTGTTTCCATACTAGCACGCGCTTTCATACATATCCACGCATCGTTACCACGCACATACAAAAATAGAAACACAAAATAAGGTTTATCTTTGATATGACACATACACACACGCACACACGAACACGTACACGCACGCACGGAATAGGAGCATAACCTTTTAACTATAGTGACACATTCCCGCATCCAAGGCAAAATGATGAGGCATATCTTCACGCCACGCACACACAGTCGTGCAATCATTATCTCATCCCATACGAGGACCTTTTTTTTTCATCTTATTCTTCTTATCCAACGCCGTTGCTCTTATCACCTCGCTTCGATTGCAAAGAAAAACGTTTTGATTGGGAGGACAATTAGACGGGCAAGCCCCGAGGTGAAAGCGCAAAGTGGGCCGCGTAGAAGGGGCGATGATGCTGCACAGATGACAGAAAAAAAGGGGGGAAAGAAGGACGGGCGACATGATATTATAGCTCCTAGTAGCATATTGCGCTCGATTGCTTAATAACCTGTCGTGACGGCATCGTGCTCGATCGTGCCCCGACTGCGCCCCGATCGGCAGGCGAGCGATGTCGGATTTTTTTTTTCTCTTTCTCTCTCCTTCAACCTCACATTTCCGGGTTTTGTCATCGCTGCGTATCGTCCTCCTATAACGACACTATACCCTCCTCTTATAATTATATCTTCGTTCCCTCTTCTTCTCTTTCTTTCTCTTTTTCTTTTCCCCTTCATCTAGATGGAAGCCAAGGTCTGATGATTGTCCAAGAGTGTATGGATCGGAGAGACAAAAATTTGCCCTAAATTCGCTACATATACATGAGTCCCAGCGGTGCAATCTATAGACTGGAGAGGAAAAAGAAATTCGGAAAAGCGATCATCATGCAGCATTGAAAAAAAAAAGATATGGCATCTTCCATCTCACCCCCCCCCCCCCTCCCTGCACCATTCTCGTTTCCCTTTTCACAGTATCAAAAGCTAGTCGGAACTTACTCGTATAAAATGAGTGGCCCAAATAAAGCAAACTAGGCCAGCAATATAAGTGTAAATCACAGGCAGTCTTCGGGCGATATATACCTCTATCTATCTATCTATCTATCTATCTATCTATCTATAAATCTATCTATCTATCCATCTATCTACTCCTACCAGCGGTCGATTTGCGCACCAAATACATGCCCAATGAATCGAAAACAAACACAATTGGCGCAACATCCACCACGCACACGATATTATAGTTCTGCAAAGTCGGGCATACGGCCACTTTCCTCCTCGCCTTATGCCACGGTACGCTACAGCCACGTGCGTCGCCACTTAGCACGCCTTAAAGGTCAAAGGTTATATCGTCCAAACCTACGCCTTTGAGTTGACGCTTCAAAAAGTTTCATGATTCGCAGTCATGTTTTTAGCCGATGTCCAAATATTAATTACTTACGGCAGATTTACCGATTTACCGCGTCACACGACCCATACGTGAGCAATTTGTTTGTTTGTTGGTTTGTTTTTTCTCTCTCTATTCCCCCTATCGAGCAGTGATTTCAAACAACTTGTTGTGCAAGATAATTTACATAAATTTTTCATCAGTTGTTCTCTTGGTATTGAAATCGGGAGGGTTTCATTTTCATTTCGTTTCAAAATCTCTGTTCTAATACCCAGATATAATACGGTACCAGACCCCTCCAACTACAGAGACAAAAATGGAAATGCATTTGATTTGGCTGGTCCAAAAATCTTATTACAGGGAAAACTCTTTACTTCTCATTTCCTGTCAATCCCTGTCAACAGTGCGGATCAACGTCAGATCGACACAAAGACAGCGAAAAGATTGCCTTTTACTTGTTACGTTGGGGGAGAAAAGAGAAAAAACAAACAACTAAGGTAAATCACCTTTCGATGAGGTAATAGTATACCAAGGGCTTTATCTCAGGTATGACGGTACTTCATATCTCTCGCTTCCAAGTTTGGCGTACATGAGCTTCACGTCATAAAGGTCGATCGAAACGGTTAAAAAAAGGGACTGAAAATCTAAACATAAGTGTCTAAATGTGGAAGGGAAAAAAATATCTGAAGCCATTGTCAGCTTCAACATGTCATATGGTTTCCTGTCAGCTTCCGAGGAGAGATAGTGAGAGACAGAGGTACTGTTTTGTTGCTTTATGTAAATATTATCTCGCGGAAGTACTAGTTTGCTGTTTATATCTGACATAAAAGGTAGCCATCCTTATCGACGCACAGTGAATGCACAACGTTACACACTGAGAAAGAAGACTTCTCTACCACGAGTTGAAGAAAAAAAAAGTACTAGCTTTTTTTAGCAATATCTATCCTCAGGAGAAAGGGATTTGTAACGTCGTGTATTAACATGAGTTCGTTTCTTGCATTTCTGGCATTTAATTTTTCCCCTTTTCTATACTTACAGGCATAAAATATTACGATCAATTTAATCCTTGTACAGCAATGATATTGGTCGTTCTTAAAAGTGACGAGATGTACTAATTACTATGCGAATTTTGATGATTATAATAACGATAATAATGTTAAAATAACGATACCAATGATGATTTGTGTGACACAGATACTAATGACCTCAGCTGTAATTATGATTATGATAACAATAATGATAATGATAACAATGAACAAACCTAATTCCATTACTTGATATAGACACAATTTTAATAGTGGCAATAATTTCGTCCTTCTTCGTATTCTTACAAACGAATATATCCCTTTTGCAGATTTGTTTCCCTGTTTATGGGTCCTTTTATCAGGAGCTTTGGAATGTGCCGAATTTAACTCTTAGGTATGTTAGTTCTCAGTACGGCGTCAACAAAATTGATAAAATGGTATGGACAATAACAACAGCAATAATGGTTGTAATAATGATAGTAATGACATCAATAATATTAATGGTGATAAAGATAATTATTATTATCATTAGCATTATTATGATAATGATTACAAAACTAATGGAGGTGTGACGCAATTAACAATTGTCCCTCTCTCACTTACGAGCACAAGTGTTGCCTTGTATCCAAGGCGGTTCGGGGATTCAACCTCAGTAAAAGGTCGCATGACTTCACTTTAAAGAAAAAATATGGACGGTTAAATGAGGTTGAGCCTGCCCTGTGGACAGCGACAGGATGTGTGCCACCGTAGCTAACATGCACAGACGGGTGCATGTCAAGCAGTCAAGAGACAACGAATCTGATAGATACCTGTGCTATGATACTGTATGCTCGGCACGTACGAGAAAAATATACGAGTCACTCATACACGGCTGTACACTAACGCCCGTTTGGTTCCCAACAATTTCTCCTCCCTTATGTGCGTCGCTATACTATTTGCTATTTGTACAAGTAGTAGTTGTACTACTACTACGGTACGAGGGGGAAAATAGGAACGGCTTTGCTACGTCATATATTCATACGAATAAGTGGAACACATAACAGCTATTTCATCAATAGGCATTATGCGAGTATACGCACTGCGCAGGCTAGTAGTGTGGAGATGTGCGGAGTGCGGGCGGCATTATACCCAGAAGATACATCTGCTGCTATTCTAGATTCGGGCCCTTCACCGCGTGGCAGTTTATTTCTCTACGTCAAAGACAGGTCGCACAGATATAGCACAGCAAATTTAATTTGTTTGTCTGGAGTATTGAGGTTATGTTTTCTTGGCCTACATATCGCTCGATAAAGGGTGAAAAAAGACTGCCGATAAGCATTTTGATCGAAACAGCTTTATTCATACGAGGGATTTAATAAACAAAAAAGCGAACCCCGCGAGTCGTTTGGATTCTTTGCCCTGCTCTCTCTTTCTTCTTCTCACAATACATCACATTACTCTTGATCATGCCTATGTGTATATAAGAACCGCAAAGACACAAGGAAGCCTCAAGATAACAAGGGATGGCCGTTGTATCGAGCTATGCACAGCGAGCTAAGCCAGAGCTATCGATATACGCACTATACGTAAAAGGCGCTTCACAAATTGACGGGCGTAGGTTAACAGTCGCTCCCCCTCCGTCCATGCTCAATCCCTTTCTTTAACCCTTATACCCTACGTTCTAATTCATTTAGACTTTAAGGTAGGTGTTTCCTCCCTCCCTTCTGTATTCCTTGTCTCGATAATTTACTCCTAAGACAAAAGGGCAGACACGGAATCAGATTTTCAACTTCACCTCACCAACGTTGAAGCCATGTCGTCTTTTCGTATCAATTCTCATTCTACGTCGTAACTAACTTTTTTCCTTCATCGCTTTGTCATGCTTAGCTCTATGTGAGATCCTAAAATAATAGTTCATTAAATCACAACCAAACAGTTGACTGAATCTCGTTTTTTCCACATAAATCAACCACCTCTTCGATTTTGTGTCATCTGACAGAAAATTAGGCACCCTGAGAATGGATGCCCCCATAAGCGAGCCCGTCGCCTTTCGCTAACTCCCCTCCTTTTTCTCTCTGCAAAATGGAGCAGGGGGAAAAAAAATAGGGGGAAAATGCTCACGAGATGTCGCGAGTAAATTCTCATTGAGAAAGGCTGCCCAAATGAAATGGGTTAATTAGAGCTAATCGAGGCATTCATTCCGTTTTAATGCTTGGCGAGGGAACAAGGCGACGGGTGCAAAAAAAAAAATGAAGAAAAGATACACGTGTTGCATTTTTTTTTTCGTGCGTTTAGCGCGCCTCGTTTCTAACGGTTTAGTACGGCTTAACAACATCATAATGGTGTATGCCGCTTTCTAGTCCATGTGTCTAATTTTTTCACACATCAATAACGTCCTTATTCTACTGACAGAAAGTGGAAACCCGGTGACGTAGGAAAACACCAATGGCAAAAAAAAGAAATGAAATAAGTAACAATGACCACCTTTACGTGAAGTGTGAAATGGTGGTCACTCTACAATGCATTATCACGGTATATCAATATACGTGCTTACACATTATAAGTTTCTATGTACTGTTTCTAACAATGAAGTTGTATAACACAGCATTCTTTGACGGCTAAGAATTTCCCCTGAATACAATTTCACATCTAAACGCTGTAAACAATTTTGAGTTTATTCACTTTCTACTTGGTTATTGTTCATAATATCTGGCTTTTTGTTATCTTTGTGTCTAAATTACCATTCTCATTTCTCCAAATGAATATGTCGGAACTGTGGACAAACTTCAGCGATGTTTTAAATGGTATGCCGAAAAGAACTAAAGTCGTCTAGTCATGTAGACAAATTTAATGACCTAAGCGTAGATGTAGCAATATATTATATCCAGCACTCTCCTAAAATCCCAACGTTTTATTATGTTGGACACACGACTGTAAATATGGGCGCTTTATTCGTTTAGAGCGATGAAATTACAGATGTAACTTACGTACATGCCGTGTTGACGCTACTTCTTATTTTTGCTTGCAGTTATGAAATTCATGGTTAGCACTCTACTGAACATAAGTTCGGTGTCCCCTTCAAGTAAATTGTTTATTGCCTGAAGTAATGTAATGCGGGAGCGTTTTTCCTGATCTCTGTTAATCATCAAGGTTTACGCAAACGAAGAGGGAGAGCGAGATAGAAAAGGAGGGAGAGCGAGATAGAAAAGGAGAGAGAGGGAGAGAAATCGGGGGATAGAGAGAGAGGAAATGGAGAAAAGAAATGCTGGTATGTATAACTTTTTTTTTTCTCTGAGTCATTTTTATCTTCAATATTTCTTGAGGATTTCCTCTATGTAATATTATTTCCCGTTCATCTCATACCGTCCACATGATTGGATCTTTAAATAGGACGGAAGGGGTACATTTTTTTCACATGAACTTCCATTTTGCTGGTAGAGCTAAACTAATGTAGGTAGCACATGATCCTCGTGGTAGTAAGAAAGAAAACAGCATCCGAAATTGAGGTCACTAATGTGGAGACTGCGTATCAAACGTGACTAGTTCAATGGGTTCACTCCTGTACTGCGTGAATATCGTATAACCTATCAACTTCTTTGTTACCTCGGCAGGATTGCCACATCTCAAACTTGGAATATTTTACTTTTAACTCATAACCATATCGATATGCAAGTCTAGCACGCGGTATCGCCTATCGTTTGATCGAGGAAAAACCCCAAATGGCAAGAACGATCTCAAAGGGAAAGAGAGATGACTTTTCCAAAGCTGCCTTGTCAATGAGTACAAGACCATTATGTGATGAACCTATGATGAACAATTTCGCTTGTCTGTCTTCTTATCTGAAAACTTCACTGAAACCAATGATTTGAGTCCTGCACTAGTGTAAAAAGGTACCCAAATCGAAATAATGGCAACATAGTATAACATAGTATAATAAATCGTCAGTAGATACCGCACCACAATAAAGAAAACTTTTTTTGTCGTTGTTGTTTCCTATTTGCAGAAATACTAAATTGATCTGGGATATCTTTTACACCTTTTCAGCCATTAATGATTAAGTAATATCACGACTACGGGACTGCAATTTGTATTAGAGATGTAAAATACGCCGTGTGACGGGAGAAGACGTGAAAACGCTAAGACGGAGGTTCTAGGCCTGACACTGTCTGACCTAGAACTGAACTGATCTGAACTCTCAATCCGGTAGATATGAGGCTTTGTCGCTGCTGAAAAGGAGGAACCTGCTAAACTCGACGACCCAGCCGTGCAAGTACACGCGAAACGATATAATAACGTTCGCGAGAAATGCCACAAGGGACTAAACGCAAGATGGAGTATTACCTACTCAAAAACCTACACCCCGACCAATAGCCCTGTGTGTGTCTACCCAAGACACTGCCGTTTCATCCAGTCGATTTTTTCTTCGCGCATGGAGTGATGGAATGACAATCGCAAATGACAATCTTGAGCTGCTACCTGAACAGCTTCCTGAACATTAAAAACTGGAAAAAAAAGTTGTTTCTTTCTTCTTTGATACTAGCAGTCGCTGTTTCTTATCAACCTTCGCCCCACTATAAGCTGACTGCTGAGACGTTTATCACGCTCAATCGATGGCAGAACACGCGTTTTTCGAATCTCTCTCAATATTTGTTCGTTTTGTAAAATATCGATTCTTTTTCTCGCAGCCTGAACCGTCCGTATTGCGCCGCAATCAAACATCAAAAAATATCGCCCAGAATGAGAAGGGATAAGATTAAAATTCCCCCGGGAAGTATTTACTAGTCCTCGTCCTTCTTCTTTTTCTTTTTAATGCTAATTGTTTCGGGTCTTTGCAATGCTACCCACGCGGAGCCGGCGGCGATGTAATAAGAGCAATCGCGTATACTCTCAACACATTCAAGATACACGACAAAACGACCAACCAAATAAACACGAACTGCAAATACACTTACGAGAGATTTTCCAAGTACAAATTTTGGTCTATTGTTCGCAAAGACAACCTGGTCAATTTCTCTCGACAAGGCGGTGATATAATAAACCTCAACACATTTGTTTGTTTGTTTGTTTGTTTTCTCTACAAAGAATTGCACTGTTTATAATTTGCCACGGTTATTTCTCTGTTTTAGTACCACCGAGACAGAATAAGATCGTAAAACAAAACAAAAAAACGAAAGATCGATATACATAATGTCATATTTAACCCTCACACAACTTTCACGTAAATGAAGACAGAAATGCATTAACAGCTTTCGTCACAAGCTAACGGAAATGTAGATCTATTTTTTTTTCACAGTCTCAAACCTTCAAACTAAAACGAGTGAAGTTTAAGAGCATTATGTGGTCAATTCAAACACGATTGTCCGATGATTTTCTAAGCTGTGAATGCAAATACAAGTGCATACAAAAAATAAACAATGGATTACAGGTAGGACATTATCATCTGTAGTGGACACGTGCAACACATTATTTACGAAGACAGGATTTTTTTTTTCTCTGAAATAATCAGAGAGTTTTCTACATTTCTGTGGTTTCACCTTCTTTTGGAATATTCTCTTTGCACTGTTTGATATGGTTTCTTTACTTGATGCGATTGTCCACTTCTCAGATGCGTATTATTTTCCTTTCAGCATTTTGTTTAGTTTAATCTCATTTTGATTTATCTGCCGGGGTGAGTTCCGCTGCTCATGAAGTGAGGAGGTGGTAAAATTTCACATGACGGTAAAACGCTATGTCACGAATTGATTTGAACTGAACATACACAAAATATGCTTATGATTACCATACCGGGAACACTGAATATTCCACAGATTTATATGTAACACCAGAGAAAAATTAAACAAAGGAAGAGGAGAAAATAAACTAGACAGGATAGATATTGCGTACCCCAGCATTTACTCTATGGGAGCTGGCATTCACATACGTGGAGACTTGTTGAATCATCTAACATCATACATACACACGGAAGAACACGATATCAAATTCTCGTCGTGGTTTCAATTCTTATCGTCTACATTGAATTGCATTGAGATAAAACTATGTAAATGGTCTATATAAGCTTGTTTTTTCTTCATTTTTCAACAGAATAAACCCTGTTTCATTCCCACGGCAAAACAAATCTATCCAGGAGCTCAACCAGGGTAGTAGTATGTCAACGTGTTCAGTGTCCTTCACCTCGATTTCGAGGGAAAACGGGAGAAAAATAATACCTGCACTCTACTGTTGGGAGAAACCAATTAGAAAAAAAAAAAGAATCTTAACCCCTTGAGACGTACGCTCGTCGTCTGTACAAAACTGGAGTTGGGTCAACAGTGAGAGAGGCTTACAGCAGAATTTATTTTTTACATGCACTTGAGTTCTTTGGCAATGCGTTTCCTTCGATATAGATCATGAACATATTAAATCTGTCTTTTGTGCGTTAACACTCCATTTCACACATTTAAGATATATCCACTTGCTTCGACATAAAAAATATATCACAGATACATTAACATAAAAACGTACAGTTAAAATCCAACTATCATATTTCGTAATATTTTCATATATCTCTGCAAATTTACCGACCCTTTTGCCCGAGGGATGCTATTGTATTTAAATCATGATGGAAGTTTTTGCGGGTTTCCGAATTTCACAGTGAGCATGGAAGGCTCAGTTTGAGCAAAATGGGGTAGTAGAAATGGTGGTTCAAACACAATTCACTTGACTTTCTAATTTATCTGTCTAAGGGGTGAGTGTAACAAAAATTGAAGGAAAATCAAATCAATTCAAGGAATAGCTTCTTTTTTTTTTTTCCAGTACCTGTAACTCACGTGCTCATTGCTATACTTTTTCATCTTGATGAATGAGATCACATGATTACCACATCGTCACATCATTAACTAATATAGTTTTATAGAATCCAAAATCACCTGCCATACATTTTTGCTGCCATAACCTACGTAAGGGGAAACAACATATCTAGTGAGTGACCACGGATACACTTTGAGACTCCAAACAGACAAAAACATGAATTCTCTCAAAAATATGGCATCAATGTCAACATGAGGATAATTCCTCGCGAAGAGCATATTTTGCTGAATTTTCTCATTTCGTTTTAAAACGCGGGTAATGAATGATTACACCACCTTATCCACACTTTACTACAATACCCGACAAGATAATCACTAAAGCCTCTTTATCTTCTTTTTAGTCTCAAAGACGACATAAAAAAAAGAAACAGAGAAATTCTCTCTCGTATTTCTTCCATTTTAGTTGCCACTGTACCATTGTAACCCATAACACTTTTCCATAGCACACATTACTGTTATCTCTCATAACTCTCGACTTAATACAGAAGGAGGATCAATGCTCTCCTAAATTCTATGTTAAGCTTTGTTTTGGTTCATCATTATATATTTACAAATCTACAAAGTCGTTTCTGTGGAATACCCTTATGATTGAGAAGTCAGAACGTGGCAGTGGACTTACGCACATTCCATGGCCACAGCCGAGTCAGACACAGTTAAGTCCACGGCGCTGCCCGCCGGAGCTCCCCGGTCGCTAGTCGGTACCATCCCGCTACGCCGCTGCATCCCTGTAACATCGCCTCTTTCAAAATATCGAAACTGATTTTTACACGTTTTTAGGCGTATCAATTTCATCGCTTTTTTTGGCGAGATTTGGTGCACGCTTGAAGTCAGACAGCTGAATTGTTTCTGTATTATCGAAGACTCGCTCGATGGTTTCACCACGTTGTCATGCACACTTCATTTTTTAACACATGTGATGTAGGAATACAGCGTTGAATTTGCGCAGAATACCTGGCTGCTCGGCGTCCTGATATTATTGTCCGGGGTGAACTAGACGCGACATCTTCTAATCCCAGCCGAAGAATCACCCTATTCTCTTTAGCATTAAGTGATGTTGGAGGAACAAAATGAAACATTTGTCTCTCTACAGTCTGCTATTGCTAACGCCAACTGCACGAGGAGGTCGGAATTCGCGTACATTGAAAGCAGTCTCTGTATTTCATCAGCTCCAGTGCGGGTGGAACGGGCGCGGTGAATGCAGAGCCTGGCCCTGTATGTAACGGTGCCAGCACAGCGGCTGACGTATTCATCGCTAGTAAGCTCGCCGGCGGGCCCCCAGTGGCGGTGAGTGCCGTACAGGTAGTGGCGGTGCTCGTAGTTGTCGGCGCGCTGCTGCCCTTGAGTAGGCTGTCGATCGTGAAGGTAGCCCGGCTTGTCGGCGAGGTGGTCGACACGTTCCCGCCGGTAAGACCCACGTTTAGCAGGCTACTTAGAGCCCCATTGTCCAGGCTTTGATGTGCCGTCGCAGGGAGGGGTAGTGCGACCGGTGGGGGTATGGGAGATACGAAATGGTAAGGCAATAACGTGTGCGGGTGGTGAGGGTGGGGAATACCTCCCATGGTGTAGCCAAACGGCCGACTCGTGAGCCCATACGGGCCGGCCATAAAGGGACCGTTATCTCTTAAAAAATCGGGTTGCTGCCTCTTATACCTCTTTCTCCTCCTCAAAAATGACCCGTTATCGAACATGTCCTCACTGGCTGGGTCCAGGGTCCAGTAGTTGCCCTTACCTGGGTTTCCCGGCTCACGGGGGATCTTGATAAAACAGTCATTCAGCGACAAATTGTGTCGTATGCTATTCTGCCAGACAGGGAATTTCTCCCTGTAGTACGGAAATCGATTCATGATGAACTCACAAATTCCACTGAGTGTCAGTCTTTTCTGAGGTGATTGCAGGATCGCCATTGTGATAAGAGCTATGTACGAATAGGGCGGTTTCACCAAATTCGCCTTCTTCTTGTCGTCTGCCGAGTTTTTCGAGTCGTCGGCTTTGACGTCGACATCGTCCTTCTCCGAGCCCGCCGACAACGCCGAAGGAGAGTCGCGATCGTGTGTCATATCCACCTCGACATCGTCCGGCTCAGAGCCCACCGCCTCTTCCGAGCACCGCGAATCGTCGGCAAAGCCGGCTGACTTGGGCAGGTAAATATCCCGCGAGTCCACCACGGCGGCGGCAATGCTGTGGCCCACCAACTCAGGCTTCCGACAGTCGCCCTGCTGTTCGCTTCCAGCACGGATGTTTATCCCTTCCATCACGTCCCCAGCGTTCACGATCATTGCTGGAATTCAAAGCCCCTGATGCGATGTACGATTTTTGGGCGAGCGTCTCACTGCTCACTGTTTATCCCACAACCCGGCCAGAGGATCTCAACAAAGTTACCACTCTCCACGCGGCCTATAAACCAAAGTCGGATGTTGAAAGAGGACAGGTGAGTACAATGGGGTTGACCGAGAAATCAGGTACGAGTGCTCGGGTGCTGATTGTATATGTGTATCCTGGCGGCCGACTCAGCACCTTCATTCTTCCTCGCCGGTGTGCTCGTCCCTAGTAGTCATGTTTTGAGTGGACTGAGTCACGTGGTTCCAGACGCCTGTCATTTGTCGGTCGTTCCTGCTTCATTTACATATCAATGAGCGCGCAACTTAGTAGTGAACGCCTCTCCCGATAATTAGGTGATTGGAGAGGGCAAACAATGGCGAGTAGCGAATCAGGCTGCGCGAAACTCTCCGCGGAAGAAATGGCCAGTGATACGGGATGAATCTCTAGAAGAAAACGAAGCAAAACCAGCTTCAGGATACCTCGATTTCTTCTGCTCTGCCCACCTCGACTTGATTTTGTTGACAGTTGAGTGTAGTAGACACGAGATAAAGTGAGCTGGTATTAGCGATCAACCCCTTGCCCTGTTGATCTAGCTCCGGCCTACCCACGAAGAAATATACAGAGTTCCCTTTGATCATTTTTTCCCCTCACTCCGTGAACATCGGCTACTGACTTGGGTGACGGTCGCTCCACACAGCGCCCTCAATCGGCAAATACCAACCAGAGCTGTGGAACACTTTCACTTTTTCACTGACAAATTTAGGAGTCGGGATGAGAAATCACGTTGATGCTCATAAGTCACCTGATGATTTCCCATATTAAATTCCTTTCCAACTGCTTAAAATTATGACAACCAATTCACAGAAAAAAAAAAAGACACTGTAAATTTTTATCATAAGCTCTGTCTCATTTGCACACGAATTTAAAGGCACGGTTGTCTAACGGAGGGGCCATTCGGTCAGTGAGGGTGGAGTACAGATAATCATTCAATATGGATAAATCAATAATCAACTATAATTCTTGATAATGGACAACTGCAGTTGAGAAGGATTAGATGATTAAAAAAAATAATGTCGCATGAACACGGATTGAAATCTTGGATAACATTACGTTGAATGATCATGATAAAGACAATGTAGTTATTTTCTTTGTAAGTAACAGGCCATAATATCGTGTTGTAAATGTCCAACTGACCATTTTTCTTCATGCAAATGATGAAAACAATCATAACCGTCTTCATTAAAACAACAATTGTTAGTAGGTATGAAAGAGGAGCAACAGTGAGCGAATTTAAGGACAAAGATTAATTTATATGTCATAATCATCATTTTAAAAATTCAATCATTTTGTATGTCATGTAACAGCATGTTATGTGCTCATTTTGTGATGAAATTTTGTGGAAAATATCAGAATACGTAAAAAGTATTCAGATTCTCGGGGAAGGAAATGCATGAAATATTTTTCTTTTACATGGTATCCTTTTTCAAGAACAAGCTCTAGAAGTTTCAAGTAGCAATGAAGGTGGATATTTTTACGTAATTCGACTCGAAACATGAGTTTGACGCAATTGCAAATGTACTGTACATGTGTACGCATGCATGACACTGCTGTATACAGCGCAGACTTACCGCCTTACCTCCTATTCGTTAGCGAACAGACAGACGATAGACGTGCATCGCAATAATGTTTCCTGCACCCTGGCGATTTGTTGACTGTTCGTGGGCCGACGTTCGGATAAAAGAGGGCGCACTGTAACAAAAGTTAACGGTGTGCCGGGACGAACCGAGACTTGTCGCGTCGACGCGGGTTTAGACTGCGCACAGTTGTTGAACAACGCTGCACTCGTATTCTTCTCGGTTACTAAATTGCTAAGCAAGAAGAATGTATCAGCGATTTATTTTTAATACTTTAAAGTCAATGACAGGTTGTTGTTTTTTTCTTAACTGATTTTGGCAAATAGTCATCTCGTTCAATCACTCTCCGATTTCTTCTGCACACCACGTTCGGCTGGCATCGGAAGGGGTGGCGAATCATAATTAATGTCGTATAACATTTCTGCCTAATTGTAATCATGTTAATAAACTAGCATTCTTAGAAAGATTTTAAAAATAAGAAATGGAACACTCTTTTCAACATACGGATAAGAAAGGGAAAGACACGCCAGCTACGACACTGAAAGGAATAACATTTGACCAAAGCTGTAAAGGTTATATTTTTTGTTGAAGAGTAGAAGATGAAAGTATTGATTACCGAACTCAATGAAGGAGAGAATTCCATTTTATTTTTTAATGATACGGTATGTTTAGTGATCCCCACTTCCTTGACGTTTCTGGGGCTCCAAATTGTTGTTTGGTTGTTGTTGTTGTTGTTGTTGTTGTTGTTGTTGTTGTTGTTGTTGTTGTTGCTTTCATGATTAATCTTGCTTTAACTATTCAGGAATTATTTTGAAATCTGTCGTATTCTTTGTTGCTAGGAAAGTCGAGACAATGTAGTTACTTTCCTTTCAGACAATTTAATGCTCGACGGGGATTAAAGATCAAAGAAAATTGACTACCAATATGATTTGTATGGATGCCTTCTCTCTAAATCAAGTCTATTAAGAATAATCTCAATGAGTTCAGCATGATTACAAATAGCAATGATACCTTGTACAAACTTAGCACTAGATAACGTGTAGTCTTCAGGCTGGGGTATAACATAGAAATTGTGATGAATATAGTTGTAAATAACGTCACAGTCCCGTCATCAAACTAGAATCACGCACTTGCTAATCTGTATTGGTTTCCCTTCGTCAAGTATAATAATTATTATACAATGTATATTTCTTTGAAGCAGGCCTTAAGTGATAAGAAAAAGAAGCCTAAGTGGCTGATAACAGAAATAATCAGTATTACATCATTTCCCCTGTAAACCATTAAAAGATTTTTAAACATTTGTTTTTATTGCATGTTGTTCTTGCAGAAAGACAACAGTTATAGTACCCGATTGGGAGCTTTAATTGTAGATGTGAGAGCACAACAATATCACTGAATTTCGTTTCAGCTCTCTGACGCCCATCGACAATCGCAGTTGTATGAGACTAATTACGATATCATTTAAACCATTTCATTTCTTTTTCATTTCATTTCATTTCACTTCATTTTGTTCCATTTCATTTCGTTTCATTTCATTTGTTTTCCACTTCCAACAAAAATCATACACAACGTGATTGTTTCAATATGTGTACAAAGCATTTTAAGTATTTACATCAGCACGTGAATTGTTATGATAACATAACAAACTTTAAACAAAGTCATATAGAATTAGTTAGCGATGTATTAAATTGCCTCAGCAATGAGTTGTTGTTGTTCTTATTAATGTTGTTGTGTCTAGGACCAAGACTCCTATTCCGCCTTTCCTTTAATCTTGATGACAAAAAGAGAGAATTGTTTGAAATGTGCGCACAAAGGGTTGTGACGTTCTTTGTAATATCATATTACTGCATTCATTTTCATCAGTATTGTAGAGCCCACCGGAGGTGAAGGGAGACTTAAGGGATCGCATGCGGCGTCTGTCCGTCCGTCGTCCGTCCGTAACGCTACAAAAAAATTAATTACTTTGTACTGAGGGCTTTAATGTCAATCAAACTTGGAGTGAAAAGTGTTTATATAAGTTACACATGTTACCAAACAGGAAGGTCACCTTAAGGTCAAAGGTCATAGGCAGGGGTCTAAGAACTTTAAGTGGCCAATGTTAAGTTTTTACGGCGCGTTTCGATTATGGCTCATAATTTTTGATTGGTATGTCCATTTGTGACCAAACTTGGATGGTAGGTGTCCCTTGAGGAGTTGAAGGACACCAAGGTCAAAGGTCACAGTATTGCGTCAACAAACTTTTAGGGGCCAATGTTAAGTTTTTACTGCGCGTTTCGATTATGGCTCATAACTTTTGATTGGTACATGTCCGTTTGTGACAAAACTTAAATGGTAAGTGTCCCTTGGGGAGTTTAAGGTCACCACAAGGTCAAAGGTCAAAAACAGGGGTCAATGAACTTTTAAGGGCCAAAACTTTTTTATGGCGCGTTTCGATTATGGCTCATAACTTTTGATTGGTTAGTCCGTTTGTGACCAAGCTTATGTGGTAGGTGTCCCTTGGAGAGTTGAAGGTCACCACAAGGTCAAAGGTCGCAAACAGGGGTCAACGAACTTTTAGGGGCCAATGTTCACTTTTTACGGCGCATTTCGATTATGGCTTATAACTTTTGCTCGGTATATAGGACTGTTTGCGACCAAACTTTGGTGGTAGATGTCTCTTGGGGAGTTGAAGGTCACCACAAGGTCAAAGGTCACAAACAGGGGTCAACTAACTTTTAGGGGCCAATGTTAAGTTATTACGGCGCGTTTCGATTATGGCTTATAATTTTTGCTCGGTATGACTGTTTGCGACCAAACTTTGGTGGTAGATGTCTCTTGGGGAGTTGAAAATCACCACAAGGTCAAAGGTCACAGACAGGGGTCAACAAACTTTCAGGGGCCAATGTTAAGTTTGACTGTGTTTATACCTAAGAGAGTATTTTTCTCTTTTTTCCGATCATGTTCTTTCTAAGAATCAAATTGTATGTATACCATTTTTTGTCACCCATCATTATGACATTTTAACAATTATTGAAATAATTATGCTGTTCCATGTTCTTTTTTTTGGGGGGGGCATTTTCTTTGCAAGTAATTCTTGTTTTACAAAGCTCTTGTTGTACAACTAACACTTTGCCTTGATTCCACTTTATAACAATCAAAGTTAGATTATTACAAATGTGTTGTGGTACATTTGTGGGCGAGACACATTTCGGCACTTACCTTGTTATAGGGTTTAAGAGTAAGATGGGCTTGAAATAAATGAAACCGTATTAATGCAACGTCTCGGATGAATTGGAAAAGAATACTTGTTATCTCATGGTTATAAGGAAGGTATGAGTTTGTTTGTTTTTTTTTTTGTTGTTGTTGTTTTTTTGCGAATCGCGCCTAAAACGAGGTACAACATTTAATCCCGGGTTAACAAAAAAAAAAATACGTTAGTGTCTTTACATGCTCCCTCTCTGCTTGGAATGTCTACTTATTCCAATCTTTGTCCCTATCGGATATAGCAGAAGAAGTGGTAGAGGAAAGTATCATGGATTTTAATGAAAGTGGAGATTGTAATTAATTGTGTGAAACAAGGAAGAGAAGATAGATAAACAGACAGACGGACAGACAGACAAATGATGAGAATGCGATCTTATATAACCATGATAGCCCCTTCAGTGTTAAAGGGGGAATTTACCCTAAACATGATAATTATCTTGATTCTGTTAATGCAGAAGTCTTTGTAAATCATAAACCATAAACCAGAACATGAAACGAATCAGTAAAGCTTGAAGAAAATCGGACGATCCGTTGAAAAGTTATGAGTGTTTAAAGTTTTGGCTAAAATCATGAACCGTCATCGCTGGAAAAGAGGTCTACAAAAATATGCGATGTCACAGTACGGGACAGACATGACGAAGCTATTACGCGAATCCACATTTATCGCATAATGAAAACGCCCATTGCTTCAGAAAGCAGGGGGAATAACATTACCGTTATCATGACAATGTCAGCTAACAAAAATCAGAAAAAGATTTTCATTAAAAAATGAAAATATGTAGAATTATGTGATTATATCTAATGATCACCGTGTTTTAAAAAAAGACCACTGCGCCACTTAACTATTTCGTTACGATGCCATGCCGGTGTCGACATTCTGAAAATCAGAGTTTGGCCACATCCGATGGTCAATCACAGCCCGATGCGTCACACTTTGCTGAGAAGGCAGTCTCACAAAAATGTTGTAAAACATTTTTGCAGGTTAGTCTTCGCTCACTCGGGTACAACATTACTAACCCCCTTAGGTGTAGGCCTTTGTAACACCCAACATGTTTATGGTGAAGTTGAGTTCTGGTATTGCTAGCCTAAAGCTTGTTTTATGAGATTCCTTTCTTTGCCTACGTCATCAGTAGTCATTCGGATCGGGGGAGCTGTTGTGGCTTAGTGAAAGAGACAAGGGACTGTTAATCTGAGGTTCGTGGTTCGAATCCCCTGGCTGCAACGGTTGGCCCCCTCAGTAAGACACTTCATCCTCATTGCTCATTGCCTGTAGTTCTGAGGAGACGACGTAAAAACCGTTGGTCCTGTTACACTTTCTAACGTAACATAAAACAAAACGGAATGCAAATCAAACACAAATGAAGAGCTCAATCGAAAAACGAGCTAACTCCATTCTTGTTAAGTTGAGATATTTGTAATTAAAACTGCTAAAAAACAAAGAAAATAATAAGAAAATACAGGATTTTTTTAAATCATAACTTCTAGAATATTCCTTGTTATGTCACAAGTGAGGTATCACTGGAAAAGTTTTATTTTGCTCTCTCTGATGATGGACTTACTTTGAAATGTTTAAAAATGGCGCTTAGCTCATTTTGCTCATCAATAAAACTCTTCACATATAAATCAAGTGCAACTGACTAGCAAATTGCCCTTCATCGACGTAACATAACACATATACCCGAGTATAAATGTCCGCGGAGTTGTTAATCATGGCTATTATTTGAACTATGAATAAGAGGTGTACATGTCCATGAAGGTCAATCTATTAATCTGTTGCAATGAAAAGCAACTTGGCGCAAGAATCGTTAACTTGCAAAAAAAATCAGGTGTTTTGCATATTCACAAGTAATATGAATACATATTCATATTGTAGGCCTATATATTGCGACAACGTTGTGCGTATGATGTAATATTTTACTAACATTTATAGCGAGCTGATGCACTATAGCGGGATACTCGGCTTGCCAACTGAGCTACACGGCATGAATCCTACAACACACGATCAAGTTAGCTTCATCAGGCTCCATGTTTTTCCTGGCACTGTCCTTTTCGAAGACATGTTTCATAGGAAATTCCGGTATTCCCCGCTGTACTGCAACAGCCATCGCGTGCCCTAATCAATATGCAACCCCAATAATGTCGTTCTATATTATATTTGTGTGTATGTGTATGCGTCAGTGGCGTATGTGTGCGTGTGTGCGTGTGTGTGAGAGTGTATGATTATGTGCATTTGAGGGTTTATGAATACATCAACGTTGCCATCAGCGATGGAGGTAAATAGGGTAAATGAGTAAATGTAAAATCTTAATTGCAAACCTAACGTGTTTCTGTACCAGCGCCGTAATCAAGGTCGCACAGTACAATCCTGACCGGTTTTTTGGCTTGACATCGTGTAAACAGACAGCAGCCACTATACATTGTAACGACAACCGCGAGGGTCTGTTTATTCGAGACTGGGCTGATCAGATGAGGGAGGTATTTGGGAGTAGAAACCTTGGTCGGCTATTTAGTTAACAGATGAAGCGGCCTTGAGGTTCGAATGAGTGACGGGCGGAGACCAGACGGCCGCTCCGCAGGTGAGGGGGAGAAACCCGGCGCGGATCACACGGCAGCTATCGTCGCACCCGCCATGTTCTGAGAGTCGGTGAACCGGTTTTCAACAACATAAAAATTATGCCTGTTCAAATAATTATGTTTCCATTGTTCCCTGCACTTTGTTAGTCGTGACAACATCGAATCTTTCAGAATGTCTTACATATCTATATATGAGCTTGTCCATCCTGGCAATTGTAGAGATGTTTTCATCTACTGCTTTCAAGCATACGGCTACTACTATCTATCTCGCCCTAATGCATAGTAGTAAAGAACTTTTACCATTTTCCATTCTCGTCACATGCACTCGCTGACAATTAATAATTACTTAGTCTTTAGCCAAGTCAGGCAAACGTATACATTGTACAAGATTTGGGATTGATTCGGTTCTTACATTCCTCATGAAATATGAAGGGATTCTTAAAGCAAATACTAAAACACGACGACACTGCGTTGCAATGGTGGTGAACAAACCAGCGACCATGTATTGAAGGTAATGGATGAAGCTCTGGGCACTCAAACTGCAGGTCCCGAGTTCGAATCTTGCCCGGTGCCCTACGTATCATCTTGGACCAGTGAGGCTCGACAAGATGGCTTCCCCACGATGTTCCTCGTCACCCAGCTAGGCATATCAGTACCTGGCAAAGCCGGTATAACATTAACTTCGGGGCCCTCTAAAAAAGTTTACTCTGGATGACGAAATCCATACATTTTTTTTACTATCTTTATCATCAAAATTATCAATCACATTTGGCAAAAATGGATATTAAATCACATGAATTGCGAATACATTCACTTTGCACATCTTCCGTACAGAGAGAAAATACGACGCACTATCGTGCAAAATACGCGAAGAGAATGAAGAGAGTGGAAAAGCACTTAGTGAAATAAAAGTGAGAATTGAAACGGAAGAGCGCAGTCCTTGGATACTACGGTTCTTCTTCTTTTTTTCTCATCCAAAATGAATTCATTTTCAGAGTCATTTGTATATTTCATATCAAGCATCACACAAGTTGAATATGACACGTAATAACTAATGCAGGTGTGTAGTCTAAGGAAAGAGGTGAAATACTGGAAGAGCATGTGTATAATATTTCCAATGTGTATGTCGCCCTTAAAGATAATAAATAAATATCACCCCTTATACATAAATGAAGGAGATAAGAATACTGCACATTCTTTAATCTGTCCTTCATAATGGCCTTCGATGCCATGATTTCTTTCAAATTAGTCGCTTATTTCACCTCTGGGAAATTTGTATTTGGTATCCTTTCCCACTGTTTCAGCGAACGACAAGTGAAGGGATCACTAAAGTTGTGTGTTAGCTATTACGTTTTAAGAAAATATGTATATCTTTAGAATCGCGGTGCTTTCAACCAAACGAAATTGAGTATCACCGATTTTCCTTTGACTTCATGAGCAAACTTCCTATACCGTGAAGTCATGCATAGCTGAAATAGTGTGACGGTTGACAGTCCTTTTAATATCGAGATCAACTCTCAATACTGTTCAACGCCACAAAACTCCGGTTTGAAATAATCTATAACAGTTAGCAAATTATGACATTTGGAATAAATTTACCCATGCACTGATCCATTTCCGTGAAGATCAAAAATGAAACGAAAGAAAGATACGTATCGTTCATTTATAAACGTTTGAATGGTAATCATGCTCAGTATCTAATGGTGTATATTGTCCATGAACAATCTCTTATCGATAAGAATTCATGATTATCAAGGTTATCACAGGGTATGTAAACGCCCGATAGGTGTTTTTGTTTGTTTGTTTTTTTATAGTAAATTGATAAAGAATTTGATGGTTCGTGTTTGACACAATATGGAGTTAATATGGCGACAGGTGTATCTAACACAGTGTAAGTATTGTCTGCTCTCCCCGAGTCAAAGTGCTACATCCCTGATAATGTCTGCCCAGATACCACGTCAGTCAGGTGAGGGCGATATCTAAAAAATGAGTACAGGTGGCGATTTTTCTTTTTTCTTTATCTCACCTTTCCGGGGGTCGGAAGATACAAAAATTTTAGCCTCTTCCCTTTGCCTAAACAAAGCCTCATGAGAAAGCGAAAAAGGTGTAAGGACGTGAAGGTTACGCAATCAAAAGAAACAGAGAGAGAAAGGTGCCTATTATGGGGCATTTGGGGCGTATTATTTCGGTTTTTCTTATCACGCAAAAATGAGGTTAAGCCATGTAAACGAGGCAGTTGGGAGAACCCGGCTGTCTGGCCGGAACAGAGGCTGATTAGGCATAAAAAGAGAAGACAAATAGAGCGACACTTCTTGGACTACTGCCGCGAGTGCACTCACAATATTATTGAAGAAACCCAGCGTTGATAAGCGAATCCCACTGTGAATAAAACCGCCCAAATCAAACAGAAAAAGAACTCTCACAAACCGGGCCGAAGTGGGGGTCTTGTATTAGTGGAGATAAGATGATAATAGGAGGAGAAAGGTAAGAGTTTTTATTTCGAGGACACCTTCTTCACGCTTTAATCAATACGAGGCGCTGTCACTCAAACCAGGCGCTTCTTTCACGTGCGTGTCGATCTAGATGTGAGGAGGTTCGGGGACGGGGAGGGGATGGAGGGTCGGTTTTTTCAATGCACGAGCTAAGCTGATTTGTGAGGAGGTGTGAATCGCTTTATACCTACCTTGTGTCAACCCAGGAGCTAGGGAAGGAAAGGGTGTGGCGGTAGGGTGAAGTACGCCGATCCGCACAGACACTGGCAGCGCATCCAGGAGTTAAACGCCACTCAAAGACCCATGTTTGTTCCTCCTCATCATCCCTATTGATCCGAGCACAAAAATAGTTTTCTTTGGATGAAGGGCCGTTTGAATTAAGCCCTTTTTACAATAGAGAAAAAGAGAAAGAAAAGAGAACTGGGGAAAGTTCTGAAAGGGGGCGGGGGACTATAGACCTATTTGGTTTGAAAACACTATAGTGTATGTCTGCCATATCTGGAGGACTTCCAGAATAGAAGAGCACATGATTTAATTGGTTATGCAATGAGTAAGATGTATTGCTATGTCAGTGTATAATTCAATATGTAATTCAACAATTGATAAGGCACAGTAAAGCCTCCTCCCCCCCCCCCCCCAAAAAAAAGAAGATAATAATAATAATAATAATAATAACTATTTCTTATTGAGCGCTTTTACAGGACCTGATCAAAGCGCTGTACATACATCAACAAACAACATTCACAAAGCATAGGAACATACTTAGTAGTTACAATTGAAATAGTTCAGTCTTGAGTTTCCTTCTAAACATTTCCTCTGAATCACATAGACGGAGTTGTTTTGGTAGAGTGTTCCAGACAACAGATCCAGCATGTGAAAATGTATGTTCGAAAGCTTTGGTTTTTGCTTGTGGGATTTGTAGGACTGTTTTATCTTTTTTGTGACCGGAGTTGATATCTGGTGGCTGTAGGGGTGGTTAGTAGGTTGGATAGGTATTGAGGAGCGGTATTCATCATGCATTTATAGACAAGAAGGGTAGTTTGAAATCGATACGCTCTTTGATGGGGAGCCAGTGTAACTGCTTCAGTAAAGGAGCACTCGGGGATCTTCTCTTTACACCAAGCACCAGGCGAGCCGCTCGATTTTGGACTTTTTGGAGTCTTTTCACATCACTGACATACATATTCAGATATATATATATATATATATATATATATATATATATATATATATATATATATATATATATATCTATGTATATATATATGTATATATATAATTATATATTGTTGAAATAGACATAAACATGAAAAAAAATACCGAAACCGAAAAGGTCTATGCTAGTTCAAAGTACAGCAATGGTCTGCAATGACCTCTGTATCAAGGACTTTTCAAAGCATGGATCGATCTTTTAATTAGAAGAGCAGTTGAAAACAGCCCAGCAGAAAGTAGTAATTTACTTGTGTGTGACGCATGACTAGATTTTATTAATTTAGTTGAAAGGACTAGGCCTACACATTTACCTGTACATTTCCATGTGTACCTTCCTCAACTTTGAGTATTCATAACATAATTTGCATGGAGACCTTTCTAATTTTTGAAATGCCTCAGAGAAGTCAATTTCAAGAGAAGGTCTGAAATGGCCTTCATCTGCACTTGCTCAAATTATTGATGTCAACTCAATAACTAGATTTGTGATAGACCTGTTCGGTTTGAGTGCTTTTTATGTTATTATTATATTTCAGCCATAGCGGGGGGGGGGGGGCTTCAGTATACCTAACAACAGTTAATTTTTGCAGTGACAGAGCAATGCACCTGACTCATTTCATAACCCACTGGGCCATCTTTTCTTTTTATTTTGGAAGCCCCACCCCCCCCCCCTCCTTACCCCAGTTATGGCAGACGTAAGTTACAATGTTTTACAAGCAAACAGGTCTATTGGTGGAGAGCAGCTTCTGATATTCTTTTTTTTTTTCCTTACAATATTCCTGTCCGTCGTCCGGATAACAACAGCGAGCTTTTTAGATCTGTGACGCAAACGCTATAGACGACGCTGTTAGGCTAAAAAAAGGAAAGAAAGAAAGAAAAGTGTTCTGCACTTGCGCAAAGCAGCCTTTTCCATTGTTCAAACCTGGGAGGCTGCGTCATCTTAGCGTTCGCGTCGCAGACCTAAAGCTCGCTGTTAATGAGGTGTGGCTGTCGAATCGAGGACGAGATTCATGGCGAACAAGGCAGCTTCTCTGTGTCAGGGAGAGTGGCATCCATTGGTAAGCTTTTTTTCCCTCCTCAATGATGTTTTACATGTCTTCCAATGAAGACACGCCTATAATGTCATCTAATTCGAATACTGACTTACTCTATGCAAGAAGGTACTACAGGCAAGCTCGCCTAGTACCTCTTTGCCTTATGTCGATTTGCGATCAAGGTGATAAGGAAGTTAGGGAAAAGTTTGAAGAAGCCATGACATACAGTTTCTCTCTTTCTGTCTCTCCGTTTGTCTCTCTCTCTCTCTCTTTCCTTCCTCCCTTTTCTGTTTTTTGTCTTTCTCTCATTTTTTTTTCACACACATACCCATATTTGGTAGGTGTATGAAAAAAGAAATATAAAAGTAACGTACTTTAGACTGATTAAATTCATTTTGTATCATGAATATCAATTGTTTTATAATAGTACTGAATTTACAAAGTATGTGTTTCTTTTCATTGTCATGGATATTGTTACAAATACTGCATAATTTGTGTTGAAACCTAATAAATGAAATGACATGAAATGAAATATGCATACATGCATACATACACGTACAATGACAATAGATATACATATACGTACATCGGTGTGAAAGAACTACTTAACAAAAATGGCAACATATACATCCTCCCACTTTTTCTTGATGTTGTTTCCTCTTTTTGTAGTGGAGATATTGAGTAGGTTATTGCTTTGTCTCCTCTGCACTTTTCGAAGATGATACCGGAACAAACGTCTTGTAAATGGCAGCCATTATTTGCTCAGGTGCAAAATAAAAAAGAAAAGAAAGAAAGAAAGGGACAACACAAAACAAAGCAAAGGGAAGAAAGAAAATAGAAGAAGTAATAACAAAGAACATAATCATCTGAAGGTCACAAGGATGGCTAGGGATTAGTTTATAGAATTGATTGGATCCATATCGCGTCTCTTGCCGTGGCCTCGTCAGGATTGACCAATAGAATGATGGCTCTCATGTTGAGAACATGCAACATACTTTGTTCGATGCCACTTGGCAAACAAGGACACGAAGCCTGCATCCTATCACACATTACAAAGGGGGTAAGTATCTACTAGACAGTGTAACGGCCTTGGACTTTGCCAAACCTAAAGTGGCCGAGGGCTATCCCCTTCTTACTCCGGATATCAAGATTGATGACGAGAGCATTAGGAAAATAACAAATTGCTTGCAAAGGATAAATCTTCTCTAAAATTCAAAAAATTTCAAAGTTATTTTGCTACCCATTCAAAACTTTTTTTCTCACCCCCTTTTGAATGTGCCGTCGCTAGAAATAATCAGTCACGTTGGTCAATGTAGGCTCCTATAAGGAGTGAAAATCACCTGAATATCGTACAAAATTATCTTGGTTTGTAACAGGTAAAGCATTTGTAAAGGGGAAAATTTCTTCCTAAACTAATGTTCCATGTTCAAGAAATGTCCGTCACACCCGCCTTTTTCCCCCGTCTTAGAGAACATGGTTCAGCATGGAAATGTGATTTTTATCTTATCATATAAACATGCTTGTTGTTGTTCTTTTTATTTCGTCATTTTTTTCGGATGACGGTGAACACGTGAAGTACATTGTATTTGCATGTCGTTATGTATCATTTTTTTAATTCATGATGAAGTTAATAACAATTATGTGAATTTCATTTAGGAACTTCATTACTGAAACTGTAAGAAAAGAAGGAAAAATATTTGACAATGTGACATCCATATCAATGTTTTGTCACATGGAAAGGCAATTTCCATTGGATTTTGGGTTGTTGTTTTTTTACCCAATGTTAGATGGTTTGGGTCACATACAATTGACTATCAAAAACACATACAGTATAATTATGGCCTATAATAGGTAAATGAACATACGTATAAACACACACAAGCACACTTTTATGATTGTGCTGTATATAGGATGGCGGTGTTCACTCCATGGCTTCGGATTATGGCGTTTACTGACACCTCATCATGACCAGATTACTAAGTGATATAAAGCGAGTAATTCAGTGCACCAGTCTGCCCAAATATACACACAGACTGGTTGAAAATCGGACAGCCATCACGAGACAGACAAGCGGTAGTCCTTTCAGCGTTCTCTCAGTCTTGATGAAGAGAGCCCGTTTATTGTGGCCGTGTTATTTGTTTATCATAACAACAAACCACTCATCTGGCGTGTGTATGGTCATTAAAAGAGTCCAAGCATTATGCGTCTGTGGCAAAAGCGCCCTCCTCACCTGGCTCGCATTTAATCAATTTCGTTCGCACATCCACTTCACCTGGAGAACCCTTCATCCGTGGCGTCCAACTGTGCGCTGATCTTATCGCTACCAGGCACAAGCCGTATAGGGTCGTATAGGCAAGATCCATCTCTTATCCACCAATCGATCCACTTCAAGCTTCTGACGTCACGACTAATTACCTCCAATAAGGTTATCACAAACTGTCACTTATTCCATTCAAATCGTTGGACTCCCCGCTGGAGGGTCTTTATCCTTCGAAACCAAAGTCTGTCGACGCAATCACTCTCACATACGAAAAGAAGGGAGAGGGAGAGAAATAGATCTAGAATAGCTGAACTGCTTTTATTAGAGGAAAGGGATGATCGATTTTTGTTAACGTATTGTGCTCGAGTTCCTGTATAACTGTTGAGGTTCATCCAAAAGCGGTAACAATCATTTAAGTGGATTGTCTATCCGGGGCTTTGTCGAGCGTGTGGAGAGAAAGTTTGGATGTTTTATTGCACAATAATGGCACAAAGATTGGTTTGTGGTCAAAAGAGATCAAATGTTTGCTTGCCGTCCCGCTAATGCTCCTATTATCTCGGCAGATGTGGTAGTTTTAGAGAGTTGCCAAGCTTTTGTCCAAGGGATTTCCATCCCTCTCTCGTTACAAGAGTAATGGATGGATTTCTCAATGACCCCAAAACGAGGGGCTGACCAACATAATTGACCGGAAACGAAGCTGTCAAAAGGGATAATAGGATAGTACAAATAGCGGTCGATATTAGGCGTGTCATTCAATATCACCATTTTGCTGGAAGTATACTGTCTTCAGCCCGTCGCCTCCTAGAGATGGTTACAGTATTTCCCGTAGACTTAACACACGAAGCACAGGGTTCCCGTGAGCAAGGGGTTAATAAACTTTCATACACTGAAATCACTCTATTCATGTACAAGGTTTAACTGAAGAGGTGGAGATTGCTTTGTCGTCACTCCCCCCCCCCCCCTCTCCCCACCCATCGGTCTCTTCATCATTACTTTCAAGTAAGCTAATAGGCCTACTTGATGATTTATAAGCTTTGGCAAACATAGTTATACTCCTCGTTCATTATCAAGGTCTATGAAGGCAAAGAGAGCTAACATCAGAACACGTGAACGTTATAGCTTTGATGTCTATCGATTCTCAGATTCGCGCACAATCACTGGCTTGAGAGTGCGTTAAGTATGAAAAGAAATATCTATTAAAATCAATCAATATTGGATTTTGGAAACGTAACGCAGGAGAGGAAGTGAAGGAAGTAGAGACATTAAAGAAGAGTGGAGAAAACAAAAAGGAGAGAAAAAAGCAACAGGAGAAGTGTGAGATGGGTAAAGGGAAGAGAAGAGAGGAGTAGAAGAATAGGAGGCGAGGGTGTCAACATTTTGAATCTAATCATCCTGACATTTTAAGCAACAAGAGCTCAAGGAAGGCATACCTCGTTGCTAGTGTTTATTCCTGGCATCTGTGATGGTATTGACGGAGAAAACAATCTGATAATCAAAGGAATTGATGACGAAGATGTGGAGACCGGAGAGAGATTGGTTTGATTACTAGATTACAACATCCTTCGACCTACACATCACTTGCTGCATGGGCTCTTTTGCAGGTCGCCATAATTCGCGCCAAAGTTGGACATCGCCGCTGTTTGGCACGCCTTAATTAACAGGGTAATGCGACGGTAATTACTCCGCATCGCTTGGAACAAACAGGATTACTCGAGAGGGGAATATTGAGATAGATAGCAGTGTTTGTCCAACTCTATTCCTGGTCCCTATATCGCACCAATGAATATTTCAATTAACGAATTCCCCGGCGGTTGTCCTTCGCTTGCGGACTACATCAATCCGTGCTTTTCGGACGAATACACTGCGACAAAATATCATCCATCCTCCTCTACTTAACGCGAAAGAGGTCTGAATAAGTTTATATTTGCTTTCTTGTTATCTTAATTTTGCTTTCATTTTTTTTCTTGTTTATCACTTCTGTAAAACTTAATCAAACAATACAAAACAATGACGAAAGAAAAGTGACTAAAAGATATATACTTCATCAAAGGAGCAAAAATATGTTAAAATAATATGCATTATTTATATCATGCTTGAATAGAATATATTTTATAATATCATATACATACACTCCTCCAACAGACAAGAGATGAGAATGTGAAAAATATGACTATGCTTCCAAAGTGGTCCTTTTTTACGTTGTTAAACCAAATTATCCATTGCAAATATTTCAACATTGCAAGTTATTTTTTCTTCAATCAACATGATACTCATCAGCTATATAATTGACTTTTATTATTGCGGTATGATGGGAAACCCCCCCCCCCCCCCCTGTGACTTACTGTATCAACAAAATCAAATTGATTGTCTATGAATACACTATCAGTATTTTACAATATCAAACGACTGTGAAGATGAGACAATGTAAACGGACTTGAACAAATCCCATAAGCAGTAATTTTCTATAAACTTGCCGACTCCAAAGATAACATCTTCTTGATTTTTGTAAAATATTCTTGTCACAAAATAACTTTTACCGCTTCTTGGAGAACATATTTTTATCTTTCTGATATATTAATTCAATGAAATTCAAATAAGATTTTATTTCCAATAGCACATTTTTGGATGTGATGAGACCTTATCCATGCCTTTTAAGTAATGAGACCTTACCCCTACTCTTTATAATGTTAAAGGGAGGGTACAGTATTGGTGGAGATGAGAATTGGGCTTTTAACTTTTTGCGAGATACCAAAAAAGCACTTACAAAATAGTACAGAGCATACCATTTTAATGGATTGAGGAATCCAAAGTTTATTTGATGAAAATCAGGTTTGGAATGACTGAAACATCCAAAAACAAAGTAAAACAAAGCGATCGTAATAAAGTTTGGGTCCCACACTTTACGAGAATCGCTCCGTTTTGGATATTTGAGCCATTTCAAAACCAATTTTCATCAAATAAACGTTGAATTCCTCGTGGAATTACATGCTCTTTCATATTTCATATAATGTTTCTCATAATCTCACCAAAAAATGTTAGAAACCTGAAATTAGGTCTCAACCAAAACCATACGATCCCTTTAATGACGCTTGTGACGTTGAAATACTTCGAAGGTTGAGGTTGGACTCGAGCAAAGCGTTAAGACATGGAGTCGTTCTTTCTCGTTGATGAGAGAACTTATTAAGGTAAAGCTACAGCGGCGTGATCTAAAAAAAAAAGCACATACACACATACACACACAAACCGACTCCTACATTTTGGTCAATTCGCTCGGTTTCTCGACGAGGGAAGACTGGCCCATTCAACGAAGAACTCGAGGGGAATTGAGTGTCATCTATCTTCACGGCTTTAAAAAGCATCTAGGCGTATACTGAATACCGTGCTTCTCTGCTAAGATCAAGGTATCTCACCAAAACATCATCCTGGAAAGGTGCACCGACATCAGTACGGACGTTTATTTTATGCTAGCTGGAGCGGAATAAGCAATGGGTTAATAGTACAAGCAAAGCAGCTTTCTTGGCGCATCTGACGTCAAGTTCCATCTCTTGTTTATGGACACTCAGGCCCCATCTTTCCTCTGTTATGCCTGCCTCCTCTTCTTCCTCGCTTTACCTACAACGCCTTGTATTGATTTGATTCTTTCGCCTCTTTCTCACCCACTCTCTCTTAAACATCATCATCATCATCATCACCACCACCACCACCATTACAATCATCATCATCATCATCATCATCATCATTATCGTCATCATCGTCATCATCATCAGTGGAGACGCTGTGGCATAGTGGATAAGACTCCGAACTCCCAATCATGCCAATCGGAGGACCCGAGTTCGATTCCTGCCCAGTGCTTACGTCCTTAGACAAGATGTTTTTACATACCATGTCCCTCTCGGCCCAGATGTATAAATGGGTAACTTTTGTTATTATCTCAATAGCAGTTCCCATCTCTAAACTTATACAAATTTGTCTTCCTTTGCGTATTGTCGATTATTGATCACTTCAATTGTTACAACCAACGGCATCGTCGGTCGAATTCATGATATATTCGTACTCCATTTGCCCGGTGATGTCCCTTTCTCAAACTTTTCATCTGGCTCCACGTTCTCGTCTATTCCATAATTCTCACCTTCTTATATTCGCCCTAAACTGTCTACTTCTGGACAGTGTACGAAGCATCATACGACCATGTTTTCCTGACTCGATCCATGCTCGATCGTTTGATTCAGTTTAGCAGCTATAATGAAAGAGCGTGACAATAAATCGCAGTTAATATTCTTCCCGATTCTAATGGCAAGCCTGTTTTCCAACACCTGTGGTGGGATAGACTTTTTGAAAGCAGTTAAAAAATGGCAACTATACGCATAAGAATATGTGATGGATGCACGAGAGCTCGGACGTTTATTGCGATGATGCTTGCGCGGCATCTATTACCATCTTTCTCCATCGTTCTCCTCTCTCTCTCTCTCCCTCTCTCTCTCAATCCCTCTCCCCATTATCCATCACACCTTTCCATCTACACTGTGCATCTAATTTTCTTTCTCTCTCGAGACATATATCTCTATATATTCAATTATGCATATATGTATGTATGTATGTATGTGTGTATGTATGTATGTATGCATGTATGTATGTATGTATGTATGTATGCATCTATCTATCTATCTATCCGTTCATCTATCTGTATTCCTATAACATATTTGTTAATCTGTCTATTCATTTAGCTACCTACCAATTTAATTACGTACCTATCTACATAATTATCTTTATATCTATCTATCTTTATCTTTACATATCTATCTATCTATTTATCTATTTATCTATCTATCCATCTATATATTCATTTATCTATATACCTATGTATTTTCTCTCTCCATAGACCTCCTCCTGCTCTCTATCTTTCTCTCCCTTTCTCCATCTCTTCTTTTCCCTTTCTATCTCTCTCTGCCCTGCATCATCCCTCGACTGGCTGTGACGCCTGTTTCCTATATCCCAGCGAGCAGAGGGATAACGGATCAATCGGCCGCTGTCTTAGAAACGAGGACCACGGGAAGACAGCGAGGGGTAACAGTGGACGAAAAGCCCCCGCGCCACCTGAATCCGCCAACGATCCAAATCCGGCAACATTGTTTCTGACAATCGCGCCGAAATCTACACCCGATTGCGCGCAAGTTGTTGTTTCTGTTTTTTTCCCCCATCAAAACATTAATTATCGTTTCGTCCTGCCATTCTCCATGGCACGAGCTGTCAAACTCTAGAGGGTGTCTTTTTTTTTCGATTTGCGAAATGGATGCGTCCCCCTCATATTTATTAGGGGGACTATCGGATGATGATAAGGGTTCGATAAACGGCGATGCAGTCCCTTTGCTTAGAAAATAACTCCACGCCGTCCAGTCGAAAGGAAAGCTTTCGGTCATGTATTTATTCAAGTGCGTCGGGATAAAACGCTCCCGGAGCGGTGAAACTTGGAGAGGTTTTACCCGGCAGGTGCGGTATATCATTGTCCGGACATCAGGAGGGTAATAACGAGCACTCTCCGCCGGTCCGCCGTTCACTCTCTCCCCCTCTCTCCTCTCTCTCTTTCCTTGTCTCTCTGCTCCCCCTCCCTCCTCTCATCTCTGATGATAGGAGATGCCTTTGACCTTAAAAATCCAGCTAACGTTTGATTTCTAATATTGTCCAACACGCGTCGGCGTATCATGGCCTTTTTACCATTTTTCACCTTTTTACACCGTCTGATGTGATTTACAGATTTGAACGTATAAAAAATACGTTTTAGATATTTCTTCTTGTTATTGTTGTTTTTGTCCAGCCCTGGTGGTTCACAATACATGGAATATAATAATTACATCGGCCCAATATCACAAAGTCGCTGAGTAGCAGGACAGTGTGAACAATGATTTATTCCTCTTTATTCCTCACAATGAGCACAATAATGATTGTAAGTTTAGTATCTTACTTTGTTCTGCTGGCAGATGAACATGATAATTCACTGGAATGTTATTGAACTGAATTGAACAGAATCAAACTGAACTAACTCAAATTGATTTGAAACGAATTGAACTTTTGCTGGTGGATGAACATGATAATTCACTTGAATGTGATTGAATTGAATTGAACTGAATCAAACTGAACTAACTCAAATTGATTTGAAACGAATTGACCTGAATTGAATCAAATTGATTTGAAGCAAATTGAATTGAACTGAATCAAATTGAATTGAATTGAACTGAATTGAACTGAATTGAACCGAACTGAACTGAACTGAATTGATCTGAATTAAACTGAATTGAACTGAACTGAACTGAACTGAATTGAATGGAATGGAATGAAATGAAATGGAGGGGAATGGAATGGAATTGAGTTGAGTTGAATTGCACTGATGGACTGAAATTACTCTATTGAGTCATTACATCGTCGCGTCATAATGGCAGGTGTCGTGGTCCCTTAGGTGCACACAACAAGGTCTTGGGTTCGAGCCCAGTCGTAGAACTCGTCGTGTTTTAAACAGGTCACTTCGTCCACAGATCTCCGCTCCATCCAGATGTATGTGATGGGTACACGAGAGGAAGGTGGGTGTGAATATAGTTGGAGTTATAGCGCATGCATGTGCTGTATGACTCGAGCAGCAGCGGGGCCAGTGAAGACCTTCAGGGAACGGAGTGGGTGCACTGTAGGTGAGGGTTTGAATGGTATTTCATCGTGGAAAGCTTTCAGTAATACGATGTGTTTGAAAAGCAGACTGCAATTAATGATGAGAACACAGAAGGTACATGTAATAATAACTTAAATGGTATACTGCATAGTAGCAATCGCAATAGTAGAAACTGTTGTATTAGCATTATGATTATTATTATCGTTATCGTCATCATATCAGCACGTCTACTTACTTTGGATTTGCAAAGATTAAACCTGATTTCAGTTCTCATGTCGGCACACTTTTACAAGTTTTGTTTTCTCATGTCCCAGCAGTATACCAGTATGGCGCATCACGTGATTTGGCGTGAGCTAATACGACCTCAGCATGTTAAGTGCACAATCATCGTTTAGGTTTGATTATTTAACATTTGACGTAGGGATTTTTTTTCCCCTCCCGTATTTACGAAGGGATTCGAGCGCCCGCACTGTAAAAATACAGACACAGACGAAAATAGAGCCGGGTCCTGATCACTTCTGTCATGAGCTACGTCGGTCGAAGATTGTGGTTGACCATAAGGACTAGAGGAGAACTTGGAGGACCAAAGGAAATAATTTTTGATAAATCGAGGCGATAAGATGAGTTTTGTTTGAAGTGGGACGAGGAAAACATCAACGATGAAGAAAGCTATCATCGAGAAGGATTACGTTACCAGACCTGGACGGGGTTTGCAAGACCTCCTGACCCAATTTGTACCCCTGAATTACTCTTCCTTATGAGGCGGTTGGGCATGAAGGCTTTTGTCATGAACATTAAAGGGTAACAGCTCTTTACCCCAACATATGAGTGGGTACAATTAATTTTCATATGAAATTATTTTTATAGAAAATTCACATTCCCTCGACTTCTAGCTGTCATTTGTTGAGGATAACATTTTGTCCCTGCCTTTTGCAGGAGGTAAGTCGAATGCTCTTTCATTGTGCTACAAAAATGAAAGAAGTTGAATTTCTTTATAATTATTTTCTTTGTGTCGTTCTACTTCTATTACATCACGTATTCCTGTAGCCTTCTTATCAAGTGATGATGGCGTATGAGTTTGACCAAAACGTTTATGATTTATAACTTTTGAACGGATCGTCCAATTTTCCTCTAACTTCACTTATGCGCTTCACTCATATTTCTGCATTTACATCATCCAAATGCACATACACTCCCAGGTTTGTTTGTTTTTTCTCTATGTCGATATTGAGCTTTATTTATTTCTATTAATCGAACTATCTATGTCTGTCTATCTCTCTATCCACTACTGAGTATAATGATTTCTACTGATTTTTCTTTTCCAGGCCATAAGATTCCACATCTTGCATCCGGAAGATTCCGACAATTGTAGATAAGATAATTTGCCATCTTATTATGTAATCATCTGCATGGCCATCCTGAAGATGGAAGAAATGGTTTTGCATCGCCCAGAAAAAAAAAGTGACAGGACAATTAACAAACCAAAGTAATCACATGAGAAAACCAATCAAATTGATGAATTAATCATAATCAAACACAATTACACACATTATTTTTATTCATCATTATTTTCAATTTTTCCATTTTAAATGAAACTGCACCTGCCAATTCTGTAATACGAGCTCCTCATGTTGAAGAGATTGTGCTAACATGACACCTTGATTGAGAAATCACATAGTGGGGTTGTAGTTTGCCTGGCCTTAATTCAGTATTCCTATCCAATCATTGAAATAATGGCATTTACAACAGGATGGTCATTGTCTTAACGACAGGTGATACCAATGTATACCTTACTTCAAGTGCGAGAAGTAAAAATTATCATAAGAAATGATAATGCTTTTTTCTCTCGGCCGTCGAACTGATCGACACTATAGCAGTAAATGTTACCATACCGTAACACCTCATAACTTACCGCTACAATTGGCATCGTACTGCCAAATTAATCATTTACGTCTCTGATGATCGCCAACATCATATGATATTGACAATGATATTGGCGTTGTCATTGCCGGTATTGTGTACGAAATCACTACGATAATTATACGTTACATCATTCACCCGATACACGATTACCCGCTGGCCATGAACATTGTCGTCGTCGAAACGACCGGCTATTGTGATGATGTATCAAGGCAATGATAGCAGTAGAATAAATGCGTTACTTTTCCGATGGCGTCTAGTCAATACAATCTAATCTAAGTGTTGCATTCAAAATCAACCCAAAAGTTTGAAATGAAGCATAGGTTCATAAAAAAACAGTGATAAGTAAGCCGTTATGATCCGAGCTTTCTTTTTGTCGAAACACGGTCCTCTTTCCACATCTAAAGATGCAAGTAACTCTCCTCAGCCAGTGTGATTACTTTCTTTAAAAAAAAAAAGAAAATAGATACCGACAGTAATTGACAGTTCCGAAGTTTAAAGGGAGAAACGAATTCATTCAATTGCCTCTTGATTTTTAGCTTCAAATCCCAGGTAAAGCTCTGAATTATCACAGTCCAACAAAAAGAAATGCATAAAAGAATAGAAAGAATCAAGACCAATCTCACCAAATATAAATTTTCTCTCTCTAGATTACACCAGAGCTGAATTCTTCATGCATTCATCCTAATATTTATGGAATAAATTGTACTTGTTAACAATAGTAATTGATTCGCATTCGAGACCAGCCTAATGATGACTGTTTCATAATATGCCGTCTACTTCTGAAAAGCTAATATAATAAAATGGAAGGCAGTCTGCAAGGGCCCTATGTTTTTGTCATGAGATGTTTGCCAGCTTCCTCAGTTGTAGCTCTCAATCAGAGCGCGGGGAGATATGATTGGATCAACTAACACTGGATGACGACGGATCCAACACCAATAGGCGAAGATTGACCCTTTTGCAGTAGATCCTTTTGCAGTGGTTCGACGACCTGCTGGAATCACAACTTGGAGGGGCAGGACACAAAATCCCTACAATCAACGTGATAAAGAACTGTTGAGTCATGGTGGATAGGACTAGATGGCTCTCAAACTTGCAGCCCCCTATCAGAGTCCGTATGGCTCAGTGCGTCAGTATCCCTATACGTAAGGCGAGGAATTTTGTCCTCATTGCCTTGACTTTCGGAAGGGACTCGAAGCCACCAGTCATTTACTCGATAGCCTACAATCCAATGTTTCCTTATTAGTCTAGGGAATATCTACAACGTCAAGTTTTTGGAGAGTAGCACGTCTGTGGTTCCATGGAAAATGTATTTGTGCTGTATTTGTTCTGTAATGTACGCTTTCGCCTCCCTGTTTCCTGAGAAAGAACCCCCATCGGCAAAATGGTCGTAAATGTCAAGCACTAAACTGGAAACCTTTGTCCCGGCGTCTTTCAGGGCTGAACACATCACAGTTGAATTCTTTCAGAACATACTTGTTGAATCAAGCTTGATTCGGACAGAAAATAAGATTGCCTTAATCAGACTTTTAATCCGTTACGAGGCTCTATTTACATCTCCATCGGAAAACAAAACAAAACAGAAACACACAAACAAAAAAGCGCTCAATGATGTTGGTTAAAGTTGCTTCTTCTCACCCGGTTTACATAGCTTTATGATTCATTCTTACAGGTGGATTTTCCCCTCTTCGACTCATAATAATCATGAATGTGTGAGATTTCGATGTGAAATATCGGCGCTCAGACCCGGACAGCCTTGCGCAGATGGCTGCATTTACATGGTAATATCTCCCTTTACCAATATTGAGAGTTGCTATCTGGAGGACGAATTACGGGAGTAAATCTTGATGAATAACACCATGGCAAAGATCACAGGAAATGATGATGAGAAAGTAAGAAAAAACAGAAAGACTGCTTTGAGGTTTCTGGGATGCCATATCGCTGTTCTGGATTGGGTCTAATGCAACGGCAGCTTTACCGCCGAACGCTGCCCGAGACAATTGCCGAGATTGTGTCGAATCGCGGGAGAGACAGCGAAACGTCGCGAAACAAGAATGAATAATTCATCGAATTCATGGCTGTTTTATTTCGCCAGGGAGACGGGATTAGCTGCAAAATGTCACGGAGATAGCTTAGCTGGTTAAGGCAAGGCGGAAACAGCCCCCGACAAGAGGCATTTCGCTGAGTAAAACGTGGCCCGGGAGCTGGGTAGGGTAGGGTGACGATTATCGGCACGCGTTTTCGCGAGGCTGCCGGGGGCCTCTGCTAAGATACGCCACAGGTGACGTTAAGTGAATTCTCCTCTTGAAGAATCATCATTCGCTCATGTTTATGCATTCATCCCAAACTCATATACCCCTCCCTACCCCCTTTTCTTTTCTTTTCTTTTTCTCCTTCCTCCATCTCAAGCTCATGGCCAATTATGCCGGCACGGGCACGCCGAGTATACGGGCAGCTTTACGCACTGCGTCGGGTTGTCGATAACAAAAGCGCTGGTCTGGAGCTAGGGCCATTCCGTTTGAAAACGGAGGGATTTGCATGTGCTAATCTTGCTTTCTCCTTTGACATTTGATGGATGTTGAGTCGCATTTTTTTCCATAAGGAGCTTAAGGCAGAGACGACGGGGAAAGGCGGGGATATGCTTTTTTTCCTCATTGTGTTTTTTCGGCATTCGCCATTAAAATTTATGACAGCAATTTCTGGGGCGCATTCGTCTTGGTTCTTTGCACGTTGCTTTAATTTTTTCTCTCTTTCTCTCTGCTTCTCTCTTTTCTCTTTTACCTCATCCAGATTCTGTGCCATGATGATAGAATGTGTGGATTACTGGAAATATGCTCCGGTTAATGCCGAGCTCGAGCCCTGCTAACGTGGCGCTCGAAGACCCTTTCATTCGTCATCCAGCCGAAAAATAAAAAATGTTAATCGAATCAATGAAATCGCCGCGGCAAAATGTTTTAACAGTCGATCTGAATATGGAACGGTGGGCTTACAAACAAAGTTGGCTCTAAACATACACACCGCACACCCACATAGATCACACACACGCACGTACGCAAAAGCACACACGCAGTTAAAAAAAAAAAAAAAAAAACCCGGTATACCCCAAAATTTGATGATGCTCAATCTTATTCAGCACCTGCCTGCGCGCTTGAGGAAAGCATAACTTTAAACCCTCCGTGCATTATTGCCACAAGCTCAATCTACAATAAACCAGAGGAGAAATGGGGCTAATACTGATATTACTTCCTTCTGTCTATTCAGAGTAAGTTATGTGGCAGGATCTGATGTTATGTGAATGACAATCTAAGTACTCGTGATGGTTGACGAAGAGAACATTGCATGAACAACAAAAATATCCGTTGTCGATTCGTTTGCTTCATGAGTTGCACAAAAGTTCTGTTACCATAAGAATAGTGAGAAAAGGCAGAATTTCCCATACACATCGCCGGAGATTGTTTTCATCATTTATGTTGTTTGTTTGTTCTTTTGTTTCATGCCAAATTCCCCTGTCATCATCGGTGTAATAGGCTACAATTTCGTTGTTTCCTCATAACATCGTTTGTTTGTTAGCTTGTAGTTTGTCATTCTGTTTGTGTATTCCGTTACTGTCACTCTTGATACGGCAAGATATGTCATCGATCATCTCATTTACAGAACTCTATTTGGAAGGCTTTTTACTTATACTTCTTGCAATATATATCTTTATATATAACGTATGCAGTTGTAAACAAGGGACCAGCTGGCGTTATGAAGGAGAAAGACAAAAAGGGGAAAATGCGTGGTCTAAGCAAATATTTCGTCTTTAACTGTTCACACGAAATGCTCTGTTTCAAACATAATGTTGCCATTGACCTGGTAGAGGATTGCGCTTCTGCATATTATGGAATCCATCCTTGACTTTTTCTTGATTTACGAGGTCAATTTTCTGTTGTTGTTGTTGTTGTTTGTTTGGTTTTGGGGGGGTGTTTGTTTGTTTGTTTGTTTCTATCACTTTAAATAAGGTGGCAGCCAGGTACATGTTATAGCAATATGGGTTACTCTTGACCTCAAATAGCAAGTGCTATAGGATAAGTGATGGCACTTTATGTAGGCCTAATTTGCTGGTAAAATATATATATGTACCAGGTTGATTTCTATCATCAATATTCTTTTTAATGCGATATGTGTGAATAACATCCTAAGCTTATTGGAAACTAAAAACAAACTTGAATTTTGTTGTTGTTTTTTTCAATAGCAGTAGTAACTTCAAGATTTTTCGCACAAAAAATTGACAATTTCTGTCTTCGAATCTAAACGCTCCTTTATCATGTTTATACAAGCCAGCTTTGATGCAGATTCACAAATTATTCAACAAAAGAAACTCCGTCTGTTCCCAGCAGGTTGCCATGTGATTCGTTGTTAGGTTATTTCTTAATTCAAGTTATCCTACTCTTGTGGGTGTAGTGGACATCGTAATTTTCCACTGCCTAATTGTACACTAATTTATATTTTTGAACGGTGGGTTTATTTAGTCATATCTTCATGAATAATTCTTTATGCTTTTGGAAGGACACTCTGAGACCGAGTACCTCAGTCTGTTGTTACCGTGAAGGTAAAGTAGATTCTCAGGTAATGTTCTTTTCTCCCGGAAATTTTAAATCAAAACGAAAAGCATACATACATGTTTGGACACGAGAACATGGTCTTATACCAAATGGTAATGTAGCAATAACCACTGATATAGCTACTGACTAACGGCATAGGTGATATCGGCGATAACCGCAAAATATTTCAGACTTCTCGATACTTCTTGAGTCTTAACCCTGGAATCATAAAGAAGAAGAACAGAAGAGCAAAAAGGACAAAAAGTATTGATAGGAGGAGGGAGAAAAAGAGAAAAGGGTGATGACGGCGACGTCAGTCATGGTAAAATGACGAAAAAAATAAACCCCAGAAAAAACTGCGTTAAAAGATGCCCAAAATTATACTCAATGTATAACTGATATAACCTCAGGGATTAAAGACAAGAGCAGTAATGAGATGAGGCAAGCAACTAATATCAGCATTCAGAATCGTCGTTTCTGGTCCCATAACCGTCTGCACATTGTCACACCACCTAGGACTGTACAACAACAACCGACCCCAAACATCCAACGTTGGCCGACTTGGGAAATGTTCGCTCTGCATCCGGCAGCATTACCTGTTTGGCAACCTTCGTTCGGCGTGCGCCGATTATGTTTCGCGTCGCAATGACACTACTCCCGCGACCATTTGTTTATAACATTAGGATTTATGGGCAGGCGAAAATGTTTCTTTGACTGCGTGTTCGACTCGTAAATTGTCGTTATCGTCACGTCGCAGTCACCACTTATAACAACGTCGTATATTTCAAACTCTCTTCCTCTCTTCCTCTCCCTCTCTTTATATCTGTATGTTTCTCTCACCATCTCATCTCTTTTCCCCCGTCTACTATATTTCTTCGATTTACACCTTCCTTTCCCCTTTTCTTCAACCCTCGCATTTATCAATATCACACACAGTAATGCACAGACACACTACCTTTCAAACTATATATATAATTATATTTGTAGTCCGCGTGTTGGTACCAGTATAGAAAAGATGACGAAGTAGAAATATATATATATATATATATATATATATATATACGTTAGTATTGATTGATATAACATTTCGTTTTGTGTTTGCCTGTCTATCCCACCTAAATCATACGACTGAAAACGATTCACGAAGAGATACTTGTATCCAAATGATATTGGATCTTAACAGTAGTGACGGTGGTGTGTGTGTGTGTGTGTGTGTGTGTGTGTGTGTGTGTGTGTGTGTGTGTGTGTGTGTGTCTGTGTTTGTGTGTGTGTGTGTGGAAGGGAAGGTAGATGGTGACTTAAATCAGCAGAATGTCAATAACATGGTGTGATTCGCTTGTAAACAAGACATGAATCAGAGCATTACAACCGTGGTGTAAGTATAGTGCTCGTATTCCTACTCACAAGTCATGGACGCCTCAACCGTAAATATTGTAGTTGGGTGCATGTATCGCGCAGCACACCCGCAGATCTTACGAAACTGAAAATGTGTGTTTTTATCAAGACCCTTTCAACTTGTTTTTTTTTTATATCAAGAAGTCTTTTTAGACACACGGAAGGTTTGCAGTCACACTGATGATACACTACTGACGATGGTTATGATGAGGTGAAAATCAATAAGTAACGATAGTAGTTGTAATAATGATAACAATTACAATAATGATACTACTTTTACTACCGATTATGATAATATAAAAATGATAATGGTAATGACACTAATACAATTACCACAACTACTGATAACAATAATGATAATAATAGTATTGATAGTAATAATAATAACAATGATGATGATAATAATAACACTAATAATAATAATTATTATTACGATCATTATAATTATAATAATTATTATTATTATTATTATTATTATTATCATTATTCTCATTATTGTTATCATTAATGATAATAAAAAAACCAATGACAGCTATAAAAATATCAATTTCAAGTAAATTCACATTTATTTCCACTTTGACGTATAAAACTTGACACAAACTGAACACGATTAAGTCAATACGAAACAATTACAAAGTAGAGATTACCAACTTTAAAATGAGTAAATATACAACCTAATGCATAAACGAAGAAGAAGAAGAAAAAGAAAAAGATAAACACGACGTAAAAAAGTAGGAGAGAAGACGTTAAATATCACTGTTGATGATATCAGTGATATCGGAAAGTATTCATAGTGTTGATTTCATCCTTTTTTTAATCAGTATTGGTTTCTTAATTTTATCGATATTGTTCCATCATTACTAAAAGGAGCCGTGGTATAGATTGGCATGACATCATTTTCACAGCTTGCAGGATGCAAAGCTATGCTTTAACTGCTCTCGTTTTGGTGACGTTGTGGCAAAGTCCGACAGTTAACTCGGTGTTCCTCTCTCGTCGCTTCCACCCTCTGGCTCTCTCCACCCCTACCCTCCACCCCTACCCCATCTCTCCCATGGCCGACAGCGTTGTAGTGCGCGCGATTTTGACATAAATGCCCACCCATTCTTCCTAATATTGTGTCGTGGTGACAGGAGTCATTTATGCGTGTTCTTATTACTAACCATCTCAAAACCGCATTCTCAAAACGTTATTGACGCTGCTTTACAAGCAGGATGCGGACAGAAATTAGTTAATCATTTTTTTCAATAATGGCAACTTGGGTTTATTTTTCGGGTGGGGAATCGGTCTGCTCGAACATTTAACCTTACAATTTATTTTAACGGAGGCACAATATCTAATCAAAACTGTGTGAGGAAATGGAAGTCGAACACACGTTTTCCCATCTCGCTGAACAATGGCAATAAATGGCCGTGAAAATAAGAGCATTGAAGTGATGAGTGTATACAATAACAATTATGATTTACGTCATTATGTTCGGCAAGACGTGAGCGGCAATTGTCGGTTCCGGTGGTACGCTCATGTGTATCAGGCTGCAGGTCTTGCACGAGTGGAGAAGGTGACCTAATGTTAATGTCATCAAAACTTCCACAATACAAGAGTTGGCTTCAGCGGAAATCATACCTATGAGATGATTATAATCTTCCCACAGAGACCAGTAATGAGTGGGTGTTTGTCAATCATGGAAGATGCGTTTGTTTAATGAGCAACATAGCCTGAAATGACGTATGCATCTCGTTTGTCTAATCCTTCGTGTGTAAAAGAGGAAGTAAACAAACATGTCATGGAAGAGTCGTGGTCCTATGAAACATCACGTGCGACACGGACAGAACGTAAACCTCACGAGATTTCCAAGGTAAGTTCACATCTGATTTCCGTCGTCAGAAGGGTATCTGTGCTTGGGTTTCGAACCATAGACCTAAGTCATCTGTATTGATCACCAGCTGGTCGACTCAAAGCGTTGCTTTGAATCTGTTCCATGAAGACTACGTACATGTAAATGCTTCTATTATTTATTTTCGAAATGATCACGTATTTTTGTTTGTTTGCGTTTTAGTAAGGTGACATTTTCCTACCATTCTCTCGAACTGGATTAAATTGAAAATGACATTCGAGATAGTCCCTCCAATCTCTTTGCTTCAAGGCTGCCGCAAATTGAGCAAAACAAACTCGACGATTTAAAAGCGTACATAATTGAAACAAGCAAACAACACAAATTAAGCTTGCAGTTCCTGGTTGCAAGTAAGCGCGCAAGACCAACTCTTGAGGCGGGCTTGTACCTCGAGCCTAATTCAACATCGTTTGCAAAGGAAGTGACCCGGAACGTTGGGAAATACCAAGAGAGTTTGCGCTCTCTGCGGAGGTTTGCTGGTACGAACTATGGTAGACTTCGAAAGTTCTCTGATGACTGAAGGCTTATGAAAACGTCATAACAATGATAACTATCGCAGATGCAAGTCGTGGCGATAAGCGCTTAAAGAATTCGAAGTGATGATCGGAAAGGCGAAGAGTTTTTGAGAAGTGATTTGATAGCAAGGGGAAGTTAAAGAGGTGAATCGGTGAGGTGGGATCGATGTAGGGATATCTTTCAACGTAACGTTTGCAAGGAGGTCGCGTCGACCTTATATTTGGGTAGCTAGTACAGACATGATATACTAAGTTATAACATAAATCTGGACTGGGATGGCGTGCTACTTTCTTAAATTGATAAGTGTAGTTGTATATTCACACAGCAACTAAAATCTTAGTCCAGATGAGGCTACGGAGTGCGTTGTCCACTGTCTGGTATTTCGTACAAATTCGGCAACGCATTACTCATGACTTTTACCGCACGGACAGCAACGCCATAAGCCGCTCCCTGAACAAGCAGCCACTCATTTGGTTTTACGAAGGAGCTTCAAGCTCCTTGGTCTTACACACTCTATAAGGTGCACACCCCATGTGCGTTGCACGCACATATCGACTGTCATAATGCCAAACCTTATTAAGAACTTTCTTCCCATCAAGTTTTCCGTCACTGCGAGTCACTGTTCCATCATGCACTCTTGGTACCATGGCAAGAACCCTTCCAAAGATTCGCACCAACAGGATCCAACGTCTTCTTGCCCATCCATTCCTCGCACTTATCGTAACACTGCATGTCGATCCTTCAATCTGGAGCAAACTACATCCCCCTCCCCCTCTCCTCCAACTCGCCCTTCGACCGACAACAAACGTCATATCTCATCCAAGTCAGTCAAAGGTCATCCTCTTTTCGAAAAAAGAGGCGCTATCTACACCTTTCAGTTACACTCTCCCCAGTCCACAGTGGCGATATTTCACACCCATCTTATTCCACATCTAGCGTCATGTGTGTCGATTTCACAGATAGAGGACAATGCAAATGTCTAATACAGCAGCATTTTTAGCACATAACCTTTCTTCTCATCTGTACATACCACGTCACATGACTCTCTCTTGCCAACATTTCGTCAGATTTACTGGCCCAAAGATCTGAAACGAGTTGAGGCTCGCTGAACATTTTGTTTCTTTGTTTGTTAATTCATTTGTTCTCCACTTTACATTAAAGAATACACAGAACAATACAAAAATCATACATGAATCAAAGAAACATTACAAAATGGATATATTCCCCTTTTCAAAACCGAGTTTAAGAATCATCTTATTTCCTAATTGTTCTATTACATCACGCTTATCTAACTGAATGAGTATGTTTGTTTTTCTTTTCTTACCTTCAATCTAATTGTATGAATCGTCATACTGTCTGATGGCTGCCCTCCATTTTCCATGCTCTACACCTTCGACAATCCCCCTGTAGTTCGCGTCTGTTATGTCCCATATGTCCCTACGTTACTCTTACAATGTAAGTTAATGTTTACGTCCCCGTCACTGTCAATAAGTATGTATGTCCCTGTCTTCGTCTGTCTTTGTCCCTATTCAGTATTGTATCTCAATTTATTATGACATCGCATATTATTTCATAATATTCATTGATGTTAAGGGCACACCCGTCACAAGTTCTTTACTTCTAGAGGTGTGCCCTGGCTACAATTAAGTGCCCTCATCACAGCATCTTCAAATAAAGTCGCATAACAGGCCCTATCTGCACTTACGTATATCGATATTTGCCGGAAATGAAATTTATAAACGTTGGGAAGGATGCAAAGTTTGTATTGCTGCATTCGTCTGTCGTAACAGTCGTAGCTACATAATTGGAGTGAATGCCTTCATGTCGCTATAATTGCGTTCATATTCCAGGAATTAAGAGTATGAATAGGTTTTGTTTAGTGCGTGTGGTAGCAAAATGTTGTTCTTTCACCAGTATGGCATCAAAGCCTGCCGTCTGTATAGAAGTAATGCGCTATTGTTACTACCCACTCAACCTCTTTGATATAGAGACCACTTAATCAGAAATAGTTTACCCCCCCCCCCCCCCCTCCAATCCGGTCCAAAGTATTGAGAAAAAAAAAAACATCTATTAATGATATACGTACACAGGTAAATGCTGTCATGAAACATCACTTTAAATCCCATGAGCAAACACCGAGCAAATGGAACGCACATTCTCATTATTCTAATGATATTCTTTATTTGAATTTCATTCAATATTAGGCTCATTTTCACAATGAAATTAGAATAAACAAAAATAAGCAGCTGGTTTTTTTTCTCACTTGTGCTGCTGAATCACATTACTTTTCTTTAGCATGCAATACAATATTCATTTTTGCAAATCATGCCATACACACCAAATTGATGTAGAAATCTGCATAAATCTCAGAAAAAAAAACTATGTTGTTTGATCAAACTAATCTATATCTGCTTCATTATACAAACCTCTCACTTGAGAATACAGCATTTCACCAAAACCCGCAGATTTGATGAAATGCTTGTATTCTCAAGTGAGAGGTTTGTATAATGAAACCCATATGCTGGGTCCGTAATCTGAAACGCTCTACCACAATAACTTAGTCTGTCTAACTTTGAAAAGGAAACTAAGACAGAACTTTTTGAATTATGATTAACTTGTAGGACCCAGCCTATTATGCATATTTCATGAATGCTGCATGTTGTTAGAGCACTTTAATCAGGTCTCTACAAAAGCGCTTAAAAAGAAACAGTTGTTATTGTTGTTATTATAATTATCATTAGGCCTATTATTATTATTATCAACATTATCATCATCATCATCATTATTATCATAATGATAGAGGATAAAGGATAGAGACACAATGGGGAGAAAGAGTGAAGAAAGAAAAAAGTATGGAAATATGCATCAAATGCATAATCATTTACATTAAGGGCAAACATAAATGCAATAATCAGTTGTACAAACTGCGATCAATGCGGCAGCAACAGCAATAACAAGTCGACAACATTTGTGGAAATAATACTGATGGTAAAGACATTGGTGCTTAAAATGATCTATGGTCACCGTGTCAACAATAACGGCGATTTGACGATGAGGAAGAGTTGGGGATGAAGAGGGGAGAAGGCGGATGTGGAAGATGATAATAATGATGACAATAGTAAAGGTCATAATAATAATGATGATGATGATGACGACGATGATAATTATGATAATAATAATAATAATAATAATAATAATAATAATAATAATAATAATAATAATATAACGTAATGATGATGGTGATAATGATATAATAAATATAATATATAATGAATAATTTCAGTAGCAGTAGAGAAAAAAAAGAAATCATATAAATGGATAATCATCATAAGCATGAAGAAATTATATGGGGTTAACCTTTCCACGCCCATTGCTTCAATTAAACCTCATTGCTGCTAGAGCATGATTGCGGTCAACTAGCTAGTTTTGGAGTATGCAATGACAAAAAAAAACAGCAAAAGCAACCTATATATGAAACCTCGTATGAATGTAGGTGGTGCCAAACCACGAAAAAAAAAAGAAGTAAAATAGTTCCTTTTCAAGCCGTATGCATATAAAGCTCCTTCAAATTACGAAATGCAATAATAACATTTTCTTACAAAGGCATACCTTGAGAGAGAAGTGTATAATATAATATAATATCATGTGTATGTGTTTAATTAGAAATCGCAGGGTCGGAATATCGCGACAATTGTTGGTGATTTCCTCTTGTTTGTGTGGTCGAGCGATTGATGTAAGATGATTCGGTATCTGTTGTACAACAAGGCGTAGGTACAGCGGAAGCGCGGGAAATCACCGACGTACACGCCGAGCGCGTATTCGTGGCAAATCGAAGAAAAGGCAGACGGGGAAAACTCACATCGGGGTCGTGCTTTCTGTACCCATTTCCGGTAATAACAAAATCACAGGATTGCTCCTAAATATTCACGCCTCTGATTGGGCGATATGATAATAGTCATTTCAGACCTATTTTTTTTTTCTTCTCTGGTCTCTTGTTTGTGTGTTATTTGCCGTACAGGAAGAACGAGGCCTCACAGAAGAATGAATAATTGTAAATATTGCGAGTCTACCGTCAACCGTTTAAGATGTATGCAGTGGTTTCCTGTCTCAAAGGTATTTCCCCTAATTGCCAAATATATGTATATGTATATTCAATGTATGTTTGTATGTGTTTGTGCGTGGTTTTTGTTTTGTTCTGTTTTTCTTTGTTTTTCATTTAAGGGAGGGATCGCTGAAGATATGACTCGTCACGAAATAAAGTTACAACTTGTATGGTTAACAATTCTCAATGTTGTAGTGATTGACAAATTTTGCTGTGCACGTTATGCTTCAGACCCTTAATCTTAAAGTAACTGAAAAATGTAACTCCCACAAACACAGACAGATATTTGTTATTCTTACGAAGAGAGAGAGAGAGAGAGGGGGGGGGATACAGCAAAGAAGCTTCGAGTAGTCTTGTAGCAGAAAGAGTTAATTTTGAAACGAAAGCAGTATACAGAACAGAAAACCTACTCTTGTACCAGTTTGGTTATTGAATGTTTTCTTATTTTATTTCCTATCTCTCACATTTTTTTTTCTTTCAGACAAGTAAACATACGCCCACACACACACGCACACCACACACACACCCACCCACCCACACACACACACACACACACACACACACACACACACACACACACACACACACACACAATGACACACATCATGTCTATCTCTAACTAATGATCCATATCTGTTTTAATTTCTGGGCTATCTTACGTGTTGCATAGAAATACTTGTAAAACCATTATCATTATAAACCTATCTCTCCCCATCTCTTCTTCTTTATATTCTCTGTCTTTCCAGCTCTAACCTCATGAATGTATACACACAGTTATCTAATCACCTACTTCAATCTATCTATGTCTCTTTCTCTTTCTCTATCTCTGTCTCTCCCTCTATCTCTATCTCTATCTCTATCTCTATCTCTATCTCTATCTCTACCTCTATCTCTGTCTCTATCTCTATCTCTATCTCTATCTCTATCTCTATCTCTATCTCAATCTCCCTCTCTATCTATCTCTATCTCTATCTCTATCTCTATCTCTATCTCTATCTCTCTATCTCTCTCTCTCCATCTCTATATATCTCTCTCATGTTTTATGTCTAAACGGGACAAATGACTACAGGAAATCAGTCCTCTGATCATTGTTATGCTTGTCCTTGAGCAGTTGACGCTGCGCCGTTGGCGCTACCCGCATATTACCCCCAATCCTTCAAGACGCACATCGAAATGGGGAAGGATGTCGGAATAACATTGGCACTGCCAACACAAAAAACATGGCAAGTGTTGATCAAGAATACACTTGCCGCAAAACGCAAATAATTTGGGCAGTCAGACAGCGTAACGGGAGCGAAAGAATAAGATTGAAAAAAAAAGGTGAAGGGGTGAGGGAGAAAAAGGAATCAGTCATCGCAATTATGAAATACTCTTCTCCAGCTTATTACAGGCATCCTTGTGTTTATAAACTGTCCTGAGAGCTCGGATTTTGCAGGCTGGTGGAAATATACTTAAACACTCCAACCTGTCGTGATGCGAACAAGACCCTTTGGGATATTTTGCCACGTTTTTCTAGTGCAAAGAGGATGTGAAGAAGCTCACTCCATTGCCGGAAGAAGAGCACTCCCTCCCCAAACCTAATTGTTTTCCCCGCTCTAAAGTCACAACGTCAAAATAGTGTTTATCAACTTGTCGATGGCGAATTGATTTTTGAGGACCGAAAATCTACGTCAGTGTTGAAGTGTTTTATTTTCTTTGCTTTTCTATACTGAGTTTGGTTCGAAGTACCGATCCTGTATGTTGCGTTTTGTATTATGAATGCTACATATGCAGAGCCGTTCGACACTGCATTGTGTGTGTGTGTGTGTGTGTGTGTGTGTGTGTGTGTGTGTGTGTGTGTGTGTGTGTGTGTGTGTGTGTGTGTGTGTGTGTGAGGGTGTGTATGTGTGTGCTTGTGTGTGCTTTAGTGTGTGCATTTGTTTGTGCATGAGAGTTAGGCGTCTACCAAAAATTCAAAACATGAATATTTATGATGTCATTTTTTTTTCAGCCTTTGAGTGGTTGATCACTTTGTTAACTTGGCAATTCATTGAAACTTATCAGAAGATTGCAATATGTCTGTCAGGTCCTCTTAACATATAACATCACAACAGCAAATGGTATACTAGTTCATTTTCTTTCATTGGACTCAGTTTGTTCTCGGTTGGACGAACTAACACGTACATGAACGCGCGCGCAAAATTGTCCGCACACACACGAGCACATTATTAATGAACAACAGAAATTTGAGATTTAGCGCAGTTTATAGTAAACATGCTAGCTATCGAATCTTTTTTCAAATCAAACCTAAATCTACGTAATATATTAATTCTGCAAGACCCCATTGCAGACGTTGACGTCATAGTACTCGATGAAAACAAATCTCAGTTAGTAGCTGCGATTCAAAGAATAGGAAGGCTCGAAAGTGGCGTTCTTGTGATTTCAAGTTTGAAGAAACCATCGTCAGCTCATTACATATCAAATTTTAAAAAGGGTTCATCATGAATGAGTGAAACCATAAAAATTTACCACTTGGATCCCGGCTAGACTGACGAAACATTCGTCCTGAATGTTTTGATAACTGTTTTTCTTCCTTTTTTTGTTTTTAAGGCCCTGACCTCATGGTAACATTCATGTGGCTTAGCGGTAGATTTCTACGTCATAAAAAAGAAAGAATCACGCAAATGCCGTGTGGTGCAAGGTTGTGCAAACAACTCGATGGAGGCATGATGGTATCAAAGCTGAGAATTATTGTCCATAACCCATTTTAAAGCAATGCGGAAGATAGAAATACAGGTTATTGTTTTCTATTCTTTTCCCCCCTGTTTGGTTGATTTTCTTTTCGGTAAAGGGGGTTCTGTGACAATAGGACATGCACAGCTCAATTCGTCTTCTTTATGAATGTCGTCTGCTGTTATTTCTAATGAAAATAAGCGCGGCCATGCCACAGGTATATATCCACCAGGCACGGCTTTCCCACTCGTCCTTTCTTTCAACTCTGAGGTTTAGACGAGACACGACGCGATCAGGATGATCGATCAAGTAGAGACCCTGATAGTGTTTGATCGTCTGCGCTAGCTTTTGTTCCCGCCTCAAAAAGACTGGGTACCCTCGATTCCCATTCCTGCGGAGATCGCCTCAGACACGTTTTGATTTCTAAATGGAATGGCAAAGAAAAGGGGTCTCGTACCTTGATGCACTTGACATATTCTATAGCAAACATTCCATTTTTCCTCTCAACATCAATGCTCAAGATTGGCACCCTTGCGCGGTGCCCCCTTCACAGTCTGTATTGAGGGATCAGCCTAAATAAACGTGCCTTACAATGTATGACAAGGGCGTAAATGGACTGTCCCACATATATTTTTTTCTTCTCGCCAGGGACTGAAACCAGGCCAGCGACAATAGAACAGACAACCAAAAGTCATTGCAGCAAAGGCATTAAACACGCCAGCAACAATGCGCGATATATTTTATGTGTCAGGTTCGTTTATCCAAGGCTTTTGTGAACACTAAATCTGCACCCTCGTTTATTATACGCGAATTTCCGAGGCGGTTGAAAGGAATAATGGGGCTCGTTTCAAAGACATTTCGGAGACTGTCGGGCGAGGGTTCGCTTCAGGGGGAAGCCGCGCGGACAATGAGGAATGAAAATCAAAACTAGGCGAAAAATTCACGGTCTATCTGCCCACCTGCAAATAAGCAGCCATTTAGGCCTATTCATAAGCGCTGCCCATAATGCTATTTCTGGTCAATGTGGGCGGTGAGGTGCAGAGGTTAGCAGCTATAATAGTCGAGAGGCAGCATTAATTGTTAGTGGAATAATCGGTGATGATGATATTATTATTGGAAGTAGTCGCAATGATGGTTGAGATCCTTATCTTATCTTTCCGTTGCAGCTACACACAGCAGTGATGCACGGGCGAAAGTACAGGACCGGGAGTGATACGCCTCCAGAGAAAAGTACAAGTGGCTCCTGTTGCATACGATGTGGGGTTCGCTCTCGCGCGCCTCTCCCTTTCTCACGTTTCTCTCCCTCCCTCAAGATCTTATGCGCGACGGTGGCGGTGTCTTCCTTCCTTCCTCACTGTGTCTTCTTCGCGTTACTGTGACGTCATTCGTGGGATGTTGTTGGATGAGCAGGACTGACTTGGTAATGATGGCAATGATGATATGATAGAAGAGTAATCATTTATGATGATGACGTCGTTGATGGTGATAAGGATCATGATGAGGACGATGGTGGTAATGATGACGATGATGCTGGATGATGACGAAGAAGAAGAGGCTGTGTATGGTGATGATACATTTGACTGCACTGATTTGCAGACTTTGTTGCAAACTTGGTTACAAAACACGCCTGCATATCCTCATCTCGCCAAGTTAACTATAGGAAAAACAAAGATTGGTGGTGCAGCAAATGTGTGCTGCGCAACCTTCCGATACGAGTTGCCATGGTGACCATTGCAAGAGCCAGAATGCAGCACTAAATGTTGATGAGGGCGCCCTCTCATCGCGACAATGACGACCGAATCGAAAAACGCCAAGGGGAAAAAAAAACAACAAGCAAACACACACACACACACACACACACACACACACACACACAGTCACGTGACACAAACGGAGTGCAGAAACGGGGCCAAACAGGTGGGCGCATTATTGCACCGGTGAGAATAATTAAACGATATTGTCGGACCCGGCAGCAGCATTGTTATTCGTATTCCTTCGGATCGGGGCAATTCGGCGTGAAGGTGATAATGCCTGTATGAGCAATAGTGCATTCGAGTTGTGCCGTATTCTTATCTTCAAAATTATGAAATCAAGTTTGTATACCTGTCAAGCCACAAGGGCACATTCTTCCCTTTGTTTCCCCTCTCTCGATATTTCTTTCTCAGGCGCAGGCGTGTGACAAATCGGGTCCTGATATCGTCATCATCGAAAGAAAATAAAGCCTTAATCACAAATAAGCAAAACTGAAAAGAAACAAAAAATGGAGAAGCTTTTTTTTTTCCTTTCGTCGATCGCACCCCACAGCCTTGAAGGCACAATAGGCAAATCAAAACTGTTTGCATAGCCAGATGCTTGACAGAAGGAGGTGCTACAACTCGTTCCCCAAATCTCTATCCCTCTTCGCTTGATTTGCTTTGTTTGTTTGGTTTGGGTTTTTTCCATCTTCCCTGACTGTAATGGCCTTGAACTTGGAACTCACAAAATTTCGTCTGTTTTGCACGCAGGGCAGCTGGATCGCTGCCACGCACGACACAAAACAATGCAAAAAAGAATACGTCTGGTTATACCACCCTGAAATTTGATATCATGGACTTATACATCAAAATAAAAGGTAGGACTTAATTACATTTTTCAGAACGATAGAGGTGGAAGAATGACAAGAGACAAGAGAAGTGAGTGCAGGACAAAGGACTAGGGAGGGGGACATCTAGGTGTTTTGGAAGAGTTGCTGATTGGTACGTATTCTCTTATGAATATTTATCAGATATTCTATTGGTCAGTGATTACTAGATAAACTAACGTTAACTGATCAATTGTATTATATTATACACTTCTCTCTCAAGGTATGCCTTTGCAAGCGGAACCGTGTACTGGTAATGGGTGTTCCTGAGCAATAGACGAATTCAATTACCTGATTAAAACTGCAAACAGTTTAAATTCGATTTTTCGTTTCGAGCAAAGCCATTGAAAATTACGAATGTCTCTATCTAAGGTCTCATTTATCCAGGGTAACATCTTCAGCACTGTTCAGCGTTGCTGCTGTTCTACTGTACCAGAGGGCCCTGCCATCGTTGTTACCCTATAGCGTTGCCAGTTATCCATTTATACATCTGGGTCGAGAGGGACATGTAAAAAAAATCTTGACCAAGGACGTAAGCACTAGACAGGAATCGGACTCGGGTCCTCCGATTGCGAGTCGGAAGTCTTATCCACTACCACAGCACCACAGCGCCCCCACCTAGTGAATGTGAAACTGTTAGCCCAGTACACCAAATAGGCCTATCATTTGCATAATTTTCTAAATTAAATAGTTTCCAAAGCATTCACGGAATATAGATTCCGGCTTTGAGTGCGCCCTACTTGAAACACGTTAGCTGAGCAGGTCGAAACTCTTAAGCACTCCTCTACACAAAATTTCATTCCCACCTCATCCCTCATACCTTTTCTTTTCTTTCTTTTTTTTACGCAGTACGTCTTTTGTTATCTGTATCAACGTTAACATAAGTCACTGGCATTTTCTGTACCATAAAAGAGTCATCATGATCATCGCAAAATGCCTGTCGTTTGAGGCCCAGTCGAGTGCAAGAACAACAAAGGTGTTTTTTTTTTTTTGGGGGGGGGGGGGTGGGTGGGTTCGAAGTATTCGTCAATCTGTCTGGATCCGAACTTTTGTCTCCACCTTTTCGTGACTGACTGCCCAGTCTTTGTGGCAGCGAGATCTCGTTAGCATCCTTGATTCGTCAGATAATGTTCATACGGCCTTTATAATCGTGAATCTTTGTTTGAGCTTTGTGCTTTTGTCTTTTTCATTTCCTTCCTGAGTGGACACATTATATCAAACGTTCATGCCATGTGTGAAAATTTAGCCTCAAGGGCAGAAATATTTTTTTTCCTCATGACCGCCCTCCCAACGCTCTGAAAAGAGCAAATTTTCACTTTTTGCTTTTCCACAGATTGTGTGGATTTTGTCTGCTTCCTTTTTGGATTTTTTGTTGTTGTTTTTTTAAAGACAGAATACGACCTTCGTATACTTTTGGTGATGTTAACTAGAATTTTTTTAACATCACATTTTTGTCAATTTAACATTACAAAAAACTTATAATAATATAGTATGTTTAAGCAAAAATAAGAGAAGAAAATCACTTACATAGCAACCTTTGACAATCGAACTTCTTATCCCATTAGGGAAAATAATAGTACTGTAACCACGTAAACCGTGGAAATCAGCAATAGACGTATCCCTGACAGTATTTATGGTGTACAAGGTCTCTCAGCTTTTGCTATTTTGTTCTTGTTTTGTCACCAAAATAATGTGTGTGGATCGTTAATCGGGTGTTTCACAATTTGTGTATGTGCGTTGTCATGGAAACAGTAGCCATGACTCTATGTTATTAATCTGGTAAAAACGGGCATATTCCTCTTTGACAAAGACGTCATGTATTAAAGGCCCATGTTATGGGGGTACAATGGAGAGGGAGGGCTGGAATAGCTCAGATATATTCGAGAATCTCGTGACAATTTTTATTTCATTTCATTTCAGTCCATTTTATTTCATTCCAACAAAAATATAAAGAACAGTATGACACCAATGTGAAAAAAAAATGAAAATCACTTTGAACAATAAAACAAAACTAGTTTAAGGCAATGCATAGACAAACTATTACTATATTGTATCAAGGAAAAGTTTTCGGAAATGGAAGGAACTGCTGAAAAGCCTAGCTTGTAGAATGCACTGTAGTCCCCTCATGAGCAGTAATTGATAGTAATGAGCAAAGGAAACGATAAGGCAAATTGCCCGAGAAACGGGAGAAACAAAGCAAATCATACGCACAAAACAAAACATACATAATAGTATAGAAACAAAGAAGTTCTCTTGCATAACAGGAGGTCAAAGAGGATAGAAGAAAAAAAGGACAGGAGGAGAAGGAGGACAGGAAAGGGGGACAAAGGAGGAGGAGCTCAAGGGTTAAAAGGATGGTATAGTTTTGGTTGAGACCTAACTTCAGCTTTCTAACAGTTTTGGGTGAGATAATGAGAAACCTCCTATGAAATATGAAAGATCATATAATTCCAAGAGGCATTCAACGTTCATTTGATGAAAATTGGTGTTGAAATGGCCGAGATACCCAAAACAGTGTAATCCTAATAAAAAGGTGGGACCCAGCTTTTATTACGATCGCTTCATTTTACTTTGTTTTTGGATGTCTCAGCCATTCCAAAACCGATTTTCATCAAAGTTAATAAACTTTGAACTGGTCTTAGAGTGGTGTGCTCTGCACTATTTCATAGGTGTTTTTTTGGTATCTCGCAAAAAGTTAAAAGCCCAATCCTCGCCTCCAATACTGTACTATCCCTTTAATGCTAAGGCACACGAATTGTATATAGCTTTATCACATGATTTTTGCGTAAGTACACACATAGCCGAAGAATCTCCCCTGGAGTCGGCCGTTACCAATGAGCGTTCGCTCCGATGGTTTTCGAAGGCACCTTGATGGGTAGCGCGCGATTGAATCGGTCCACCTATCATTTGGGTAAGCACTATTTGGGCACCCGTCCCGCTTCCTCATGAATATTCATCAGGCAGTAAGATGCTGTACTAGTAAATGGCAGAACGCTGGATACGTGCCATAGAATGTAAAAACGTATCGCCGGGAAATATAAAAATCTCGTAAAATTGCATCAACGGGGAATGTTAAAACGTCTCGCCGGGAGATGGACAAATGTTCAGTTTTGCCGGGAAATGTAAAAACGCTGCCGGGAAATGTAAAAATCATGTATTTCCACGGTATTACGGATACATGTATAGATGATGAATATTCATGATGAAGCGGGACGGGTGCCCAAATAGTGCTTACCTATCATTTGCTTATGAAGCCCCATACTACCGGGTATTTAAAGGCATAATTTACCATTTGCAGATGAAACAAAAACCCAGCATTAGTGCTTCAAAATAGTTCTAAAATGTTAGTTAGGGATAGAAACAACCAATGTAAAAATTTGAACCAGTATAATCAATGTTAAGTATTGTTAAATATACAAAATGTGAACAATAGTTATAATAAAAATGTTTCCAGACTAAACCGTTTACAGTTACCATGGTTACATTTTAGGCTTTGTCGCGAAATTTTATATGAAAGGATGTTTTTTTGGTACAACAGACCCACACATATGCATTGAATGTCATATCTTGAAATTTTATTTTGCATCACTGTTCCCAAAGGTAATCAGGACCTTTACAGGGGATGGCTACCAACTGATCGGAGGGGAATGACTGTTCCAATCTCTGTGGTATTCATGTAAGAGTATATGATATATATATATATATATATATATATATATATATATATATATATATATATTGTTGCGTGAAAATTATTTGCCTCAAGCTGGTCTCATAATCAAGAAATGTGCAGTTTAATGTTTCCAGGCTGTCACCGGACGGTGACCGTCCGATCGCTTTTTTTTTAACATCAGGTCTGATTTCAGAGCAGCGTTTCATGAACCTTGCATGTCAGTCACTGCAAACTGTTTTAAGTTACTGAAATTTGTACATGTGATTGACTGAGAGTAAATTTACTTTGTGATTGAAAAATCATGTTTGGTACATGGGATAAACAATCAATTTTACATAGGTTTTTTTTTGTGTTAGTTCCAGGCACATTTTCAGTGTGCCTTGCATTATCGTTGTATATACAAGAATTGTATTCTCTGCGATCACATGACTCATTAAAAAAAAAATGTACAATACCAAATTGATACAGAAACCAATTCATCAAATCAAATCAAATCAAATCAAATCAAACCAAACCAAACCGGTACAGAAAAATATAAGCGACATGATTCTGTACGCGAAAATTAGTTATCCGAAATGTGTAGCAAACACATCCTCTTTTGAAACGGCACGGGCGATTCCAGTATTGACCCCCCCCCCCCCCCATAAAAAGGAGTATGAATATATATATACACACATATATATATATATATATATATATATATATATATATATATATATTATATATTATATATATACACATTGATGAATAGATAGATGAATGAATAAATAGACGGTTGATAGATAAATAACTCAATAGATAGATAGGTAGATAGATAGATAGATAGATAGATAGATAGATAGACTGACGAGATTGACGACGGAGAGAGAGAGAGAGGACAAACAGACGATGGCCATTAAATCACACATTATCAGTTCCATTGTTCTAAAGAATGGATACACCGTGATGCTTACTTGCACTCTGATCTTGTCTTTGTGTGAAATACAAACAGTGTTTTTTAAGCATGATACCTCAACCGTGAAGAAAACAAGGCACAATTGACGTGAATAAAATCAAACACATTTCGATTTCTATGCTATTCATACAATGCATATCATGCGTATTTCAAGAAAATAAGCAAGAATTAGCAAAGATGGTTGACGTGATGTGGGTGTGGGACTCAAATATCGAAAGACTATGTGAATTGTCCTTAACTAAAATAACATCATTCATATCATAGCAAATCAGGCTATATCACATCATATATCACATCATATATCTTTTCATACACAGCATTATATAATTTCATATTATGTCAAATCGTGTCATGTCATGGCATATCTATCATAATCATGTATCATATCACATTTTATATCATATCATATATTTCATATCACCTCACCTCAATTCATATTACTTCATATCATATTATGTCATTATTATATCATATCATATCATAACACATCATAAGGGTGACGCTGCACCATAAATCCAACAAAACGTCCCCAGATATGTGTTTATAGTTAAGGGCAGATTCTGAAAGAGCAGACTTTAAGCTTTAGAAGAATGCATAACTCAATTCAAATGGACTCTCCTAACCTATCTAAATATTGGAAGGAAAGCACACACTATGGAATAGCGTGTATAGAGAAAAGAGGCCCTGAAGAAAAGGGTCTACTCAAGCAGTGCTCTGTGCAGTGAATGAGACAAAAATAGGATGTAAAACCCCATGGCAACAACAATGAAGGGATTATCAGTCAAAATTAAGCATGCTGTATTAACACATTCTATCCATGACTAATATCAACTTTAAAAGCAGTAGCATTCTCCTTCCCAAAGTTATTAGAGTTCAAAGTGAAAAGTGTGTGAAAGGTTTCTGATAAATGAAAAGAATACCAAACACAATATTCCACACACGCACAAAAAAATGTATTCTATAAAAATGCTAAAAAAAAAGAAAATTTTCCCAATCGCTTTATGATCCCACACTTTAGAACATTGTAGAAGAAAATATGAAAACTCAAGATAGACTAGGACGGCCCTGTTCACCTATTTTGAGTCCTCACGATAAATCAACATGATGTAGGGTCACATATTATATCATATCATCATATCATATGACATCACACCACACCACACCACATGACATCAAATGAGATCACATAACATCACGTCACATCACATAACAACACACCACATCACACCACACCATACCACACCACATCACACCACGTCACACAACCACACATTACATCACATCACATCACATCACATCACATCACATCACACCACATCACACCACACCATACCACACCACATCACAACACATCACACCACATCACACCACATCACATCACATCACATCACATCACATCAAATCACATCACATTACATTACATCACATCACACCACACCACATCACATCACACACATCACATCACATTACACACATCACTTCACACCACATCACATCACATGACATCAGACCTCACCACAACACATCACACCACATCACACCACATCACACCCCATCACACCACATCACATCACATCACAGCATATCACATCACATCACATCAAATCACATCACATTACATTACATCACATCACATCACACCACACCACATCACATCACACACATCACATCACATTACACATATCACATCACACCACATCACACCACATCACACCACACGACATCACATCACATAACATCAGACCTCACCACACCACATCACACCACATCACACCAGATATCACATCACACCACATCATACAACACCACACCACATCATACAACACCACACCGCATCACATCACACCACATCACACTATGTCACACCACACCACACCACCTGACATCACAGTACATCACACCACATCACACCACACTACATCACAGCACAATGCATCACATCCCATCACATCACACCACATCACATCACACCACGTCACACCATATCACACCACACCACATCACATCACACCACATCACATCACATCACATCACAACACACTAAAACACATCAAACCACACAACATCACATCACATCACAATACATCACACCACATCACATCACACCACATCACACCACATCACATCACCTCACATCACGTCACACCACATCACGTCACACCACATCACACCACATCACATCACATCAAATCAAATCACACCACACCACATCTAATCACATCACATTACTTGACACGTACAACATCACACCACATCACACCACACCACATCACAACACATCACACCACATTGCACCACACCCAAGTGCATCGGATTGCAGTGTGCTGATTCTGACTTCCCACTTCTGTTGATAGGCTATCAGGTCAGTGTCAGACATGTCGGGTGTGATCCGATGAGGCAAGATCGTCCTATACCGGATATGTTTTTGTTTTGTTTTGTTTTGTTTTTGTTTTTTTGTTTTTTGTTTTTTTGCGTTTGGAGGATCAGATGAGTCTCCGATGGTCAATGGAATCGGGCTTTATAGTTCCTTCACGGGGCAAGCTTGCCTTACCGGATCACGCCCGACACGGCTGACACTGACCCGATAGTCGATCAACACAAACCGGATTCATCGGACTGTGGTACGAAACATTTCACTGGGTGATGAGAAGAAATAAATGGTTTTGCTTTCGACGAGTGACCGATGAGCAAAAACAACTGATAGCCGGTCTCAGATCAGTCACAATAGGCAAGCTCGCGAAGGGACGTTTTCACAATCACATAGTCTAGAGGCCCAGGTAACGATCAAACGATCAAACAAATCAGTTCAGCGCTGATCAAAACAGTGAAATATTCACAAAAAGCGAACACAGAGAGGCGCCCTTTCTTAAAATCGAGTGCGATGGTTCTTTTACAATTTAAAGATAACATAAAGTTTTGATACCTCAAAAGTTTCCAAGAATTTTTGTATTTCAGGTTAAAGTACCTTTCATATACCTGACACTGTGAGACTTACTCGCCCCAAAGTGCTCTCATGTCTCAGTAATCATGGAATTAACTGCGACCAGCAGCCCCATACGCATAGCGTAATGGGACTTCGCACTGTAGCATTCAGGATCATGACAGATTTGATATCGCGGGTAAATATCAACTTAAAATCCAAAAATTTCTTCAATTTGAAGACTTACCAATTAAGTTGAAGTATTGAAAACAGGCTCCGGGTAACGTTTGATTCTGCCAATAGTCCCTTTCTGTTCGAAATGATGACTGAATGTGACTCGGTCGAGAGGACCTTGGGAGAGCTACATACACTGAATACTACGGCCAGCGCATGCGCACACAAACATCTTATCTGTTCATGGATTTGAAATTTGTACGCATGTGATGTGTGCGCATGCGCTGGCCGTAGTATTCAGTGTATGTAGCTCTCCCAAGGTCCTCATGACCGAGTCACATTCAGTCATCAATTTGAACAGAAAGGGACTATTGGCAGAACCAAACGTTGCCCGAAGCCTGTTCTCAATACTTCAACTTAATTGGTAAGTCTTCAAATTGAAGAAATGTTTGGATTTTAAGCTGATATTAAATCTGTCATGATCCTGGATGATACAATGCGAAGCCCCATTACGCTATGCATATGGGGCTGCTGGTCGCAGTTAGCTATGCGTATACGTGTTTTGTATGGGGCTGCACGCTGCAGGCCGCAGTTATTATACAAATGATGCACAGGATATCTCCACTAACGCCACGAAATAATCCTGTGCATCATTTGTTTTATAAAATGGGTCGAAAACTAACAGCATTTTTTCACGTACCTTTGTGGGTCAATACCAGTCAGCTACATGTAGCACTCGCTCAAGAATCAAGATGTCCGAAGATGTTCGTCCCAAACATTTACGCACGTCGCACTCGGAAATCCCGCACATATAAGTACTGTACGTATAAGAGTATACGTACGCCACACATGTTATGCGCAAGAAAGGCCGGCCGGCAGCCCGAACTAGAAGTTGTTTACAGGATTGACAGCGCGTATAGTAGCGCGCGACGCACTTGTAACAACTTATTGAGTGCGCACTGCTAGTGTAAACATTGTGACGTCAGGCCGTGCATGTTAGTGACAAATTAATGCACACACACGTGACTCATTTCAGCGCTTCCAATTGGCTACATTCTTGAACCCATTTTATAACATGCAATAATGGTTTCGTACAATACGTGTACTACCTCGCCGCCGTACGGCGGCGGCTCTGGTACGAAACCATTATTGCATGATTACTAAGACATGAGATATGAAAGGTACTTTAACCTGAAACACCAACTAAGACAAGGAAATTCAGGGAAACTTTTGAGGTACCAAAACTTTATATTATCTTTAATAGGATGAGTTTGTGTTATGACTGTGAAAAAAAAACAACAATCTGTTTAGTACTGCTCCTGTTGTGAAGGGAACGTACTGAAAACCAGGTTTGTTTCGTGCAGGTCTTTCAAAGAATTAAAGAATTTATGACAGACTGAGAGAAAACGTACGTAAAATTCATACGTAGTCATACAAAAACACAAACACACACACACACACACATACGCGCGCCGCACACACACACACACACACCACGGCACGTACGCACATACACACACATACCGAATCTTGGTAAGATATCCCTCTAGCATACGTGGTGCATTAATGGCGCTGGACAAACTGCGATCATAGCGAGAAAGTAATTTTTTTTCAGAGGTCGAACAGAACAAGTTCGGACCTTTCTTTGAACGAAAGAGCTTTTCTTTTTCATACAACATTAATCTTTTCCCCTTAACGATAAGATAACACGCATAGTGATTTAAACGCATGATTATTATGTTGGGTAGGAATGACGTAATGTTTCTTTTAAAAAAAGTCTTTCTATATCTTGTTCTCTTTTAAATCGCTCGTTTATTGTGCAGCACACACAATAAAAGTGAATTTGACGCGTACACAGTAATCAAGCATTTTAGGACAGACATGCAAGCAAGCACACACGCAAAAACAACAACACGTCTATTGTTTTAAATGATATCATGAAAAAGAGGTCTACGGGGCTTTAGGCGACATACTATAGATAAATGTCATTTCAAAGGCTAAAAGGAATCAAGATGGGATTTGCAATGCAATTGTAATTAAAAGTTGGCAGCAGAAACTCAAAAGAAATGGGTGAGACTTCATAGATTATGGAAAACAGAAACAACAAAGGGGGCGCTTGTTTTGGAAAGGTCATTTTCGTTGGCACTCCGCAGTGATCCCTCCAAAATGAGTTTTCATGGCGTCGTATGGGGAGGGGATATACCCGTCAGGGGTATACACAGCACTGAATCCGCCCAAATGATCGTGCTTGGCGATCGCACCAGATTCTCTCTGTCTTGAGCCCTTTATCTGTGTACGGAGGAATAAAAGGTAAATGAGGGCACATGATTACAAAAATAAGGACAGCGATTTTCTCCATGCTACCCCCTCTGGGCAATTTCTGCGGAGGTGGAGGGGGCTGTGTTTCTTGGTATGTTAGACAGACCGGTGGAAACTCGACCGTTTTGGAAAGGCTCTGCTGTTCGCCGTGGGAGCCACGACAAGGATTATCGCGCCGTCGAAAGCGCCCTCAACAAAACTATCTATTTATCTAAGGAAGTGGAGATTTTTTTGCGAGCAAATTCAGGTCAACACAGCATACGACTTATGGGCGATTAAGGTATCGGGTTTCTTATGAGTCGACCAGACCTACCTGTGATTTACACGACACCCATTCAAAATGGTCGTATAGTACTGATTCAGCTTTATTCGGCATTTCTGAGACAGAGGCCAACACTAACAGTTGTGTCATCTCTAGCGGACTGTGCCACCACACGCACTGCCAAGTGTACATTATATTGCCCGCGGACCCCCCCCCCCACCCTTCCCAAAACACACACACACACACACACACACACACACACACACACTCACAGAGAGAGAGAGAGAGGGAGAGGATGGGGTGGTAGTAGAGAGAGAGGGGAGAGAGAGAAATAAAAAAACGGAAGGAATATTACATACACTACATGTGTATTGGCCTATATACAACAGTATGTATTTGTGTGTGTGAATACATGTAATCGTATATGTGTATAAATTATTTTTAATGTAGGATACATACGACATAGAATATATACATTACATTTATATACATACTGCAATTCGCATGAAACTCAATTAATTGTGTTCGAATATCTCATTCTATTAAACTTGGGATAATTCTCTATCAAATAAAAATGCTGTAGCGATTTTTGCGGCTTATGTCATAGGTAGGCCAAGTATGCTTACCCCAGGTGAATAGAACAGATACTTTGCTCATTCCCATAGTCCTGTGTAGCCAGATCTGTGATCAATTTAAAGGGATGGTACAGTTTCGGTTGAGATGGGGCTTCAGGTTTCCAACTTTTTTTTTGTGATGGTTTTTTGAGATAATGAGAAATCTCTGAAGAAATTTGAAAGAGCATAATCATAACTTTAAGAGGAATTCAAAATTTCTTTTAATGAAAATTGGTTCAAAACCAATTTTTATCTGATAAACCTTTAATTCCTCTTCGAATAGTATGATCTTAGATATTTCATAAGTGGTTTCTCACTATCTTGCAAAAAGTTTGGAAACCTGAAACCCCATCTCAACCACAACATTACCACACCCCTTTAACCAGAAGTTCGCTCAAATTTGCTGGTGATAGGTCTGTTATGTGTGTGTGTGTGTGTGTGTGTGTGTGTGTGTGTGTGTGTGTGTGTGTGTGTGTATGTGTGCCCGCGCGCGCGCACGTGAGCATTGCTTTACTTTCTCTACTTTTCTGAATCTTCTGCAGGGAGACGTTTCGTGACCTTGTGTCTGAATGATGTACGACGACGAAGGGTCAATGCCCCGTTTGCCCGCGAACTGACAGGGGTAATTTTTCAGCGATGAGGTCACTTCAACAACGAGAATGGGCGTTTCCAGAGGTCAACCGATCTACCAACACGACGGAAAAATGACAGCAACTCGCGCCTCCAGCAGACGCTCACCTGCCGAACGTCGAGACGCGACGCGCTCTCACACTGACTGCACAGACAGCCATCAGCAAGCTTCGGGTGTACGCCATCAGTTTTGGGATAACGTTGAGTCAGTGTTACCCCTGCACGAAGTTTTGGTAAAGAGTTTTTTTTTTTTTTGGAGGGGGGGGGGGGAGGTGTGACTGGGCGTTGACTCTGCCGTTGTATTACACTGCAATATGTCTGTGTGCAATGTCTGTGAAATTTTGAGATGTGCATGAAGGGTAATTAAAGTGAAAATGCTGACCAATTCCAGATTGGACATTCTTCTCTAAAAAAAACACAAAAACACAAAAACAAACAAACAAACCTAACAAACAAAACAAACAAAAAACCCCGATAGATTATGTTTTTAGCGTAAAGTACGCAAGACTCAATATGAGGGGGGGGGGGAGGGCATGAAGCCTAGATTTAAAGGAAAGACTTCTTTCTGCCGAAAACAGAGATTATTGGAAATAGTGAGTCAATGTTAAATATATACAGAAAAACTTTCACATTGCTTCAGGAAACCGGATGAACCACGTGTGGTGTGTCTGTTGGGAATTAAGACATCTCGGATGTAACGGCATCAATGCTTTACCATGCGCCTGGGGGAGTGTTAATGGAATCGTTGTGCCAGTCCCGTCTTGCGTGCTATTATGTTAGGACGGCTTACCTTAAAAAGCCCATCACTGTCCAAGACAAACAACTTAGTACCTGTGCAGCTCATTTTCTTTTTAAACATGACTTTGAGGTTCGTTGACTCAAACGTAGCGCGAAATAGCTCCCCAGCTCCGAGTTTCCGGTCATCCTGTACCCACTACCGGCCCCTTGTAGCGGAACCCTCTAATTCCCCAGGTATTCCTGCACCTGCGTGTGTTACCTTTAGCGTATAGGACCACGAGGAACAAGGCGCAATATCTGCAACCTCGACAAACACCCGCTTTTTTTGTCTGGGCGGCAAAATTATTGATCTATTATTACGCATTTACTCTCGGTAATGGCCTGGTAGTGAGTGATAGGAAAATTTGATTGCGTCTCATTCTCCCTCCCCCTCTCTCCCTTTCTTCCCCCATCTCCTCCTCTCTCTCCCTCTCTCTCCCTATAGCTGGAATCCTCTCAAAATGTGATCTCCCACGACCCCTCCCTCTTTTCCCCGCCCCTCGATTCTCCCCATCCCATCCCTCTTTCCGATACGTATCGTTTCGTCTATTTGCTGCCACCTGACAAAATGAATTAAAAAACCTACATTCATTGCCACGTGCATGGGTGGAGACAGGAATTCATGCTTGGGCAGCGTAGAAACATAGAATCAATTAGCAGATAAACACTGTGATCATGATTAGCCTGATTATGTTGTTTCGCTCCACAAACGATTCTATGTCATTTCCAAGAGCATGAGTCCGCTTCTTCTGATAACATTGTATGCTCGGGATTGAATAAGGGTAGTTGAAGTGGAGGGAACACCACTTTAATATCAATTCAGGTATTTATGTCAAAGCATTTTGTTATAAATGTTGAATGCAACGAATGAGGAAACCTCTCTGGTTAATGAAACATTTGGCATGAAAAGGCAATGACCGACATAACATTAATGAGTTTCGCATCGTCGGGTGCCCGTGCATTGGCCGCTAACGCAATACAAATTGTATTGCATTAGCGGCCAATGCACGGGCACCCGACGGCATGTTCTGTTCCCATGGTAAGTAAGTGCAGAGCCAAACGTCAGTTGCCTGAGCCTGAAAATCTACCAGAAACTAATAATGCACAAAGAACTGGACAAAGAAAGATGGACGAGAGATTAAAAGGAAAACAGTTTCAGTATCGGCATTGGGATTTGAAAAGAAAGAAAGAAAAAAAAAACCCAATGTGATATTACAGTGAAATATGGCACATAATGGTCAGTCAGGGAGTCTTTCAAAATCATACCCGTGAAAGAGGGTTATCACCAAACGATCATTGTAATGTGATTCCAATGTTTGATTGCGCTGAGCTGCATTTTCCGTTTGTTTGGGTATACATGTACCTGTTTTGACGACCACAGATCAAGTCTGACGGGTTTTTTTTGTATTTCTGGATTTTATCGATCAGAACAAAACATTGTTTTTTTTTCATAAGTCATATGACATATACATTTTTGACATCACAAAAACAAACATTTTTAACAGCATTCAATGACAGTAAAAATACCAGGCGTCTGATCATTTTTTTTTTTTGACTATACTCTAACACACATTAACTCTTAATGTGCCAGACCCAAAACCCCTAACGTGCCAGACGTTTTTACCCAACGCCAGAAAGTTTGCGAACTGGATTGACAATGTAATTTAAAACTGCCATATCTTTGAAACTATTGTCTGTTTTGAATTGGGTTCTTCACAACAAATATCAAGAAATAATTGTTCTTTCGTGTCATGTAGCCAGTTAGCTGTAATATTTATCTGAACCTGAAATACTGAAGAAATAATCGATATCATTAAAAAAATTATTACATTTTTTTGTGTAGTATGGAAAGAAAGAGTCAGGCATGATTTTTCTTCAATAGAACGCTCCCTTGACTCTGTAAGAAAGTTTTAGAGCTACATTTCCTCTTTCAAATGATAACAAATTTGTCTTCTAGCGTTGTATAATTCCAAAGATATGGGCAGTTCAATTTGTCTTTTCAATTTCATTTTCTGCCTCGGTAATTCATTCCCAAATCTGTGTCATTTAGTCCCAGATCCTGTATTTGAAACTCAAGTAAATCCCGCGTCGAGTCCTGGAAGAGTGTCTTTTGTCCACTTGAGAAGGAAGCACCCACTAATCCTTCTTTTGTCTCTACTACGGCCGGGCGTACTCTATTGAAATCGGCAGGCCTTAGCTTTGTACGTGAGGAGTTTGTGCTCGTGCAATTCCTTGGTTTACAGGTCTACTTTCCGTCCACTGTACATGTACATAGACAAGAACAAAATCGTGTTCTTCTTTTGTATAAGCTAGCGAGGGGACGATTAGTGAAGTTCACTGTCCAAGACAAAAGGATGAAAGACTTGACCGACGAACGAAAGCTTTACCATCTTTTAGGGACAAAATGAAAGCCGCTCCCGCAGGAGAGCGCCCAAGCAGAACAATGCGAGTGGAAACACATAGACAACACACGCAGATTCAGTAGCATACACACGTGTGATTTATCAATGAGACATTTGATCTACACACATCTCGCAGAGGGTGCGCTCTCTGCGGATTTTCCCGACACGAAAAAATAGATCTAGCTGAAAAATCACGCATTTACTCAAAATTTTTCAATGTAAGCATACTCATATTTTTAGTGGAAACGATGGATATGCTAATCAGTTACCAGTACATGTAAATGGCAGTTTATTGTTGTAACGCGTTTTGGTACCACAAGAACTTAAATGACCAATGTTTTTGCGCTCTTCTTGGTCGCCGATCGGCGACCATGGCACGTCAGGACTAAGGTCGCCGTTCGGCGACCATGGCACGTTAAGAGTTAACATCAGTACACTCTAGAATCATATATACCAGAAAACGAGGGTAAGAAAAAAAAGCCTATAGTTTAACTTTAATCCTGAGGTGTGATCGCTAGAGTATTGGATAAGTGGCCTTCAGGTCAATTCCATGGTGTTTCTCCGTCACTCGAGCGATTTTGTTTTTTTATTCTACTACGTTGACATCATCAGATACTTGCGTGTGGTATGAACTGATCAGTGATGAACACCCAAGAAGTCTATGATTTACGAAAATCCACATATGGTAGAAAAAAAAAACACGTTACATAACAAAGTTTGCAAAGTTTACTCCGGGATGCTGTCTTTCTCAGAGACTTTGATTTGGGATGTAGATAATGTATAGAACTGTCAGCTGACTGTTAACTGCCGTCAAGAGCATTGTTTAGGACAGTGATAGTTATGGTATAGCGGTGGTGATGATGGTTTGGATCCAAGTCGCGGTAGCCATGGTGATGGAGATGATGATGATTTTGATATTGATGACGATGACGTCGGTGGTGGCAGTTGTGGTGGTGATAGCTACGATAGTGGCATACAAGGGTAAAGGTGGTGGACATGGTGATGTTTGTGGCGATAGTTAGTGATCGTGTTGGCCGCGGTAGTTTCGGTGGCAATAGTTGTGGTGGCAACTTTACTTTGATGGCGGTGAATACTGTGATGTTGTCTTCGGTGATAGCGATCGTATCGCGCGGTTGCGGTTGTTGCGGTGATGATAGCTGTGGTAGTGGATCCTTCCTTTGGTGATAATTGATCCTGTGGTGTTGCTTTTGGTGAAAGTGATCGTTTTGGTTGCGGTAGTACCATTGGTGATAGTTTTGGTGGTGGCAGCATTGCTATGATGGTGGTGGGCATCATGCTGTCGTTTTTGGTGATAATGATCGTGATTTGAAAAGGGATAGGGACAGGGATCGTGTTGGTTGCGGTGGTGGTAGATGCATCTTTGCTATGTGGTGGTGGTGAATATTATGAAGTTGTTGGTGGTAGGGTTTGTCGTGTGTGTGTTTCGGCACTAGTATTAATGTCCTGAGTTATAGGTCAATATTGTTTCATTTGACTGATTTGACTTCGTGTCAAAGCTCCTACCATCCCTCGTAAATAGTTCACTGAAGGTAAAGGTCTTGCACGAGGGGATGTGAGCAGGAGTCATGACACGAGGATTCGAACCCAGAATCAGCCTGTGCAAGTATCACACACGCGAACCACTCTGCCGTCGCCATCCGAAGAACCCTTGGAGAGTGTATTCGAGGTCGCGGGGCTGGTTGGGACTCTTCTTTTCGGGGGGTAGGGAGGGGAAGGAACGTATTGGCCTGTCTGGCCTGGGCCACATACACATAAATGCATTGCTTCCGCGAGCAAGTGAATTAACAAGCGCTTTCCTACCACATATAAACGGGTCTCGTAAATCAACACTAATGAAGAAGGAAAACAGTCAGGCAGTCCGTCGTAAATCCATCATAACACGTACGGCTACAAATTACTTCCAAATTTGTTTGGAATGGATTTAGACATAATGGGGTAACCTGTTTCCTTGGGGTGAAAAGATTCCGACTGCCATTGTTTTACTGCGAGCGGAGATGGAGGAGCGCTGATCTCTGGACTCGAACGGGTTGAAATGTAGATTCTCCTGGAAGTTCAACGACCGTCAGACGTCCGGATAGGTAGATGATCATAATACATTTGCCACGTGTAACCTGCGGTCAAACCCGTAGAGGATAGGAAAGCGCCCTCTACTGCCTGAAAAGTCTTCGAGATTGTGCTCGAGTGAATTATCTTCGATGGAGAAGACCACAAACCACAACGTTATGGAATTCCACTGTCAAGTTTGGAATGATTAACGCTAACGATTGTGAACACGAGTTCAGCAATGCTGCCCTGACTTTAATGGCATAGCCATTTTCTTCGCTCTATCAGTAGAGCGCTAATGCGATTGGAAAGTTGCAATTCTTGCGGTCTCAGTCCACACAAAAACAAACAAATAAACAAACCATAAACAACATAAAAAACCATAAACAACATAAAAAACCCAACTTTTTGAATATGTCTAGGATGCAAATCTCATCAGCCACAGGCTACTAATTCAAATGCAAAGGTACACGGTAGCATGCTGTGCGAGTATAGGCCTAATTGCAATCACGGATTAGATTGGAACTGTTTGCCAGCATCGCCACGTCGCACGCTTATCATCTGAGCCCACTTTAGACTACAATATACCTTAAATCACTTGGATGACGAGAAAAATCGGCTGCGAGTATTGTAGACTTTATAGTATAGCTATACTGCAGTCATTGCATTGTAGCAGATATCGCAAACCCTTCGGCGAAATGGGACCCCACTAACCTGTAGAGAAAACTAATGAAATTTAAATAGACTACAAGAAGAGATCAAGTAAAAAAGGCAGATGGTTCACGTGTTTGCCCATAGCAAGTCACTGACTCAATGGACTAATTCTTTCAACATTTTTGTTTTGCTCCCTTTGTTCTTATTTGCTCATTGCCATTTGTTGAATAGAAACAATATGAATAATTGTGACCTAAGGTTTATAATGTGTCTTCTACCTTGAAGAAAAAAAAACCAAACTAAAAACAAACAAAAAACAAAAACAAAAACAAAAACGAGTTCCACAAGTCTGGCTTCTTCCGGCGACTGGATGCAAACTGCAAAAGCGCGTCAGACGCAGTTCGGCCAAGTATCGTCCGAAGTGGAAAAGACCATCATATCGGATTCAATTGGTGGGCTGAGCTTCAGGGAAGAAGAGGAAAAAATAGAACTATTATCAAAGCAATGGGTAGTTCTCGTTGAGGTGGGGATTCAGATCTTAGATTTTTGTGAAACGATTAGAAACCATTTATATGAAATATCAAAGGGCATACGATTCTACGAACAATTCAAAATTCATTTGATAAAAATCGGTTTGAAATGGCTGAACTATCCGAAACGAAGTACAAAAGTGGTCCTAATTAAAGGTGAGACCCACTTTTTATCGGGACCACTCTGTATTAAGGATATCACAGCCATTTCAAAACCGATTTTTATCACATAAACTATGAATTGCTCGAAGAATCGTATGTTCTTTAATATTTCATGTAAGTAGTTCATAATTACATGTATCTCACAATAAAGATAAAAACCTGAATCCCCATCTCAACTAGTGCTATATCATCCTTTTAAAGGAAGAGGAGGAGGAGAAAGAATGATCGAGGTAATGAGTAGAAGAGGATGATGACAGAAATGATGGTGATGATGATGATGATGATAATGATAATGATAAGGATGATTATGAAAGTAAGTCCCACAGCGACAATAATATTGGTAATCATGATCTACATGATGATATTCCAAAGAGATATCATAATAACATAACAATCATTGTAATGAAAATGATAATGAAAAAACCTATGGTGTTGTAATCATAATCACGAATATAACTTGAAGACGGAGAAGAAGAAGAGAAGAAGACAAAAAGGAAGAAAGCATGAAGTTAGAAGGCATTAGTCATAGGTTAAAGGGATAGTACAGTATTGGTGGAGATGAGAATTGGGCTTTTAACTTTTTGCGAGATACCAAGAAAACACTTATGATATAGTACAGAGCATACCATTTAAAGAGGAATTCAAGGTTTACTTGATGAAAATCGGGTTTGGAATGACAGAAACATCCAAAAACAAAGTAAAACAAAACGATCGTGATAAAGTGTGGGTCCTACACTTTATTAGAATCGCCCTTTTTGGATATCCCAGCCATTTCAAAACCAATTTTCATCAAATAAACGTTGAATTCCTCATAGAATTACATGCTCTTTCATATTTCATAAGATGTTTCTCATTATCTCACCAAAAAATGTTACAAACCTGAAATTACGTCTCAACCAAAACTGTACGATCCCTTTAAAGGGAAGGTAAACCCAAAGAACAATGTGGGTTGAGTGAAAGCAGCAACATTAGTAGAACACAGAAGTGAAAGTTTGAGGAAAATCGGACAATCGATGCAAAAGTTATGAATTTTTAAAGTTTTGGTGTTGGAACCGCTGGATGAGGAGACTACTAGAGGATATGACGTATGAGTGGACAACAATACAAAGAAAATTCCAAAAGGAAATTCCACAAAAATTCACTTTTCTAGAATTATGAAAAAACAATGGACCAACCGCTTTCAGAAAGCAGGGGGAATAATTGCTACCCTTAACATATATCAATATCAAGTTGATGGAATTTGTAATTTTCATGAAAAATGGATTTTTGCAGAATTTTCTTTATATTTTCTTGGTATTGTTGTCCACTCATACGTCATAACCTCTAGTAGTCTCCTCATCCAGCGGTTCCAACATCAAAACTTTAAAAATTCATAACTTTTGCATCGATTGTCCGATTTTCTTCAAACTTTCACTGATGTGTTCTACTAATGTTGCTGCTTTCACTCAATCCACATTGTTCTTAGGGTTTATCTTCCCTTTAAGTTAATTTCAATCGAAAGAGTGACGTTTGAGATGTTCCAAGCTCAAAAGCTTGCCCTCCTGTGAAGCATTGTCTTGAAACGCACATACCACTATCTTCGTGCTAAGATTTCACGGCACACTGTTCTTCTCCCTTCCCCTACTGCGAGGGGGGAACTATCGCAATGTGGGACATTTTGACAAGTTGGCCAGGGGACGTTTATGTGGAAGGATACATAATTTGTTTCTCGCTCCACGTTTACCTTTCTACATTTACCTTTCGCCCCCGCACTCTATCATCAGATCGCTAAAATTTGTCAACTTGCCGACCTCCGGCTACCTATAAATCTTTTGGCGGGCCGTAGTTTCTTGGGTCAGCTCCTGCAATCTAGAAGCTATCGAATATTTTTTCCCCGTTATTTCTTTGCTTCTCCAGAGTGGGCTCTGGTGTTATTTTTTCCCTTTTAACGATGGCTGGACTGCTCAGTAGTTGAATGGATCGTGACACAATCCTCACAGTAGTCACACCTCGGAACGCGGTAAGGAACGCCATTAGTCTCGCGGCACCAGACTTCGAGATACTGATGCTAGGTCCCCCCCCCCCCCCCCCCACAAAGAATTAGAAGAAAAGGAAAGAGAAGAAAAAGAAAACGGAGAAGAAGGAAAAGAAAGGAGAAATATAAAAGCAGGAAGAAGAAAAGAAATATGGTCAAACAGATTTGGCCGTCAATATATTATTCTTTTCCTAGTGCAGCCCACCTTTTCAAACGTTCCGTGCATATAATATGGTTATGTAACCCTGTGTGAGCCTATGAAGCATGATTATGGAAGAAGAATCAGGTTTAGCAATGTCGTACCGTCAGAAACATGCTTGTCAGAAATATCTCATCTGGCTCTTAAAAGCACAAAGCCCCCGTGACCTTTATGAGGTATCTTAGAATAGTGTATAGGTGCATTTGTTATATCTAACCTTGGCATTTGTATGACGTCATCTATTCTATTACAATCACGTGACATGGAGGGATGGGCGGCAATACTTTGGAAGAGTAACACGAAAATTCCTCAGTATTGGTGAAGGTAGCGAGGTGGATCTGAGATCATTCATGTTCATCCCTCAAAAAGTTGGTTCACGTTGAAGTGTCGGCCTTGAATCTTCTCAAGAAACATAATCTATACTGTACTATATGTGTGACTGTCATCGTTGTTTGCCTGCATATGGAGAGGAAAAGGGATATCGAGAAAGAGGTTTGTATGGTTGCGACATTCTGAACACAACACGTCTACCTGCATTTAACTTTTGGTCGTTTGTTATCCACTTGACGTAAGGGAATGGTGGCAAAAAAGAAAAGAAATAAAATTTGCTATTTACGAGTTTATTTTTCAAGCCTACTAGCAAACCAGGGGAATTAGTCCATGTGACATATTGATCGCACTTACCTTGGACGGACGTAGTTTCTAATCACAAGTTCTACATGTTCTCGTTAGTTTTTACTTCCTCGTAAATCGTTCATGTTCAACAAGGTTACACTCCAAGACCCCCTACACCCACTTCGCTGGTCCCTCGTACCAATTGTGCTTTATAACGAGCGTAATTATTCGTCAACAGCCAGGGAGGCCTGCAAAAATATTGACTTGCCGTCTGATTTATGGGTCATCGGCCCCGTGAACAACCTGGCTGGCGAGCCATTAAAGTCTAACGCTTGGTCAACTTGACCTTGATAGAAATGAGTGAAGTCAGAGTGATGAAAGTTGAACTCGGACATACAATATCAGTAGCTATGGAACGCAACAGATCGTCATTTCTTTCTTTTTTATTTATCGAATACTGAGTACGCACAAATGTGAAGAGGTGATGATCTAATCACCCTGGTACAACTGGTTTGCACACAATTATTAAAATTCTGTTTTTTGTTAAATGATTTATAACATGCAACCCCTTTCCTCCTAACAGTCAACTAAGTTAAGGTTACGATAATTTGATGCGAGGAATACATCTTTACAATATGATTTCTATTCAAATTTCAAATCAATTTCAATTGATTGTCATACATCTTCATGGGGAAATGTATCAAATATAACGCCACAGAATGATACAATATATTCAGCTTGGATGTACAATAGAATATTACCAAAATGGGACAAGGCGGTTAGTTTATCAAAATTCGAATCTATAAAGTACTATGAGAGAAATACAATGGGACCTACTTGAAATTAAGCTTTGTATATTTTACTTTAGTTCGTTATGAATATTTATGTGTATTTCATCTGTGTGTGTATTTGGAATTGTTTTCGAAGATTTTCTAATGCATTCTGTTTTATTCATTTGATGAAAAATGTCACAATTTGGCCTTTGGCTGCGACGATGTTGATATCAATAAACCATATACAATGTATTTCATATCAAATAAAATCAAATAAAATCAAAGCTTATTAGGCGTTAGGCTCCGTAGAAATCGAATGTGAAGAAAAAAGTAATGACCACGAGTACAACTTAGGACCAAACTATATACAAAGACATAAAAACATGACCATACAATATGTACAATATCCAAGACTTGAATAATTTGTATCATTCTGTACAATTGAGACTGACTGTTTTCCGGCCCCTATTGCTCCTCGCCATGGAACTCTCTCCCATCATTTATCTGTGAAATCGACGGATTGGAGCACTTCCATGGAGCTACAAGTATAGCTCCAGGGCACTTGAAAGTCTCACTCTTGAAGAGGAAATCCAGTCCAAATATGAGTTAGTCTGATTAAAAAAAAAAAAGTAAAATCTTACGAGTTCAACGGTAAAAAATTGACTGAAATCGGATAAAAAATACGGAAGTTATGACATTTCAAAGTTTTGCTAATTTCTGCAAAATAGTTCTTGTACAGTGGGTATGAATATGCAAATGAGTGAACTAGCCATGTCATACCCTCACAATTTTTCCATTGATCGTGTACAAAAAAAAAAAAAAAAAATGACGAAAATTAAATGTTTCTGTCATTGAAGTTTCAAACATGACGTTATTGCTGGTTGAATAACTTCAGAATAGTGATTATTTGGATATATGAGGAGTTGAGCCTTGGGCGTAATTGCGTTTGAATGAAAAAGTGGAAATTTCAAAATTTTATGTACAAACTATGGTAAGTTGCAAGGGGATGACTTGCTCACTTTTCCATTTGCATATTCATGTATTGACTGTTCAAGAACTGTTTCCCCCCAAAATAGCGAAACTTCAAAATGTCATACCTTCCTTATTTTTCATCCGATTTCGATCAAATTTATACTTTTTAACTAACTGTCTAGCTGTCAGACTAACTTATATTTAGACTGAATTTCCTCGTTAAGACTCTCATTTTCACCAGGCACTGGATTGCTAACTGTTTTGGTGGAGTCAGCACCTTTGAATGTTTCTCCAACAGATTCATCCGATTTCGATCAAATTTATACTTTTGAACTCTGTCAAGCTGTCAGACTAACTTATATTTGGACTGAATTTCCTCGTTAAGACTCTCATTTTCACCAGGCACTGGATTGCTAACTGTTTTGGTGGAGTCAGCACCTTTGAATGTTTCTACAACAGATTACATGGCGCTATACAAATGCTGTGGATCATCATCGTCATCATCATCATCACAATTAAAAGGGAGACACGTGAGGTGATGACATCATCACTTCGGTTACAGCTCGTTATTCCGAAGGTTCGTTATTCCGAAGGCTCTTTAGTCCGAAGATGCGTTATTCCGAAGGTTCGTTGTTCCGAATTTCATTTTCGGATTAACGAACCTTCGGATTAACGAATCTTCGGAATAACGAACCTTCGGAATAACGCCACAAATGTTCGGAATAACGAACCCTCTTTCTTTTTCGGATTAACGAACCTCTATATAGGTATAAGGAATTTGTGTGTTTCGGAGTAACGACCCTTCGGAATAACGAACCTTCGGAATAGCGAACCTTTGGAACAACGAACAGCACCCATCACTTTGGAGTTTGGAAGTTTGAAATTCCAATTTTGTTCATTTCTAGGCCCGATTTTGGGGGAATTTTTGACATTTTGTACACTTGATTTCACTCTCCCATTTAAAAGTAAACGTCATGACTTAGTGTGTAACACAGTGAGCCAGATTTTATTTGGCTTGCGGAAAAAAAAAGCAGCTCAATTCACTGATTACTCATTACTTTTGATGATTCTAAAAAGAATTAAAACATGGAAAATCATGTACATACGATTCATTTCAGAGATTTTGCACTGAAACCTTATTGTCTTTTATTATGTTCATGACCCCAAATCCCTGCCACAGCTTCATCTCAGTCACCCGCGCCGGAAGCAGTTTTGGATTGGGGGGGCAAACATTGGGGGGGGGGGGGGGCTCAAGATTAGACCATGCATATGTTACACAATAATTATACACATACACACACAAACACACACACACACACGCACACGCACACACATCTATTATATATATATATATATATATATATATATATATATATATATATATGTATATGTATATGTAAAGTGGCGTACGGTGGGTCGAAACATGGGGGGAACCATAAAGTAATTTTGACGGTCTGTATGCTTGTGGGTGTGTGCGTGAGCAATAATGGGACTACAATACATTACGGAATGTGATACATTCAACAACGCAGTCATTGAGGAACATTGTACATTTTCCTTACATGGATTATGGAATGACGGTGTGAAATGATATACTGTCAGCAACATAAGGTGAATGGCATAGCAATAAAATGCGAGCGAGCGAAGCGAGCGAGCTTGAAAATTTTGATATTCTACAGTTCCAAAACTGGAGTTTTAATTGTAGCTATATATTTCGCTTTGGAAATAAATGGGGCGCATCGGGCGCAACTGCTGGCAATTATTGGCAGCAACATTAGGAGAATGGCATAACGATTCAATGCGAGCGAGCAAAGCGAGCGAGCTTGAGAATTTTGACATTTTACAGTCCCAAAACTCCCGTTTGTAGCTATATTTTTCGCTTTGGAAATTAAGGAGGGGGGGGGGGCATCGGGCGCAACTGCTGGCAGTTACTGGCAGCAACGTTAGGAGAGTGGCATAACGATTCAATGCGAGCGAGAGAAGCGAGCGAGCTTGAAAATTTTGACATGTTACAGTCCCAAAACTCCCGTTTGTAGCTATATCTTTCGCTTTGGAAATTAAGGGGGGCATCGGGGCGCAACTGCTGGCAATTACTGGCAGCAACGTTAGGAGAGTGGCATAACGATTCAATGCGAGCGAGCGAAGCGAGCGAGCTTGAAAATTTTGACATGTTACAGTCCCAAAACTCCCGTTTGTAACTATACCTTTCGCTTTGGAAATTAAGGGGGGGGGGGCATCGGGCGCAACTGCTGGCAATTACTGGCAGCAACATTAGGAGAGTGGCAAAACGATTCAATGCGAGCGAGCGAAGCGAGCGAGCTTGAAAATTTTGACATTCTAGAGTCCAACAACTGCCGTCGTAGCTATGTTTTTCGCTTTAGAAAGTAAGGGGGAGGCGCACCGGGCTCAACTGCTGGGTGCGAGCGAGCGAAGCGAGCGAGCTTAAAAATTTTGACATTTTACAGTCCAAAAGCTGCCGTTTGTAGCCATGTTTTTTCTCTTTTATTCATATATATATATATATACATATTTATTTTATTTTATTTGTTTATTCATTTATTTTTATTATTATTACTATATATTTTTTTTTTGGGGGGGGGGCTTTTTTTTTTTGGGGGGGGAATGCGTTTTGCCCCCCCCCCCCACTTTTTGGATTGGGGGGGGGGGGGCGCCCCCCCTGCCCCCCCCCCCCCCCCCCCCACTTCCGGCACCTATGAATCTCAGTTTACATCAACTACGTGTCAATAAAAGTGTCATTGGTTGATCATGGTCTGGATTTTCAAGCAAAATGGATTGTCGAATTTTCAATTCATCGTCATAGTTACATGTAATTTGATGAGTTTTGGGAGTTTTCAGTGGCAGCATAATTATAATGTAAAGGAACTCTGGAATCGTTAAAGGTCCTGTTTACGTTTGGGAACAGTGATCTATTTTTTTTTTCAAGATATGACATTATTATGTAGGTCTGTTGTACCACAAAACATCCTATCACATTATAAGATTTTCGCGATTAAGCCTTAAATAGAAGGAGATATCTGCATTTTTCTTAATAAACCGTATTGGTAGATGGTCTAGTCTGGAAACATTTTTATTATGACTATTGTTCACATTTTGTATATTTAACAATACTTAACCTCGATTTTACCCATTCAAATTTTTGCAGTGGTTCATTCTATCCCTAACTCACATTTTAGAACTATTCTAAAGTACCAAAGCACTGTTTCTGTTTCATCTGCAAATGGTGAATTATGCCTTTAATTTTTTCTTTCACATTCACATTTAGAGAAATGGGAAGGTGAAATAGAAAGACATAATAAGCACACAGATATATGCATACACATAAATAACATATACATAATGTTGCCGACTGTCATTAGCAGATGAATTTCGTGGAAAAGAGTTCAACAGAAAAATAAATAACTAAACAAATAAAAGTGGTTGTCACTCCTCATTTTTAACTAATAGGGGATTGAGATTTGACTAAATACGAATGCCGCTGCTACGGTCGGCCGCACGCTGTCACAATTAATCGCAATGTTTCTGGCGGACATATAGCATCAGCGTCCACTCCAGAGTATTAAATATACATCTATAGCTTTGATCAACGCTTTGGATACATGGCTGAATGACATTTTAGAAACGATTTGCACGCCGCCACGAGCGCCACAACAAGCGGCATATCATATAATATATACTACATACGCACTCATGCATGCCGTCCTGAGTGGGCACGGTGAACAAGATAATATTATATTCATGTTCAACCGTGTATCAGTGCTATTACGTTAACATTCTGCATTCGAATATATATAAGGTTTATCTTATCGCTAGGTTATTAACAGTGTATGATATGAACAAATTTGCTGTCTGCATTTTTATGTACTCATTCTTAATATCTTGCCCGAATTTCTCGGTAATCATTTCACTTTTACTCAGGTTAGAAACACATTTAATACTCGGCAATGTTATAATTTATATATTCCAAATTATAGATATAATCACTCAATATATGTTATGCTGGTCCTTCTTTATGGAACGCCTTGCCAAATGATTTGAAGTGTATGAACAGTCTGAATTTATTCAAGAAAAGATATAAAATACATCTATTAAGTCAACTTATAATTTTTTCTGCTTTTTATGATTCTTAATTAAATTATTATTATGTATAAGGACGAACAAATTATGCTGACTTGCCTTGTTTTGTCTCTTGTCGGTTTTGTACTTTGTAATGTCTTAAGTGTTTAAGTTGTTTATGATGTGTGTCTTGTCTTGTCTTGGGGATTAACCTTGAAAGGCTGGTTTAAGCCTATGTTGATTCCTCCACTTCTCTTGATATGAAGCCAATGTTTCGTATACTTTTTATTTGCCTATATGATGTCCCTTGTATGCTGTGATGTACAATGTAATTGTCTTTTTCTATCAGATTTGTGGAAATAAGTTGAACTGAATTGACCTGAAATAATTTGTTCCGATAGTCGGCTATGTGACAACGCTCGAATCTAACAATGCATGTCTGGAGATTTCACACTGTTAATAATGTATTCATACTGTGGGACACTGTGTTCTTAATATTTTTAGAAGGGTGGATATATATATATATATATATATATATATATATATATATATATATTTCAGAAATTCCCGCTCTTAGATTAGTCCTATATGTGCTTGATCATGTCTGTAGTCGTGATAATGCTTTGTCAGTCACCATAACAACAGTCATTGACCAGGAGCTTCTCAGCCAATCAAAACCAAGGATTTCACTAAATTGCCCGGGCTGGCAACTTTCATGAAACGGTGTCCCGATCTACGTGATGTGTCAGCACTTTATTTTGTGTTGACCTTATCAGATTTCTTGTTTCGTATATTTTGATGTTTTTCATTTGACAAATTTATACTGACTTAAAAAAAACCATGAAAATAAAGAACATGTATACGTATTATGTGAGCATTTTTTGTTTGTATTTCTATATCCACGACGGGTGGGGGGGGGGCTACAGATACAATGTAATAAAATGAAAGAAATGATAAAAAAATATATATAGAGAGTGATGATAATAAAGTGCCATTCAATAACAAAAAGAGTAAGAAACTGAATTTAGAATTAACAAAACAAAACAAATTTAGAGAATAAGTAAAATGAAATAAAGTACATTTTACGAAAGTGAGATGAGGTTTATAGATTAAGTGAAGGGAATAAATATGAGTTAAAAAAAAAAAGAAGACACTAAGCGTTATCAACATGGAAGCTTGGTCACATGTCGTCTTTAAAAGTTTGAATCAACGATATGGCTGGGAGTAAGCCTATTCAACAGTTTGCGAATAATCGGTGATTATGGAAAGCCATAAATGATCCTCAATTGGTGTCCCCGCTGAATAGATTGAATAAACTATTTTCCTTGTCAATCAGAGCGGCACAAAGTTACGACGTAATCATCGCGTGAACCTATGCGTCATTAGCCCTCAAATGACCTTCATCCAATTGCATTCTGTTCACAGTATCATTTGTTTGTCATTTGCCCCCACTAAGAGAAAGCGAAACAATAACACAAATAAAGCGATATGGGTGAATTCCTGTAATTCATTAGCCTAGTATTTAGCCAACTGTTAAGCTGACAAGGATAATATCGCTGGCTGGCCCCGACCGCTGCCGTTAAAGACATATAAAGTCGCTGGTATAGTGATAACATCACTATAAAGGAAAATAATCTATATTACCAACAGGACACGCCCCGTTGATCACGCGCACTCTGCACTTCCGGTCACCGTGGACGGCGCTGCTGCTGGGTCTCACACCCGAAAAGGTCTCACATCTGTTGCAAGTAAATTCCCATTAAATATCAAAATGGGATCATAAAAGTACACGAAGTTTCAGTGTCTTTTGTGTTTGATATCTATGCGTAAACAAACTTATTTCACTCCAATCCTGAAATTTCGAGTGGGCCTTTTCTACTCAAACTGTGCTCAGAGGTCCTAAAGGAAAGACTCCGATTCTACCACTCAAAATGTCACGTGTTTTCTACGCCGAAACAAAAATGTACACCCGAAAATTTAAAAGAAAGCATATCCAGCCTCCTAATGAGGTGTATTTTGAAGAGGGATTCACCCTCGTCAACCACACCTTATCATTTCTTTTTTAACAGGATTGTAGGGCATATTTTGTGTGATATTTTGGTGAATTTATTTCAGTATCTTTGGTATGAGTAAACTGATGAGGCTCTGGCTGGCCCACTATATAGTTACAGATTAGACCTATATCACAGGCGAGATCGATCAATCATTTTCAATCTTACTTTCTTTCTCTACATCCGTGTGTGTGTGTGTGTGTGTGTGTACATGGCATGATGACCATCATTGATGCCATTTTCCAGTCTCACTGCTTATCGATGTTGTGGTTCAGTGGATGATACCACTGACTTTCAGTCTTGAGGTCCCGGGTTCGAGTCTGTTTGAGTGCAGCGACAGTGCATTCAATAGGCAAGGGACACTCTCCTCATTGCCAAGCCCTTGGAATTGGAATGCAAGTCGTCGGTCCCCTGACTTGGTTATAAATATTTGATTGCTTTCCTTGGTCTGTAATGGTCCTTCCTTCATATCTTGACAAACTTCCTCGATTTTGATAACTGGTCTGGAAAATAACCTCAGCCTTTTCTGAACAGAGGAAATATGTCTAACTCTGTTTCTATCAATGACGTTTATGGAGCTTTTATTACGGTTTGAAATCATCGTTAGCTCAATTTGGTGACCTTTGACTCTAACCCTTGACATCAGACCCCTATCGGTCAAGGAACTATTCGTTTATTTGCTTGTTTTTTAATACTTCTGACCTTTTCACCATAATAATCATAATACAGTAGGAGGAGTGACAACCACAGTACAGTGACCTCTGACGTGATCTTTGATCTGCTACCGTTATTATGTTCATGCAAATAATTATTTGTCTCTGCCATACCCACCAAATTACTTTGTTATTGAGCTTTCTCAGCTGGAGCAATGACTGGAAATTACCATAGTAAGGGCTTTTTACACTTGTAAATTTTTGCTTAGTCCCGTACCAAAGGTGGGGCTAAGGGGGGGGGGGGGCCTTAGCCCCACCGTTGGTACGGGACTATCCTTAGCCCACTTTCTGTTTACACTCGTTTTTGCCAAAGTGGGCTAGCCCCACCGATAGTCCGGTCCTATCTGGCCCTGCAAAATAGCAGGGTTAGCACCGCAATTGCGGTGCCAAGCAAGTGAGTGTAAACAGAACGAAAAAATAACCCTGGGCTAAGCGACGGAGACGAAGTCCGACCCTCACTGACCAATCAGAAACGAGGTAATCAAGTGCTGCCGGTGCGTGCGTGTACGTGTACAGTACACAGCGTAATCATGAATATTCATGTGGTTTGGAAAGTCCGGGGCTAAGAAATACAAGTGTAAAAAGGTCAGTTTTCTCCTTAGCCCCGGACAAGAGATAGTACGGGACTAATTAGCGAGTGTAAAAAGCTGAAAAAAATTGGTACGGGACTAACAATAGTCCTGGGTTAGAGAAAGTCCGGGGTTAAGAAACACAAGTGTAAAAAGGGCTGTATTGTGACAATGGAAATGGACATTGGAACTGGAACTTTGAACTTAACCTGTGACATTTAATGCAAATGATCATAAACTCTTTTCTTCGCTGTCCGTCAAAGTATTGTACCGCTGGACATTCATTTCAAATCATCACTGGTCACACCATCGAGTCGATAATGTCTTCTTGGTTGTGCTACCGTCTCTCATGGGCCTATCCAGTCCACTTCCCGGACTGTATTCATAGCAGTGTGCCTACCACAGACGTTGATGGCGTCTGAATTACACAAAATTACCTATCCTGAGTTTCGGGGAGTACCAGTTGGTTGGGTGTCGCGATCAGCGGTTTGTTGCGTTGAGTGTGGCGTACATACATGTATGCGTGTATTAGTGTGGGGAACGCTGACGATTAAAATCGGTCAGTATCTGGACTATCATGGGCGCGGATGTGGCTGACAGTTCCACTTCTTGAGGCACACATGCGAGGGCAGCGTGGGCACTGGAATGATGCTGGTAGTGGTGCCGTGGAGATGGAGGCCTTCCTGCGTTCTCTAGCACTGGTGATTCCCTCCCGGTGTTTGTCTTCGCAGGTAGACAGGGTCTCCTTTGTCAGGTCACGCCAGTGCTGCCGATCTCCAGCAAACACCTCAAGTTTTTGTGGAGGAATGTCATTACGCTTGAGAGTGTCTTTGATGCAGTCTTTGCATCTCTTCTTTGGCCGTCCTATTCGTATTTGGCCGTAGGAGAGTACACCACAGAGAATTTAGCGTGGAAGACGATCCACTCGAATCACATGTTCAGTCCGCCGGAATTGACCATTCACAGTCACGGATTCAGTGTTGTAGAGACCTGTTCCAATGAGGACTTATAGGTATGTTACTCTGTCCTGCCATTTTACCCCTTGGATTGACCGTAGTGCTCTCATGTGGAGGTGTTCAAGCTGTCTGAGGTGCTTTCAGTAGAGGGTCCTAGTTTCACATCCATAAACTGCCCTGTACACCATGATCTTCGTTTTCAGCTTGATGTTCTTGTTGTTCAGCACTGGTGAGCGCAGGCGATCAAGTGACAGACTTGCTTTGCTGATGAGCGTGGGTATCTCTTTGTCCAGACTACCGTCAGAAGAAATTATGCTTCCAGCTAGGATGGTTGGCAAGGTTGGTGTGGGTCTTGGTGATGGCTGGTGGAGTCGCCCGGCAGTCTTTGTACTTCATTCTGTCTCCGCAGGTCAAAGAGCGATCCATCTAGTCTGTATCACAGGTACAGCTCTTGCTCAAGGTCCCGTAAAGCTTCGTTGAGTACACATTGAAGTTCCACCGTTAGAGAGGATATGAGACCTTCTATTCCATCATGGAAATGATGAATGAGATTCACAAACTTAGTTGGGCAGCCAAGTTTGGCAAGAATCATCCAGAGGAACTCTCTGTTTATAATGCTTTGGTAGGGTCAAGGAGGTACAGATCCAAGTTCTGTTCTACACACTTATTTTGGACCTGCCTCACCGTAAAGAACATTGCTGCGGCCTGGACTGAAATCGCACTGGGCTTCTGGCAGGAATGATTCGGAGATGCTGGTGATCAGGCGATTCAGGATGACACGGGTCAGTATCTTACCGGCAATAGACAGAAGCAATATGCCCCTATAATTAACAAAATCCGATTTGTTGCCTTTGTTTTTGATTGAATTACTGTGGCATCCATTAATTTGTAAGACATGATTTCTTCAGCTCAGATGCTGACAAGGATGCTGTGAATACCGAGGATGCAGCTTTAAACAGTTCAGAAAGAATGCCGTCCATCCCAGCTTCTCCAGGACATGTCTGGTTGATAGCCTTCAGGACTTCATCAAAGGATGGATGAAAATTTAAGATCTTCCACTGGGGGGGGGGGGGGGTGTCTTTGATCAATGTGTTCTACGACTCCGGTGTCAACACTAGAGGGCCTATTCAGGAGTGTGGAGAAATATTCTGTTCAACGAGTATCGATGCTCTCTTTGTTTTTGAATAGTGTCATTCGGTCAGCTGCAAGAAGTGGGGGTAGTACTAGGCTTTTGCAAGCCAAACACAGTCTTTAGATATCTAAAAAACTCCTTTGAGTTGCTGGACGTCGTCAGCTTTTCTGTCCCACCAGCATGGCTCGGCCCGTAGCTCCCGTTAAGCCTTATGTTGCAGGTGTTTGAAATGGTCTTTTCTGGACGTGGAATTAATGTTGCTTTCTCGTTTAATGTATGCAGCGACTTGGTGGGCTCGTTTCTTGAATGCGAGTACCTCCTAAGTCGTTCCAGTAATCATCAGTTTCTACCTGTTCTATTTTTCTGTTGGATCACCGGTTAGGGGTCCATGGGCAGCCAGTACTTCATCCAGATGAGTTCGGTACTGCTCTTTCACAGCTGGCGCTCTCAGCTTGTCTGTGTTGAACAATGGACGAAAGTGTTTTGGTCTCCTGCGATGTACCGGTACTATGTGTAGACTGAGGATAACTCTGATCATTCGGTGGTCAGTCCAGCACTCAGCTACCCTCCTAGCTCTTGTGATCCAGACATCCTGAACGTCACGCCTTCCCTTATGGAACAAACACACGGTCACACAGAGTGGTTTATGTTGAAATGTCCCAATTTCACATAGTTACTATGTGAAATTGGGACATTTCCAGCCAATCAGGGTTCGGACAATGACATAGTCAATAGGGTGTCATTGTTTGGATCTAGGATGCATCCAAGTTGTCTTGTATTTTTCGGCCATTCAGGAGATTGTATCGGTGGAGATTAGTTGGCTCTCAGCATACATATATGGTGAGGAGAAGCAGTTCATTGCTGTTCATTTTTCCCAGTCCATGGCTGCCAATCACTCCATTCCAGCTTCCATGGTCTTTTCCTACTCTAGCATTGAAATCCCCGAGCACAATACGAGTTTATCGCTTGCCGGAGTGGACTTCTTGACGCCATGGAGTCGAGATTCTCGTAGAATGCTTCTTTTGCATCCTCGCTGCTGGTAAGAGTTTTGGGCATTAATGATTGTGATGTGCCGAGACGGAGAGAGTGTGAAGCAGAGCTTCATCAAACGCTCATTGATGCCAGTGGGTAAGTCTGGTAGTTGGTGAAGGACTCCGTTCCTGATGGCGAAGGCTAGTCCGTGTTTTCTGTCCCCACTTTCTGCAGTTCCTTTCCCAAAGAAGGTATATCCTCCAATAGATTGATCCTCCATTTGCTAAGCGTGTTTCGCTAAGGGTTACAATGTCCAACTTGTACCGTGCTAGTTCTTTCGCTATGAGGGCTGTTCTTCTGGCAAGCCTGGAGGTTCCCTGTCTGTCCATAAGGGTGTGTACATTGTATGTGCCCTGTATTTTCTTATTTTGTTTCTGTTGATTTCAACTGCTTGAAAGGTTACACTGTCAGTGTCATCTTTGACCTGTTGCTCTACTCAAATGATCGTTGTTTATGTTTTCCTTTTAAAAAGTATGAAATTCCCATTGCTAACCACAGGTGAAATCATAACTGAAAAATGCCAGTTGTAGCCAAAAATTCAGTGATTGTCGAACTTTGACCTTGAGGAATTGTCTTTAAAGTTCAAACAGCGCATCTGCACAGCATCGCCACTGGACCAGGTAGGAAGAAAATTTTGCTGAGCGGCTTTTTTTTTTCTCTCTTCTTCTTCTTAAATCGCGATGACGAGATTTGACACGAACGGGCAGACAGACGGATAACCCCAAACGGTCATGCCTTCGGCACCATTCGAGGTATACAAATGTATGCATGAACAGTCTTTTCACATGGGGGTAAACTCAAAATGACGCTGATCGGTACCGCTGACAAGTTCTTTGGCCGGTAAACCTTTGTGACCGCTCTGACGGATTTACAACCTACTTTTCTAGAACTCTTTCTGTGCGGCTCATCGACACCTCAAACAGTGACACGTGTGTGTGTGTGTGTGTGAGAGAGAGAGAAAGAGAGGGAATTCTGACTGTAGTGCACAAGAGCAGGCTATACACGCCATGTGACACCACCGCAAATCGTACTGGGTATCGAACCATTAACTGACGTGTTGGTGTTCGCAACGAATGTACGGCTAACTGAGCCAGATCACCTTCTGGCTGTTGCTGGTTTCTTTTTCATTCATTTGTGTTTGGTGCTGTTCGAAACACGGTCAAGTTCCAATTGTACGCATACCTACACCTTACACGTTGTCGAAAAAAAAAATCAAATCCATGATAAACGGCAAAGATTGTCTTCAAACCACTAGATTGATGTTATGTATAACGACTACGAAAAGTAATCATTGCTTTGAAGAAAATAAATGACAACCAACATGTGAACAGTAACAACAGACACAATTCAGGATGTGCGCGTTACGCGTTTGCGTATTCAGAGCCGCTGAATGTCATTCTCACTTTAAGCTTGTAGTGTAAGCCGCACAGTCCAGAGTTTAAAAAAAAATCTCCTTCTGTTATAGTGGTTCTACATTGCCCTCAATATTTCAACCGTATAGCTTTAGAGCACATAATTCCTCTGTCGAGTGCACGATGTTCTTGAAGATGATTCGTTATTCGCGTGCGACACAAAATTGTCATATTATCGGAATCCACAACCTTGCGGGGCAGACAGAGGATGCGTTCAGTATGATTTGCGACTTGTACGGAGGCAAATGCACTCTCCCGGATGCCACAACTAAAGCCACATTTCAAGGAGGCAGTTACACAAAGTCGATTGTCGACATGACGATTCCGTGAATTGAAGCGCATTAGGCTGACCCGATCAGCCATAACTGGGCTGCAAAGAGACATATCGCATAAATCGTCGTCAGAGTGCATGTCCCCAGCCCCTCATCATTTCGGCCAAATCTTTCTGGAGGGTCCGCCGTTTTAAATCACAAGCCAGCGCAAATGAGGCACACCGATGGCAAAGCGATGTTTGACGGATGCAACGAGGGTTATGCTTTCGTATCATCGGGGTCAATCATGCTCTTCTTCCTCCCCCTCCTCCTCCATCTCGTTTCCCATTGTGTCTTCATCCGTATCAATCACTATCATCGTCACCCTCATCCCTACCTCTATCAAAATGATCCCCATCATCTTAATCATCATAATTAGTGATAATCACAGTCTTCACCATCAACTTCATCAGGTCCATCAACACATCATCATTACCATCATCACCATCCTAATCACCACCCTAATCGTCGTCTTATCACATCTTATCATCGCCACCATTGCCGTCATCTCTAAAGGCCACTTCGTCATCAACATCACAACCCTTTTCAACATCTCAAGTGCATCGTTATCATCTTAATCACCACCATCGTTGTCATCTGTGTTACTATTTCTACACAATCACACTCTAGCCTTAATGACGATTACAGACAATTTTATTGCTGGAAGTATTCAAACGCTGCGTATTTTTAATCAAATATCAGATTTCGGATCATTTGGGATCTTGATCACATCATAACTGCCAGTGAAGGGTCTTTTTTTTTTTTCTCTTGCTTGTCCGTTTTGCGATTGCTGCTCATTTCACATGACGTCATTGTGCTCGCATACTATCGGGCCTTACTGCATATTCCCAGATAGCAACGTTATGAGCAACATTACACTGTAACAACAGGGCACAAGGCCTAGTAGCTATTTGCTACAGTAAGAATTATAGTTTTCGTCGAGGTAGTTGAACCTAATATCATACTATAGATGTATATTAAATACTAAGTTTTAACTGCAGGTGGTCCATGGCTTTTATCTAATAAAGAAACCTTTTTGACACACACACGAACCAACGTGACGTACGCGCCATCCTATCAAAATAAAAACCCAACAACAACATTGTTGCCAAGTTAGATTCAAAGACACATTTTCACATTTTTGAAACACGCATGTTACACTTCAAGCGTTGCAATATGATGTAATTATGACATCTGAAAATTAAAGGGGTAAACCGCACACAAGAGAAAGGTACCCCCATCATAAACTTGGCGGAATATAAGGAATTTATGATTAAATCTATTTCCACTTTCTTTTTTACTTCAGAGTATTGATATTACACTACACATGATAAATACGCCACTACTGGCAATGACTGGGGTGAGAAAAAAAAAAGTTAATTCAAAGATGATGTTATTCTGATTTAAACAACGTACTTGTTCATATGATGAAAACTCAGTAATCATAGTTATATCTGCGTTTGCCCCCTTTTTAAAAAAATCTCTTATTGCAATTGGACGCGTCACTGACCAATTGTGGCGCACAAAACAGGACAATCTCTAATGATTACTGAGGTCGTTTTTTATTTCTTTGTAAGCGGCCATGAGCTTTGCGAAATGTGAATATTCCTCGAAATGAATTTGAAGACCGAGCCTTGATGAATCTCGAGCAGAGTGCTTCTCATGCTATTGTTACCTCTCTATCGTTTTCACTTGGCCATTCCGAGGACCATTTTTGTCAGTACAATTATTTTTGAGGCCAAGTTGGATCAAAATATTAACACTTTATTAATATTTATTTTTGGGCCTATTGTCGAGCATCGGTTGAGAAGCACGAATTAAACCAGATCATAGACCTTTATTTACATTGTCATTATCATCATCATTATCGTTATAATCACTGTCACTATCATTATAATTAATATTATTTATTATCGTCATCATCACCATTACTACAGTGGACTCCCGTTATAACGAAGTTCTCGAGACCGGCAATTTTCGTTCGTTATACCGAAATTTCGTTATAATCGAAAAAAAGAATAAACAATAAAAAACACAGAACGGATAGTGTTGCGGCCTGAATCTTTACTTCGTTGCAACCGGAATTTCGTTATAACCGTGTTTGTTATAACGAGATTGCACTGTATCATCAATATTCTTACAGTGGGGGTACTGTGGTCTAGTGGATAACACTGATAAGACTCTTGACTTTGATACAGAGGTCCTGAATTCGAGTTCCGTCAAGTGCTTACGTCCTTGAACAAGATGTTTTTAGGTGTAGAAATGGTACCTGGCAAGGCTGGGGGTAACAATAATGACAGGGTCCTGTGAAAGATCAATTTGAACACCGAAAAGGATGCCCACTGTAGGTAAGATCATATCACTACTGTCATTTTTTACCGTTCTATTATCATTATCAGTAGCGGTACCAAGTTTTGTTTGGGCGTAGATGGCCGTAGAAGTTTGAGCAGCTTCCTCGGTGTTCTGGGATGTTGCAGTTTCGTAGCACATTGTACCGTCAGAACTCTTTAAAAATCCGTGTGAAAATGCGCATTCTCCAACTTCTCATCCAAATGTCAACTACATTGTACATAACATTGCATCCATGCTTGGTGTCTCCTACATAGGACATTCGTGTCTATATGAACGCCGCGAACACAGTGCGCAAGTATAACCCAACACACAATGTTCTCGCTATCTGCGGCTGCTCTAGATTGGGAGTCGACGGTCTTCAACAGACTCTCGTGAAGTCTCGTGTCGCGAAGCTGGGAGGAATCCGGAGGACACCTGGCACTCAGATCGTTTCCATGGCAACGTCTCCATCTTTGATGAGCTTGGAGAAGGCGGTCTGCAGAACATGTTCTTCGAGATGCCGACCTGCAGGAACGAGAGACAGACTAATGAGGGAGACCGATGAAATGGAATTGTGCTGTTACCATGGTTACATAAGGATGAACTTAACTTTTCCCTAAACTACTGAAAATCACATACCGGTAGTAAAATTGGACTGTAATCCTCCTCATTGCTTTTACATTTATACTACCTACATTACGTGATAACCTCTGAGAGCAAGAAAAAGCAACAACAAACAAACAAATGAAACAAACAAACAAAAAGATCTACAACAGTGTCTGCAGACGAATCACATCACCCTTTGTTTGCTTTTTTTTTTTTGCCTAACTCTTTTCGAAAGTCATCATCAGATGCTCTAGACTGAGTTTTATGACTCTTTCAGAAGTTTTGTTAACTTCATTGGAATGTAAAACTTTTGAGAGAAAACACAAGTGACCTCATCTCCCCCATCCCCCCCCCCCCCAAATAAAGGAAGAGCTAAATGGTAAACGTGATCTCCTGAGCCAAACCCTCCTTCTTCTTACCAAGAACAGATCACATGAGTGCCTCATCTCACCTCTCGGTATGCCCCCTCCCCCTTCTCTCTTTCTCATTCTTTCTTTATATTTCTCCCTGCTACTGGTGCAGAGTTGACGCGGGAGGTAAACCGAGCTCAATGTTTACAACATCCAAATATTAGCTTCTCATCGTAGCGTATAAGGTGTCTGTCAACATTGAACTTCAGTTCCACGACTTCCCCCAACTAGCAGGCTTTCTCTCTCTCACTCTTTCCTTCTCTACTCCATTTCCCTACTTCAGTCTGACAACGTTACGTTCGTCATATGCAAGCCTGCTTCAGCTTGGAAGTTTAAGGAATTGTCGAGATACACATTTAGTTGAAGTATCTTTGGAAACGTTTAGGATTTACCTACAACAGTGCGACTATACTGTGAAAATTTCTGTGCATCCTAAGGAAACTTGTTGGAGATGACGTCATCATTCATTTGCATATGTGCTTATGAATGACATCACCGTTTCTTTTGGCAGCACACGTGAAATCTACATGTTTCATAATTTCATAATTGTTTTCCTCCGAGTACGATGAAATTGTTGCTGATCTGTTTAAAGGTACTGTTTACCATTGGGAGCAGTGATTTATAAAATGTTCGAGATATCATATTTGATGCATATGTGTACGTCAGCTGTATCACGAACATCCTACCATATATAAATTTTGTAATAAAGCCTGAAATACAAGAAGATATAACCATTTTTCTCAATAAACCATAACTGTAGACGGTTGAGTCTAGAAACATTTTTGTTATACCTATTGTTCACATTTTGTAAATGAAACAATACTTAACATTGACTATACTGATTCAATTTTTACATTGATCATTGTCGGTAGTTTCTATATCTCTAACTCACATTTTAGAAACATTTTGAAGCACTAAATCTGGGTTCTTGTTTCATCTGCAAATAGTAAATAATGCCATAAAATGCCTTTGTACTGTATTCGATGCAAGTCAACATTGCATGTAGTCCATGGACCTTCCCTTCAAAGGGTCAGAAATGTTCAGCGCCATCTTCATCTGCATGATCTATATCCAGGTTGTTGCCATGACACCAAAAAGGGACATAAATTTCACAGATGACCGAAACGACGAAAAAAAAATGAAGAGGCAAGTAAGTAAAAAAAAAGAAAAAAAGAAAAGAAAATAACCGGATGGATTATAGATATGAGATTAAGAGCTTACTAAGACAAATAACAATGTTGAAGGGGGAATTAAGGAGCCTATATACTCACCATACTCAACATTTATACGACAGATAGTGAAAGAAGACATGGTAGATTGATATGCGGGGTTATATACTTAATACAAGATCTTGGGGATAATTAAAAACTGTGCCGTCAAATGGTAAAGGGCATTATACGCAACAAGTGGTGATGACTGTGGGATCACAAGTTCAATGCAGCAACTGCAACTTAGCTCCAAACCAATTTGGAATGATTTAAAAGCTTTCATTATTCGAATCAACAAAATGATACTTACATGAAACAGTAAAACGATGCGTTCTGGCGTGTGTGTGAGGGTGTGTGTGGTGTGTGTTTGTGTGCGTGCGCGTGTGTGTGTCTATTTGTGTTTGCTTATGTGTTTGAGTGTTGTTGTCTGTGGTGTTTTTTGAACAAGAATCGAATTCTATTTTGATAACACTGGTGATGCTGTTACGAGATAAAATAAAGAATGTGACACACCACTTTATACTCCGCCATGCGCAGTATACACAAACTAATGGCAAAATATGACCGAACGGCATGGGAAATATAGATAAATTGTGTTGCTCAACAAAATGACCTATGCAACCATGGAGGATGGACCTTTTAGGTACATGATGCAGCCAGGACTAATGCAACCAGGACATCTGAACTACTTGAGGCCTAGAGGTGATGCATTTTGGTTAAAGGCAACGATATCTCAGAACAAGTCTGCAGATTGCTTTTTCATTGCCGAGAAGACAGTCAAGCGAAGATATCCAAAGTTCGAGGGATATCCAAAGTTCGAGGGATATCCATGTTCGAGGGATATCCAAGTTCGAGGAATATCCGAGTTCGAGGGATATCCAAGTTCGAAGAATATCCATGTTCGAGGGATATCCAAGTTTGAGGAACATCCAAGTTCGAGGGATATTCAACAAGTTTGATGGATATCGTGATAACTCCAAGTTCGATGGATATCGGGCAACGGCAGGAACATTTGAACTAAAATGGTGAGACAATTCACAGAAATATTACTTCGCGAAAAAGAGTGTACGAAAAATGCACTACAAGAGCTAATCTGGGTTCTCTTTTTGTTTTAACATTATCAATAAAGCAGTAATAACATTATTCAAACTAGTATATCATTGATAAAAAGGCAATTTACACCGCATATACGTTGCACAAGTGCTTGTACGAATTTCTCTTTACATCTTCGTTAATTGAAGTCCACTTTCCCCCTCCCATCCCCTTTAAACTTGTTATCATCCGGTAGTGCCCTTAAATTGCCATATAACCTATGATATCGAAGCAATGAACTCTTGTTTTAGAACGTAAAGAGATTTGAAGGTTATTAACTTTTGGAGGGAGGTACGAGGTTGACGAAAAATCTGCGATTATCAAGACGGATAAGACGCAGATATTTAATTCTACTGGGAGCTTTTCCTTGGCTATAAAGCATTAATTGGATAACGTGCAGAATGAACTGCAAGGGTTCATTGTCCCAACAAAATGTAGCAAAAGAAAAAAAAATGAAAATACGTGTATAGTTATTCAACTTCTATCAAATGCAAGCAGAGATGACGGGGAGATTGTACAAACGAAGACGACACTAAAGATTGAAGTGTGTATTTGTTAACATTCTGGGTGCAAGAGATCACAATAAAATTTTTTTTAAATGTAAAAAAACAAACTCCCACAGCAGACAAATAAACACTAAACACAAACGTTTGAGAGGAGAAAAAGTGTAAAACCGAGGAAAAAAACCCCGAAAACAGATCAACATACTCATAGGAAAAAGCACAATCCAAATGGAATGCAAGAACGTGGAGAAAACGTTATAAAAATGAAATAAGATATATGCTCACCAACAAGGAGACCATTAGGATACAGAAAACAAGGCACGTGCCAAAATGTGTCTCGCCCATTCGCATTGAAGAAATCAATGTTTTTCCAACTCCCGGAAGTTCATTGCCCCGCCTATGACCTTTGACCTTGTGGTGACCTTCAACTCTCCAAGGGACATTTGCAAGCCAAGTTTGGTCACAAACGGACATATGGATCAAAAGTTATGAGCCATAATCGAAACGCGCCGTAAAAACTTAACATTGGGCCCTAAAAGTTCGTTGACCCCTGTTTGTGACCTTTGACCTCGTGGTGACCTTGAACTTCCCAATGGACATCTACCATCCAAGTTTGGTCACAAACAGACATGTGGATCAAAAGTTTTGAGCCATAATCAAACCGCGCCGTAAAAACTGAACGTTGGCCCCTTAAAGTTCGTTGACTCCTGTCTGTGACCTTTGATCTTGTGGTGGCCTTCAACTCCCCAAGGGACGTCTATCATCCAAGTTTGGTCACAAACGGACATATGCATTGTACATCAAAAGTTATGAGCCATAATCGAAACGCACCGTAAAAACTGAACATTGGGCCCTAAAGTTCATTGACCCTGTCTGTGACCTTTGACCTTGAGGTGACCTTCATGTTTGGTAAAATGTGTAACTTTGTATAACCACTCTCCCCTCCAAGTTTGATTGATTTGAAGTCCTCAGAAAGTTATTCAAGTTTTTGTAGCGTTACGGACGGACAGACGCCGCAGGCGATCCCGTAGTCTCCCCTCACCTCCGGTGGGCTCGATCAAAAAAAGGAACACACGCAGACACTAACAGGGTAATATGAGAACAAACTAAAAAATACATCTACACAAACAGACAAAAACTCAGAACATAATGTGCCGACATTTTTTTTTTTTTTCAGCATACGTCGGTGAATTATCCAGGAAGGGGCGGGGGCATACATACTACATTTGTAATTGTAAGAATTTTCACCCTTTTTTCACACACTTTAGTGAATTTTAGTGACTGTTCTACCGTATATGTCAAAAAACTAATACAACGGGACTCATAGCAACGATGACTTTAAAATCAGTGAATCAATCCAAATACAATTTCAGGTTATGAAACTATAACTTATTACCCACATCTTACAGAAAACCCTCTCCGATTTGCTTCAGGGGTCACAGAGAAATGAGGATTTTTGTAGAACATGTCAGGAATCCCTTCCCTCCAAGTTCTGTCCATTGTTCCAAGAGCATCCAAGTGCTAAACTTGGAAAAACAGACCCATGACATGCTCTACAACGATCCCTCTATGACCACTTTACCCAAATTGAATGAGGTTTTCTACATAAGGTAGGTAAGATGTTATATTTTCAGACCCTGAAATAACATTTAGGCAGTTTAATCACATTGAAAGTTATCAATGCGGAAATCCCACTGCGATTTTTTTTAACAAAGTGTATAGATACAACAGCTTTCTTAGTTTCCATTCCTTCGGAGAAAACAAGAGTTTCCAAAAATATCATCCCGTTTTAAATAATTCTACGCATCCTGTTTCCAAAGATATCATGCTGTTTCGTTCTGTCTACGTACGTCTTTGTTTTTTCGATTGTTCGTTCGCCTCTGTGTGTGTGTGTGTGTGTGTGTGTATTATACCTTTTTCTTTCGTACTTTCACTTGTCTTTTGGCCTCTCTTTTCCGATAACACGATTTTGAACAAAAATGATCTAAGATAACTTACGCACTAGCTATCTTTTTCCTCTTTAAAAGTATGTTCACTTTGTTTTCTATAACATGAATCTGTTGTGATCGCTGATTTTGAAAGAATGTGTGTAGTTGGAAATGAAAATTTACCTTGAACTGAATTGAGCTTGAACTGAAAAAATAGGACGAAAGAACAAATAGAAAATCTTAAAAGGAGAGATATCTTAGTTCTTTTAAGTACAGCTAGTAAACGAGATTTGTCACTTACAAAGAAGGTATAGTGCGAGAATTGGCTGGTTTCTGACATAGAAGCGGCGATAATCGCATAGTTATCAAACTTTACAGAGTCTGTACCCGTACACAATTTGTTTTCTTCACCTCATAATGTCAATGATTGCATAGGCAATGACAGACTAATGTATTGCAGTGAGTGCCCTTTTGAATACCACGCAAGGGGTCGAGCGGGGTAAGCCACAAAAATGTAATGGTGTGTGTTGTCAGTACATTATAGTCAACTTGAAATCACAACCAATTAAACCTCGCGGGAAATATGGTTTTTCAAATGGCACAACCACATATGTGGAAAGGGGTACAGAAGGTATATGAAACCGCACAGCAACGGAAAGAGAACGCAAGATGAAACGAAGCAAAGTCACAACGACATCTGATACCATTAGTCCGTGATAAGCGCAACATCCCATCAATGTGCTACTCCAATAACCAAAGAAGGCATGCGCGTGCGCGCGCAAGCGATGAACAGGAATGTGCTTGACACATCTAATGTCACGGACGCATCGTGTGGGGTCGTGTGTAGCGGTGGGATTATACGGTGTACAGTAGAAACTCAATATGACGAGATCCTTGGGACCAAGATAGTTTGTTCTTTATATCACATATTTTGTTATATCAGATATAGTCACTAAACACAACACAAAACAAAAGAAATTAATTACAAAGCAAAATAAAGGAGAAATTAGTTTGTTATACGATGCATTTTGTCATATCAGGGGGGCGTTTCATCAACGAGTTCGTCGGAGGTTTTCACCGACAAATTTGCTATCAGCCAATCAGACGCAAGGATTTCAGTAGCTTTTAACAGTTGTCAGTGTAAATCCCTGACAAAAAGTTTCATGAAACGGTCCCCTGATCTCTTTATATCGAGTTTCCTCTGTAATAGTACATAAGTTTCGATGTGGCCTATCTCACTCGTTCAAGGCAGGGTTATCCAAACTTGGCAACGGTTCAGCGAAATAGTCGACGATTGCATAAAAATAGTGCATATCCTGATACACGCACACATATCAAAACTTGCGTACACCGTCTGCCGCTACGGCCAGTTTGATGCAGAAAGCCTTCCACATAATTGACTTAAAGAGATTGTGATTTATACAGTGATTCGCAGCGATGTGAAAGATATAGGCCAATCAAAATACCCCTGACATATAAACGTTTAATTTCTGTCATTAGTGACCTATTTAAAGCGTAATCAAATATCACTTGCATTTTACGATATAAAAGCCGGCAACCTGAAGTTCAATTTTGGGTGATTTATCGGTAAGAAGTCGGCAAAACATGTTTCTATGCCGTACGGTATACCGTGGTCTAGATACGTCACCTTCGCGATAATAAACTCACCGTAATGCGTTAAAGCCACATTCCGGTTTTTGGCCCAGCTGCTTGCTCCCGAGATACAAGCAAAGGAGCATGCACCATTTTGCTCCATGTTTTCCTTCCTTTTGAGGCTTCAGATGTCATTTACTCTCGTGTCTTACGAGAACCAGGTGTGCCGTGTGTTACAGATAAAGGAAATTAATCTCGAAAGTAATAGGTTAAGCTTGAAAGATCGGGCATAAGTCGGCATCGCGGTGGGCGTGGGGGAGGTCGAGGGTGTATTACCCTTCTGTACAGGGAGAAGCAGTCAGTATTCCAACCTGAATGGGGTAAGCTCTTTATTATTTCGTGTCTTTGTTCTGTCTGTGTGCATTTATCTCCTCGCGTTTCCGGGTGTCTTTTGTTTACATCTTTCATTTCTTCGTGATTACCAGGGTTAAGTATGCAGGGATGAGGGGGGGGGGGGGGGGCGAAGGCAAGGACTGTTGTCTCTTTAAAGTATTTACGCTATGCGTTTGTAAACGGGGCAAATATCATACACGCAAGGAAATAAGACAGAAATGCAACAAAAGTTTGAATCATTCAAAATATAATCATAAACTTCTACTTTAGGAACAGAAATGTGACAATATAAACATTTGTCCCATTTTTGGCGTAGGGAGTAAGTTTTGCCCAACTATAGAATAAAAAAACAACAACAACCAAATACACATACACCCTCGATGGACACTTCACTATTCTGACTCGTGCAAGTGTGCGTCGCCTAAGCGCGAAGCTGTGTTAACTCAATGAAATCTATGGAATCAACAGAATCTCGTCCGAGACTGATAAACGTAAAAACCTCTTCTATGGTAGAAAGAATGAAAACAAACTTAATGGAACATTAAAGTTTGACGAAGACAAAGTAAACGGGGATAATAAAAACATCAAAAATACAGAACCAATAAGAAATCGGTCTGTTGCCCCCCCCCCCCCCCCCTCCCCATACAGACTCTAGAAACATAGCGGTACGGAACGACGCCGCTATTTTGATGACATTTTCCTGGTTCAATGCTCATCGGTCAAATAAACAAACAACAGTGCTCATGACTCATGTAAAGCAAACGATGAATTAATGAAAGCTATAGATCAATATTACTTGTTTTTTAAACAGAACCTGCCCAGGGGCCTGAAACTTCAGGTGACTTTGATTGGTGGGCAGAATCAGTGGTTGCGAGGTAAGGGGCAAGGGATAAGGTTCAAAAGATACAATAGCAAACCCGGAGCGATTAATCAGGATTCCGCGTTAAATCTGGCGCGGATAATGACAAAGACAAAACTTGGGCTCCCGGCGGCCGAGTTTGCCCGTAAAACAGCGATCGAGAAAACAAATCACGCAGAGTGTATTCCCATCGCAAAGAAGTAAATACGCCTTTCATCCAGTCCTTGATCTTCTGGAGTCCCTCTATGCCCCCATGTTGTGGACCTTGCCCTCTCTGTTGGAATTGGACTAACGCCGCGTAATCCTCCTTGTTCATCTCCTCTCCCAAGTTCGACATTTTACGTGGCGTTGTCTCAGAATAGAAGATGCTTCCAAATCCTCGAGGGGCATGGGGGTACGGACGTTTCTGAATTAATGTTCCTACGAATGCATAAAAACGTACGCGTGTGTGAGTGTGTGTGCGTGCGCGCGTTTGCATGCTCCTACGAATGTATATTCATGTGTGTCGGTTTGAAAGTATGACTGTGCGTCTGTATAATTATGTGTCCGTTATGTGGGGGTTATTTTTTGCGTGATAATTTGTTTATACAATTATACAGATATTGAGTTCTTTGAAGGGGTGTTGATATAATAGCGACTCTCATTATCATGATCACTTTGAACAAATGATGCATTTCTCTCTCACACACACACGCACGCACTCACACAAGGAAGAGGTAGGCAATATCATTTTGTGTTTCAAGGCATTCTGTTCTAGAAAACACACACACACACACACACGCGCGCGCACACACACACACAAAATGTGTATGTAGAGGGCCTACAATCATCCTCGCACAAGTCATCAAATTGGTTAAGTCGAAGAAAATGTCTACTCCGGATGGATATAAACACATGTTTTAATTGCTATAATTCGCTATAAGTCGAAATTCGCGTAAGTCGAAGGATTCTCTCCAGTCAATTCGTTTGGATTCGACTTAGGAGAGGTTGACCGTATTTCCATGGTGTCAGAACGGCAAAGTATACATACACTCGCAATACACATGCAGAATATATAATTATGTATGTGAGGGCGACAAATACTACAATAAGCTCCGTTAAAATGTGGAACTTTAAAGTTCCACTTCTTCATTTTAAAATTTCCGGTGTTCATCAAATTTCTCATCTCATGTTTCATTAGCTTTGGTTGAGATGGGGCTTCAGGTTTCCAATTTTTTTTTGTGAGATGAGAAACCTCTTATTAAATATTAAGAAGCATACAATTCTAGGAGGAATACAAAGTTTCTTTGATGAAAACTGGTTTTGAAATGACCGATAGGCCTGCATTAAAAAACAAACAAACAAAAAACAAATCCACCTTTTATTAGGACTACCTCGTTTTACTTTATTTTTGGATATCTCAGCCATTTCAAAAACAATTTTCATCAAATAAACTTTCCAGTTCCTCTTAGAATTGCATGCTCTTTAATATTTCAGAAGTGGCTTGTAATCGGATCTTGCAAAAAGTTTAAATCAGAATCCTCCATCGCAACCAAAACTATACCATCACTTTAAAGCTTAATTTAGTTTAAAAACTACCTATCGATGGTCGGGGAATCCCATTTATCTTCGATTATCCCCTCCCCTTTAAAAACAAGACAAAACAAAATAGTACAACATGGATTTGGGGGAGGGATAAGGGTAGGGGTAATCATGGGTACTATTCTGGATCGTATGCGGACGAGGCTTTCATCTTGTGAGAGACGCCTATATGGACAGGTCGTGAAACACAATACTGTGTCTCCAGTTGGCATTACCCTAGATCCAAGTTTGGCGAGGATTACGATTCTACACCCTCAGGGTCATTTCCCGAAAAAAGAAAGAAAGAAAAGAAAATAGCCATAATAATCGACTAAGTAAACATATGAGAGCAATGGTAAACATGGCAGTATCACAGCTTGGTCTTGTCCTATATATTTCTCTGTTAATCGCACACGATGGTGAGAGCGCCGTAACGTGTAGCATCTCACGTATATACAAAAGTAAAAAGGCACAACATCTCATGTCAACGGAACGCGTGTGTTTGTTGATATCGACAAACACACAGAGCGGTGAACAGAGAGACATCGTAAAGAAATAACAAAAATTAAAACAATACGAAGAAACAACAACATATATATGAGTCTGGCAGCGACCAAAGTGCACAGTGATTTACTTCGACTCTATAGGATCGGCCTTCCGACCAAACGAGAGTGAAAAATAAAGGACAGAAGAAGAGATGATTCCAGAAAATGCTTGAGACATTTCCGAGGAGTGACATTTGCCTCAATTTCACGCGAATGGACATGGGAAAAGGAGAGCGGCGGTACTTGCGTCCGACTTAAAGGTATTGTTTACCACTGGGAGCAGTGGTTTACAAAAATTTCGAGTTATCACATTTGATGCATATAAAGTAGGTCAGTTGTATCACAAAATATCCTACCATACAACAATTTTGCAATTAAGCCTGAAATATAAGGAGATACAGATTTGTATCTCTATTTTTCTCAATAAAGCATAACTATAGAGGGTTTATTCGAGAAACAATTTTAATATAATTATTGTTCACATTTTGTATATTTCACAATACTTAACATTGATTATACTGATTAAAATTTTTACATTAGTTGTTTCTATCCCTAACTCACATTTTATAACTATTTTGAAACATTAAAGCTGGGTTTTTTTGCGCTTCATCTCCAAATGGTAAAAAATATGCCTCTATAGGTAAAACATGACAAATTGCAATTTTGTTTGAAAATATATATAGGGCCTATACATATATAATGTATAACATAAGGAATAAGAATGAAAGTGAAACAAGATCAGAACGATGTCAACTACACAATTATTATTATCATACACACAGGTGTACATCACCAGGAAACTATGCTTAAAATGACGTTCTTGGCTGTTTCGTCGTTGTTACTTTTTCCCAGTGGCAAGTGGGATTATATGCGTCAGAGTTTCACATCGTGTTGAAAAAAATAACAACTTACAAATGATAAAAAGATATGAATTATGAATTGTGATACTACGAAAGAAATTCACGTGTAATGAAATGTACGGAAATTAGAGAATAATCAAAACAATTGCCGTGTATCTCCGAATCTTCTTTTTCCCCACGGCATTTACAGCAATTGTGAATTTATCTTTATTGTAGAAGATGAACAGTTATTACGTCCTATATCTGAAAAAAAAAATGTGCTATCAAGTAAAAACAAAAAAAAACCCAACTATTCATTATCCCGCAGACAAGGCTAATAGCGCGCGAAGAGTGTAAAATCATAATATGCATACTTTTAATAATTACAGTGCGGTATATTCTTGTGCCTTTTATTGTTTGTTTGTTTGTTTGTTTGTTTGTATCTGTATTTATACGTGTATGTGTGTGTGTTTTATTTCCGCCCGCGGTTCGCGAAAGAGGGATCCATCCTTTACAGACCTGCGTCCCGTCCGCCCACGTTGCTGCCCCATTTAACAGACATGCCCTCGGTTCGCGGAGAGCCAGACGCAATAATGTTGTGATTTGTAATTTTCCAAAATGGGGACAATCTATCTCCAGAGGCCCACATGTTATTTTTTTTCCCCGCATCTCCTCAAGCCAACGCCGCCCCTCCCCAATTCTATCCCCTCACCCTCTTCTCTCTCTCCTCCTCCTGCCCTGCGTCTCTATCATCTATCTTCCTACTATCGTTCGTTCAATCACTCTCTTCCTCTTTCTCTCTTCCTCTCTAGCTGTCTCTCCACCGCTGTCTGTCTCCTTTTTTCTCCCATCTTGTTATTCCCGGGGATACATCGAGGCAAAAATGGCTTAATGCCAAAGAACAACAAAAACACCAAGGAGAGTTTTGTTCAAAATCACGGGTAATCTATCGACCGAGCGACGTGAGGAGAAAAGTACAGAGGCTGCATGTATAACCTGAAGTAGAATGCATCGTGCTAGAAGAATGGAAAACCAAAACAAAATATCAACAACCAAACCTGCCCCCAGCCCCCTTTAAAGCAACCGTGATGTCTTAGCGAAGAGTTCCAATTTGATTACTCTACTTTTTTTTTTCATTACTCTACTTTTTATATGCAAGATCAGTACAGTGTATTTCTTGTACGGATTGTGCGATACTAAATTGATAAGACAGGAAAAAGCAGACACAAAAAAACAACAACAACATCCAGTCATCCCGTCACCCCCCCCCCCCCCCCCGTTTTTGCAGCAGCCAGCGTTTTCCAAAGATTTCCAATTCGATTAAAGGGTATGTACAGTTCTGGTCGAGGTGAGGATTTAGCATTTATATTCAGAAACAACTCCATGAGATGTCAAAGAGCATGCAATTCTAAGGGGTATCAAAAGTTTATTTGATGAAAATCTGTTTTGAAATGGCTGAGATATCCAAAAACAAGGTGAAACAAAGAGATCCTAATAAAAGGCGTGGCCTGTCGCCTTTTATTATTATCACCTTTTTTGGATACCTCAGCCATTTGAAAACCAATTTTCATCAAATAAACGTTGAATCCTTCTTCAAATTACATGCTCTTTCATATTTCATTAGAGGTTTCTCATTATCTCACTTAGGAATGTTCAAAACATGAATCCCCACCTCAACCACTACTGTACAGTCCCTTAAACTTTCCTTGTTTAATCTCAGGAGCGTGTATTTTGCCCCTTGTGATGTACGAAGTTTTACATACGTTATGTGAGTCAGTTATGATAATAATATCATGTACATACATGTGGACCATCAACATTTCTTTGGAAGTACGAGTATAAGAGTATAAGCATGGAGCATGTCATACAAAAAGACATGGAACATGCATCGAAAAAGAACATGCATATTTTGATTTTCTTGTATTCAATGTTGAGTGAAGCTTTTTCTTTCATGCGCGAAATCTCATCTCCCCGTCAGCTAAAGTAGTAAGAGAATGGTTCATTTAGTAGAGTGAGCTGTACATTGATGTTCAAATATGGATGGAAACACCCACCGAAGCATACAAAAGGTTTGAAATAATTCTGGCATTATCAAGATATCAAGTCCAATGATGTATTCTCAATTTATTGATAAACACAACTTTTTATTGACAAACACAACTCCTTCTTGTTCCAATGCAATATCTTCGGATTCTTGACTTCATTGTTTGATTTTGTTTGTTAGTTTGCTTTAGACTGGTGCAACCAGCTGCCCTCGAGACGTAATAGTTTTCCATTTATCTGATTCGTTGTACATCCAGTTCCCGCATTGCAACGCTTTAATTCAGCAATGCCATGTTTCAAATCCTTCATTGTTTTCTTCAGCGTGAAGAAAATAGATCAATCGATGAAATAAGGAAAGAAACAATACGCGTTCTATGTCGGCGAAGTGCTCTACCCAGGCCATCCAGACGACAGCCCCTTTCCGCATTTTCGACATGCACCATACATGGTTATCAAGACTTCGATTCCTTCGGCGAACAGTTTATTTTGATGGCCCGGTATTGCCCAGATAGCGTCATAAAGCCGTATTGACCGCGCGTTTTGCCGCTTTATTTCCCCTCCCTTCAGCAATACGCCATTCTCGATCCAGGTTAGTGGGCGATTTGGTTTGCGCCAGTATCAGGCTTGATTTTTAAGAGTCGGTGAGTCCCCATCTTACGACGACGACGGATACTGTCGGGGGAGTATAAAGCCCCGTCTTGGTAGACATACATTAAAATAAAACAAAAACAGAGAGAGAAACCAACAACAAGCAACCAAAACACGGAAACCGGAAACTAGCAGGGCACGAGTTCACAACGTCCCTTGACGTCCGTCTGTGCATTTCGTTTTTCGTGTTTTGTTTTTCTGAATTTTCCCTCAATTGAGTCGTCTAAATTTGTCAGTCAGTTGCAATATTGAGGGCAATATCAGCCCTAAACCTCCCCCTTTTTTAATTCAATGCTTAGGCGAGTTGATGCCGGGAGGAAAATGTACTTATGTACTTACACCGACCTAAAACAGAATATCCTAGTGGCATTTTGGAAATTTAGAGGTGGGTTACACAAACTCCTCCAGGCGCGTTTTATAAATAAGTGATAAAAAAAGAGAGATAATAGTGAAATAGAGCTGTGGATACCTTTAGCACGGAAGACGTGCGCTGTTCCACCGAGAATATTCCCACTGATGTGTCCCAACAAAAAGCGGCTGAGCTCTGTGAAATCATGTTCCATGGTGGAAATAACCCGAGTATTGTCACACTCACCTGGCACCTAGTACATCATCAACATTCTAGTCAACATTTCCCCTCGCCCCCTCGCCACCGCGCCCCCCCCCCCCCCCCCTTTGATATCTCTTCCAAACTTTTTTCCCTAATATACGCTGTCCGAACCCCCTCTCACATCATCAACCAACAGGACACGCACCGCGAATGCCAAACTTGGGCACGCACAGTGCATTCACCGCACTCAGGCCGAGAGCTCGCCAGATCTCGGAGCCTCCTCCGCACGTCGCTAAACCCAGATACGCGGGATTGGGCAGCGGCGGTGCGGCGAGCGCGGAGAGCCATCGGGGGCCCTCGAGCCGAGTCGTCGAAGATATTTAGGTTAATGTGGCAAATGTTATTTTTACGATGCTTGATTTGTGTCATCGGATAATTGCCTCTGATGTATCCAGTCCAAATGTCAGTCAGTTTCGGCGGGGCGATAAAACAAAAAAATTGCTTTATGGAAAGCGATGGGAGGGAGAGAGAGGGGAAAAAAAAGGTAAGAAGGGAAAACAAGCATTTAAAATGGGGATGCTTGACTATAAACCTCTCGGGAATCGGCTACGGCTCGTTCGTCTTACTACCCGAACTCTTTTAAAGGCTCGCACCGGGAATACCAACAAATTGAGTGTCGTCGTTTACCCCGAAATTCGGAGCTTGCCCCGCGGAAAGAATAGTGCTCAGTGGCGTAACACACACCAACCTCTGGATACACAGCTATATAATATATACACAGTGAATTTTGTCCCTAATACCGCGTAGCAGCGTTCTCCATTTTAAGACGCCCGCGCTCTATTCCCTTGATGTATACAAGCAAAAATGACTTCAACATAAATACACATCCTTCAACGGCAATCCGACATGCGTAAATCCGTATTTTTCATTTTCTGCGGGATATAGTGTTTCCGGGCTTCGATATGAGGACATTATACATCATAATCGAAATCCATAAGATTTTCCGCTCTCTTCATTTTCCTTGTTTGTTATATATCCCCCTTTTTCTGTTCTAAATTTCATCAGAAAGATAGGTCCCGAGGGATTTACTCGTGATCATATTAGAATCAATATGTCAATATCACATGAGATAGCTAGAGCAGGTTGATGTCACACAACAACATCTGTTTCATGGTTTCGTTGTTCTGCACCGGCGGAGGAAACGTAGTCTGAAATCAACTCACACCCCCATCGCTTATACATCAGGGGAATGTGACAAAAAGACATATGTAGTCCTATTATATATGAAGCTTGAAGAAAAAAGTTAAAGAATTTACCAAACAAGCACTGTAATAAAATAAAGAGATAATGATGATGGATGTATGATAAAAGTAATGATGATAATGATGATGAACTTTATCATCATAAATATAAAAATAAAATTACTTTTTGTAATGATAATGATAATACTGATACTATTTTAATATCAACAGCAAAATAATTATAATAATGATAATAAATTGTACACAAAGAAGATGAAAGAAGAATTCACGGTGGTAACATAGGATGTAGGTAAGAGCGATCACAATGTTGATATCAATCTAACTGCCACAATTCTCATAAATCATACTAGATGTCTATTATATCTGCCGTTTGCGAAATGACTAATCATAATCATGTGAGTCATCGAATCAATTATCCGTGATTTACAGCGTAATGACTGTTGCCGAAGAGCCACCGAAGGTTGATAAAGACGAATTGGATAATGCCAGTAATATTCCAGCTGGACTACTGAGAAACAGCGGGTGTATGATCCTTCCAAAGCAAACCCTTCCCCCCCCCCCCCCAAAAAAAAAAAAGAAATAAAAAAAGAAGCAGCAATGTCATCCACACATTCACACATAATACACACATCAAAAGGCACAAACACACATAATACTTTTACACACACACGAACATACACACACTTACACGCACACAAAGGAATAAGACAAATGATGTTACCTTACAATTAAGAATGCTACAAATTGAGAGAAAAAGACAAGTAGGACCTACAGATAAATTCACAGATTGAAATACGAATAATACGACTAACACCACCTACCGTGTAGCAAACAGCAGAAGTTAGTTATATCTAAAATGCATTGCTCAAATCGCTGACGAAAATTGTGTAAAGAAGTTAGCATACTTACATTAACGTATACGCACACACGTCTATACATAATCGAATTATTGTTAACGCATATGTTTATGGGCAATTCCGCGGTTAGTAACGTTACATTTGAACAAATTTAGATATTTGTTTTTACTACTAAATTACCATTTATTCATTTCAAGCCAAAATTATGTCAAAAACATGTTCATCATTCCCAGGTTTATGATACAGAAAAGAATGAATACAATCCAAGAAATAATAGCATTGCTATGGCAACTTTAAGGGCTGGTTAGTAACGTTACGAAAAAAGGACATGACAAAAAAATCAATGTCTTGTAACAAAAAGTGTGCAAAAATTCAAGTTACTTCAAACAAAGTGTTGCATTAATTTCAATTATTGCATCATGACAAATGTTCACACAATGTTTTTTAGCTGTTCGACCAATAATTTCTTAGCTGGCCCCCAAAAGCATGGTTAGTAACGTTACGGTTAGTAACGTTACATTTGTCCAGAGTAATTCCACAGGTCATTTCACCCTTTTGTAATTGACAAAATGTCACATGACTTCTGGAGTATTTAAATGTATTTATCTTTTACCCTTTAGCAAAACTTTGAGGAAAAAATTTCAAAGGAACCCACTGTAATTTGCATTTAAGTGAATTTCAGCATCCCCAGTCCCACATGTACATTTTAAATGATGGTTTTAGATCTCGCGAAATCAATCAATACGAAAGATAAAATCTACTGAATTTGAAAGACCTTAGTGATTGGTGAACATCCATGGCATTAGATGATACCTAGATTAAAGAGTAAGATAAAGAGGCACATTTCTTTTATCCATGTCATGTCCACCTAACTGCGGAATTGCCCTTATCTATCACATCTGTATTTGTGTGTGTATAGATAAATATGTATGAACACACACACACACACACACACACACAAAGATGGTATTGTACAATGCGAGTTTTTTTCCCATTCTACGACTTAAAATTAGCAGATACAGCACCGTCTTCTCGTCGTGCTTTCCAACATTTAGCCCCTACACCATCACTTTAAATACAAGCAGCGGAGAGATTTCCTTTTCATATTTCGTCGTCTGAAGCACGAGAGTGATACATCAAAATAGATTTAAGGGAGCATATCAAAGCCTACTTTTCGCAGGGCCCCAGATTTATTTGTTTACAGTGGATGTCAGTCCGGATTTGGTGCGCACTTTTTGGCGACGGGCGCAGGGTTCACCCCGCACGAAGGTCGCGCGGGGATGCAATCGCGATATAATGGAAGCGATCGATTAGGTGGATCGTTTTCGACTTTGTGCAGGGGTGTATTGCCAAGGGGGCGACACCGATCAAAACAACCGCATCACAGATACAACTTTCAAGTCACATTCGTATCCCAAGGCTGAAATCTTGCAAACGCAGGGGTTGAGCTTACACAAAGTTCGCTGACAAAAAAAGGGGTTTGCTTTTCAATTGCTGGATATAATTCCTTTTGTCAACCGACAGAGAACCAAGTAAAACAAATGGGGAGATAAAAACCTTCCAATTAACCGGAAGAAAGGGGAGAAATGATTCGATATGCGTGAACTGAAGAATAATCTAAAAAAAATCCTGGCAATCCCCGCAATTGTCATTTCTTTTGATTCAAAGCATGAAACAAAGGGAACCACACAGAGGTATAAGACTGATTCACAACAAAGAAAGATGGGTACGGGTAACCAGCGAAATATTGGTCAGGTCTGTCAACCTCCGCATGTCGCCAAATACACTGATGCACGTAAGAAAAAGAAAGAAAGAAAGAGATGAACCGCCCATATTTTGAGAGGCAGAAATCATTTTTCGTTTTTTTAATCAATGGGATATTTGCACACAATATACATATCATATAATATCTTATCATAATTATACATTGTATCATATATCATATCAATTTTTCTTATTTCTAATTTCGTAAACACACTCAAAGAGGAAATCCACCAAAAAAAAAAAAAAAAAAAAAACCCTCCCAAAGAAAGACAAAAAAAAAATCCCTACAGAACGTTTCAAAGATGATAAAAATCGGATAAGGAATAAGGAAGTTATAACGTTTTGACATGTCACTTTTTTTTCCGGATTTTTTTTATGAAATTAAATTTTGGAGGGGATATCTTCTTTAAGTATATTTCATACTATTTGGCGGCTCTGCACATATTAAAGGGACTACTGGTTGAGGGGAGGATTCAGCTTGTAACGTTTTGCGAGATATTTAGAAACCCTCTATGAAATGTTAAAGAGCATATAATTCTAAGGGGAATCAAAAGTCTATTTGATGAAAATCGCGGTTTTGAAATGACTGAGATATCTGAAAACGAGGAAAAATAAAGAGATCCTATTAAAAGTCGTGGCCTGTCAATTTTATTAGGATCACTTTTTTGTGGATATGTCAGCCATTTCAAGGCCAATTTTCATCAAATAAACGTTGAATCCTTCTTGAAATTGCATGCTCTTTCGTATTTCATAAGAGGTCTCTCATTATCTCACCAAAAAAACATTATAAACTCGAATCCTCACCTCAACCAGTACTGCACAGTCCCTTTAAAAGATGAAAAAAAAACCCACCTACAAATGTCGTAATGGCTACTGGTATGCCTCCGCCGTGATGCATGGTTCTGCCAACACGTCTATAGTACGCCTTGACAGTGTGTGATGATAATTTCACATAATTGGCAAAAAAAATTAGAATGACATGTTTGTCATATATGTGTTCAGTTTTCACTTTCCTTGAACTAGGTTTAATTGGATGAAATACTATATAATTATTGTATACGAGAGCAGGTAATTGGGGATTTGAGGATTTGTACTTGACCCTTGACCCTTTTATAAGTTAATCTCCAACGTAAGGAGAAAAGGAGTAATTTTAGTATTAAATAGTAAAATTTTAGCATTTCAACCTGGTCTTTGACCCTTGACCTTTGACAACATGACCCTAAAATTCCCAAGACAATCACTGGCAGGCAGTAAATACATATATATGTACTAAGTTCCATGATGATACCTTGAGCCACTTCCGAGATATGGAGGAGAAAGTGAAATTTAGCATTTTTACTTGACCATTGACCTTATGCCAAAAACTTTCCCAGAGAATCTCTATTGGGTAGTACATGTATACACTAAGTTTCAAGAAAATACTTTCAGGCATATTGCATATAGATATGAGGGAAAGAGTAAAATTTTGAGAAGTTGATCTCGACCTCTGACATTAGAACTTTGACCCCATGACCCCCAAATTCCTGAGAGAATCACTGTCAAAGAGTACAAGCATATGTACTAAGTCCTATGAAGATAGCTTGAACCATTTCCAAGATATGGAGACTAAAAATTGAAATTGAAGCATTTTCACTTGACCTTTGACCTCATGGCAAAAAAAAATAACTTTCTCTAGAGAATCTGTATCGGGTAATACATGTGTACACTAAGTTTCAAGAAAACATCTTCAGGCATTGCATAGATATGGGGAAATAGTGAAATTTTGAGCATTTGACCTTAACTTTTGACCTTTCACCTTGAGTATGTGCACCCAAAAGTTGAAAGTCCAACTTCGTCCACCCATACACACACATGCCATGTTACATTAGGATACCTCAAATGGTTTTCTAGTTACGCTGTCCACAAAATTGATTATGAACGGACGGACGGACAATCCGAAAACATAATGCCTTCGTCGTCATTTCATGGAGGAGCATAAAAAACAGCCTAATTCATGTACGTTAAATTTTGACAAGCAACAAAAATACGCACTGTCTGCATCAAAAGATCAGGTTCCACATGAATTGTACGTCACGTTTGAAAATTTGCAACTTGAAGAAGCCTTGGTTAATTAACCAATCAGAATCGAGAACTGGGATTGAGACTGGTATTCCACATTGTTCTACCATAACAATGTACAGATGAGAGTGCGCTGCATCCCCACTAACATCACGAGCTTAAAGCTGTGCGTTATTTGTTTTATAATGTGGGTCTACGAACTATGACATCAGTTAATAAGGCTTATATTGCCACACGATGAGGACGCTCTTCGATCGGCCGTGCAGACGTCTGTGTGAGTCACAGCATGCAATCAAATTGTTTGGGTTCGTGTCGCGCGCACAGTACTAAAAGCTAGAGCTGCACAGCGCAATCGATCGGTAATCTGTCTCACACAGGATAACACGCAGGATGCAGTTAAGCTTTTTTACTGCTAACTTCATGCACTCTTTCCATATAAAGATGGGTTCCCACTATCGTGCGATCCGCTACACACGACACGATTGGCCTTCAGAAGCTGATCGTGGAGTTTTTGTTCATGTCTATTACAATTTTCGCCATAATTGAAATTGTGGTCTGAATCGTGGAGGAATCATAGTGATCGCATCAGATCCTATCAGATCTTATAAGATCTTGAGGCCAGTCGCGTTGATCGTAGACAATCTCTGAACCGTTTAAAACATTTCTACGATCATCGCGATTGCCACAACTGGTCTCAAGACCCTAATACGATCACCACGATTAACCACAATCAGCCCACGATTTCAACAGTGGCGCAGATTGTGATAGACATAAATAAAACTTCCACGATCGACTACTAATAGCCAGTTGTGGCGTGTGTAGCGCATCGCACAACAGTGGTAACCCAACATCAGCGAAAAAATAAAGTTACACCCTGCTCCTAAGATGCTAAGTTTGTAGAGACGTATAGGACCAGTCATCACTGAGCCTCGTTGCAGTTATTATGACGTCAAAGTCAAGAGGAGGACACTAGACTGCACATGGTGTACTTTAGTAGACTACTCTAGTAGAGAATAACAAAAGGATGGTGAATGCAAATGAGTACAGTTTACTCCCGTTATAACGAAGTCCTCAGGACCTGCTGTTTTCTTTCGTTATATCGAAATTTCGTTATTATCGAAATTTCGTTATAATAGAACAAATTAGCAACAAAAAACATAGAGTGGATAATGATGAGGGGTGAATCTTTATTTCGTGGTCACCGAAATTTCGTTAAATCCGTGTTTGTTATAACGGGAGTGCACTGTATCGACAAACACGTAACAAGAACTGTTACAAATCCCTGCTGTCATCATTATTATTTCAAGTTTGTACTCGCAACTATCATCATCATCATCATCATCATAATCGGCGTCGTCAACATTGTTAGTACCATTATCGTTGCTATCATCACGACATCATCACCGTCATCTACTGTTGTGGCTTAGTGTTAGTGGGTTAGACCACGGACTAGCAATTACGACGTCTGTAGTTCGAGTCCCCTGGCTGCAGCGGTTATGCCCCCAAGGTAAAGCACTTTACCTTCATTGTCTTCTGGGGACTAACAGCCGTCGGCCACGTGTTGTGGCCTCCCTACAAAGAATCATTGCTTTCTTAGCAGCCACATTACACGCATCGTCATAAATCCAATCAATTCTCATTCACTATTGTCGCTATCATCACTATGACCATCACCATCACCACCACCATCACCATCACCATCACCATCACCATCACCATCACCATCACCATCACCATCACCCTCACCATCACCATTGTCATCACCATCACCATCACCCTCACCATCACCACCACCATCGCCATCACCACCATGATTCACCATCACCATCACCATTGTCATCACCATCACCATCACCATCACCGTCACCATCACCACCACCATCACCACCACCATCACCACCACCACCACCATCACCATCACCACCACCACCACCACCACCAACACCAACACCATCACCATCATCATCCACCATGCTCCATTCACCATCACCATCACCATTACCATCATCATCACCATCACCATCATAACCATGCATCACCATCACCATCACCATCACTATAGAGTCCATCGTCTCATCATCATCACCATCACCATCACCATCACTATAGAGTCCATCGTCTCATCATCATCACCACCATTTTCCTTTCTTTCTTTTGAATTATTTTCCTATGCTTCGTCATCGTCGTTCTGATGGCGTGATAAGGAAAGACCAGACGCCACAGAGACAGAGAAAAAAATTGTAAGCCGGCGTAAGGGAGTTGAAAGCTGGCAAGTAAAGTGGTCATCGAAATGGTGGTCACCGGCCGCACCACAAGGAAAATCAATAATTTTGATGTTGCACCTTCCATGAAGTTATGGCACGATGGACGTGCATCGACCGGACATCGGCACTCATCAGATAAAACGCAATAAACAACACAAAACTATAAAACAAAATACAAACGCTCGTAGTGTCCTTCGCTGCTGGCAAAGTGGACACACAGGCCAGACAAATATTGAGGTTTTACTCAAAAGCGACTGGCTTCAAGTGGGTCACTACAATTCTGCGTCTGTTGTCCTTCTTTGCAGCTCGCGACTATCCGAGATAATATGAAGATGAGATTTGTTGCGGTTTGTTCGCTCCATTCCCCAAGCTCCTGACACCCCCCCCCCCCCCCCCCCCCCCATCCTAACTCTCTCCTTCCCATCCCCCTTCCCCAAGTACATTTCGTTAATGCACGCTAAATCCGCGTATAATTTTACACGCGACACTCGTTCGAGCGAGGGCGATCGCCCGGCACAACAATTTTCGCTGGGGTTTTTACCAGCGCGGTTTAGCGAGCTACGAAACGCGCGGCGTTTATCAACTTTACCGACAGCTTCTGTTGAAAGAGAGGGAAAAAAAGAGAGGGGGGAGATGGAGAGGGGGAGAGAAAGTGAAAAGAAAAGAAAAAGAAGAGGAAGAATAGAGTGAAAGAGCAAAATATTAGTTTTCCCCTTCGAGTCATTGGAAAATGAAGTGTCTATTGAGCTCCGCTGACACTGATATCCCTTCTCTTTCTTGTCGAGTTCTCTTTGACAACTGGAGAACGGAGCCAAAGAGGGGGTAAAGGAAAAGGGTGTGGATGATGGGGGAGGGTGTGCTGCGTTTTACTGGAGGACGGTGGTGAAGGGCGTACATTACCTGCAAGCTCGATATCGGGCGGTGTAGGGAGAAAAAAAAAAGGGATAAGAAAGAAATCGTGGAGTTGACGAGAGAAAAAAGGGCGCTTTTCCTTAGCTTTGGCGACTTCGCGAGGGTCTCAGGTATGCTAATGTGTACTGATAGGTGGTATCAAACAGACGGCATATGGCAGGGAATTTTTCTCATTGTAACGGAGAGCTATTCGATTGTAGTGTTATCCACCCTCTTATGCCAATTTTCTAGATATAATGCGTTGCCTCACTCTCCATCTCTCTACTATTGACGCGGAGAACACGTAGAACAATGCGAACGAAAATACTAAGGCGAGCATATACCGTAACCCTCTTCCTCTCAGCTTCTCCCCGGATTGATGCTAAAAAAAGAAAGAAAAAAAAAACATCATTAAAAGGTGTTGCTTTGCCCGCTTTCTAAAAATAAACTTGAGACTAAATATACTTGGTAGCATAACGAAGAATCAGTTGCCATCCACTATTTCCATTCAACACATCCTGTCAAAGAAACGCTTGAACGGCACACAAACTTATGGTGAGTTCGATTATCTGCTTTTTCTGAGTTTTGAATATAAAAGTAACAGAACAACCAAATGTTGCTACTTGACCCGAATGTAATATCTTTTACTCTTTTTATCCCTATATCGTTCTAATAGTGTATAAACCTACTTGATCATTTTGTTTCTTTATAGCAGTTATCAAAATGATTTGTTATCATTATTATTATCATTATCATGATGATCGCCAACATTATCATCATTCTATCATCATTATTTTCATTATTTGGATTCATATTTCATATTAGAGTAGGCCTATATCCTAAATTGAGCGATCTTGCACACACTACAACGCGTGTAAGTGTGTCTGTGTGGGTGTGTGTATGATTGACTACAAAGTAATTGAGTATTGTTTGGGTCTTACGTTTAAAGTAGGCAAGTGATTAACTATAATGTACGACATGTACGACATTATTCCATGATAATTCAGAATGAATATCAAAGAGAGTAGATGGATAGATAGAAAGATGGACAGCTAGATATGTAGAGAAAGAGAAAGGGAATTGACACTTGTGTTTTTTGGAAAATGACTCGACTTTATTTGTTCTTTAGTTAACACACTTCGCATAATAACGATAACTGTTGATGAAATGACCGCAACGCACATCAATTTCAGTGATGTTGCAGCATTTTGTTTCAATACTGCACGCCTTTCTTGTTTTGATAAAGCACATACTGCATCTTATTCATTTAAATCGTCATAAAAAGAGAGAAAGAGAAGAATCAACGTTTCGATTGCGCTCCAGAGCGCATAGTGCAGAGGAACTTCATGCTGTACTTAAAGTTCAATGAAGACGAAAAAAAAAAGCCATCTTGAGCGTAACTAGAAGTAAAGCCGGAAATATCTAACTCAGATTGAAAAAGACAATTAAAATGAAAGAAGGCAATATTGAGAGAAGGAAATTAGAGGGAAAAGTTAAACGTTTATGTTCGGGTTTTTTTTCTAAAGGTTAAAACAAGTCCTAGTGTTCGTGACATGGCATAAAAACTGGCTCTTAAAGGGATGGTATAGTTTTGGTTGAGACGGGGGATTCAGATTTGAACTTTTTGCGAGATAATCATAAATCACTTATGAAATATGAAAGACCATTAAGAGGAATTCAAAGTTTATTTGATGAAAATTGGTTTTGAAATGTCTGAAATATAAAAAAGAGGTCCTAATAAAAGGTGGGTTTCCGTTTTTATTTGGACCACTTTCTTTTACTTTTGAATATCTAATTTCAAAACCATTTCAAAACCGATTTTGATCAAATACCTTTGAATTCCTCTTAGAATGTTTATTGTATGCTCTTTACATATTTCATAAGTGGTTTCTAATTATCTCGCAAAAAGTTAAAATATGAATCCTCATTTCAACCAAAACTATACCATCCCCTTAATATTCATCTCATCTCACGCGGCAGTAATCTACATTATGTAAAGAAGCAATCCCATGATGTATATACCACATCAGCAGATTGAAACTCTAGCAATATCCTTTGGATTTCGTCATCAGTTTCGCGGTGATATTTTACTGCTCCCTAAACCTTTTTAGATTCAAATTTCATTTCCAATATCAAAAATTCTTTCAAATACGGTTAGAAGAAGTCAGTGTAATATGAATCATATGCACATGCATTTGAAAGCGAAAAAAAAAATATAAGCATGCACATAGCCTATATTAAACTATTCGAACAAAATTATTGTGTTATTGGAAAAAAAAGAGGCCCATGTATATGAAAAGACGATCTTGTAGAGATAAACGATAACTACGCTTCAGCTTCATCATATTCAAACATATCAAAGTCATTGTTGGACATACGACATGATTTAAGCGGTTGAGCAGACGGCTGTTGCGTCCTTATATCACTTTCACCCGTATGAGTGTGATGAAGGGAGTCGAAAGCGCATGCGCCTAAAACATGACGCTAACTTAACCCGACAGCGATCACATCTTCGAATTGCCACTGATGTCATGTATGAAAAGGTTGTGGGTTGTATAATGTGAGAGTTATTCCGCTCTGTGGGGTTGTTACTGGGTGATGTATGGCGTTCTCTATCTCATTGAATCGTCAGAGTCAGCAGACGCATCCATTGTCACAAAAAGTGTTAAAGAGACTATATCTAATGTCGTATTTCAGGTTATTGATGACCTATGACCTTATTTTGGTTTTATTTTCTGTTCAAGTCGTGTCTATTTCTCACTTAAAAATTTGTTCTAGTTGGTCCAAACAAATCTACAAGCAAGCTCAACAATATCTTCTACAAAGCGTTGCTGTATATACATTTTTTTTAACAACGAAAAGCTACCTCTGACGGCAACACTTACTTCAACACATATAAACCCTATCAAACACACAAGACACACACGCACACACATACAGATACATAGCCTATATGGAGACAGAATTAGTGACACACACCCACACACACACATTATACACAGACATTGCCAATATCAAATCAATAGCCCTGGGCTGCATGGTGCATAATGCGATATCGAACCGAACAATCGCGTGGAAATCGCCTTATATTCTCCAGTTACACAAATGTTTGTGATACTCGGGGAGTCGCGCTATATCTTCGCCCTCCCTTTCGCCTCTCCTGACACCCCCTCAGCTGCCGCATATACACCAGTTTCAGGAGCCCCTCTCACAATTAAATCACCAACCTCCTATAGAAGGATTAGGGGCTCGGGTAAACGGCTCCTAACCACATTTTCCCTCCATTCTTTTTCTTTCTTTCTTTTCTTTCTTTTTCTCACTTCTGTTTGTATTTTTTTTTTTACCCGCGAACTACTCTTGAACACATAATAAATTGTAGCGCGTCTATTGTGCTACTCCCAAATGTAACTGATCGTAAGATGAAACTGAACAACTAGTGATTATAAAAAAGATTAGGAATATATAGAGGGGGGAGAGTGACAGAAGAGAAAGATGAGAGGGGTTCCCAATTCCAGCATTGTCACTGGTTGGTGGATGACTGATACTCCTCTATTCTGCCTGCCGGTCCATGGGCGGATTGGTTGACAAATTTCGCCGTGTTTTGTCGTGCAACTGTTTTTGTTGGATCCCCCCCCCCTCCCCTCTCCTCCTCCTCCTCCGCCCCGCTTGCTTTCTTTAAAGGTTACAGTTTTGGCAACACAAACATTTTGCGATTCAAACTATTTTCTGAATAGAGTGATCAGGCAAATTCGAATCTCAAAACGCGAAGACATACAAGTTGCAGATCATCAAACTAAACTAACTTCCATCATGCACATGAAATTAATCAAAAGTATATGGGTGCTGGGACTTAGGTGAGTACTATAACTTTTTTTTAACAATAAAGACGTAATAATTATTCAAATTACTACTTTTTCGTCAACGTTTATTTTTGTCGTCCCTAACTAATCTACCAAACATGCGATTGATGCTAATTTTTACAAGGCCTTATTCTGATTTGTAACTTTCTGCGGTTTGAACGGAGACCTTTAAAAACTCTGAAGACAAAAATATTCAAGCCAAAGTTAGTTGTAGCTGAGAGCAATGTTTAGCAGACGTGGTTTCACTCTGTTCACAGCGCAGAGTGCTAATCTATACCTGTCCATGTTCATACTGCACGCAGTTTCCATAGTAGTCGGCGATTTGTTTTGCGGGTATGTAGGAACAACATATGTATCTGTATCTTAACTTTGTCGTCACGATCGACAACTTGTTTATCCACAACGTCGTTGGCGGCGTGATGCCTTGGTCCATCAGAGGGTTAATCGGGCCTGCCCGCGCTGAGCACGCCCGACCTTTGCGACGGCAAACCACGGCGCGCGGGCGAGGAAAACTTTTAACCTCCACTGCGCGCGCATTTTCACCGTTATCGTCTGCACAAAGACTGGCTGGTACCGTGTCTCTAGATGGCGGGGTAACCCCAATCACAAGAGGTTAGTCGATTCTCACATCTGATTGGATCTCGTGCATTTTCATCGTCTCTTTGAAAGGCTTTATCTTTTTTTTTTCTATTTTCGACTTTCTTTTCATCAAATTCCTCCGACCATTTCGATCACTCTACAGAACGACCACCACGTATGTAGTAATATCTCAATATCTTAACGCTTTCAAAGGTAACGGTATATTCCGAAAAGAACAGCAATCGATACATGATTTTCTCGATATGTCTATCCATTTGACCGTTTGATTGACCGATTGTTGTTGTTTTTTCTTCCCAAGGACTGTATGTCTTTTGACAGAAATGTCGTCATCATTTAGGTCATCTATTATTCCACGGCTAATATATTAACCTTTAATTCAAAGTTATTGATGTGTTGATTTCTTTGTCTGTTCATATCACACGTCGTGCTACATGTTAACATTGGCAACCATGGAATGACGAATATTTGTGTCAGAGGGGTTCCTCCCTCTCTCTCTCTCTCTCTCTCTTCTTTTTTTATTACCAAATTCGTGGCTTCTCTTTCTCCGGGCGTTGCATTTGCTTGCAATCAGTTGTGAGTTGCTGCAGGAATACTTTTGCTTCTTTCGGAATCTCTGCAATTTCAGTGGTCGTCAAGACGCATTTCACCAAGCCATTCATTTTTCCTGCTAATATTCTGTCAACCGTCACGACACACATAAAAAAAAACCAACTCAAAGAAAATGTCTCCTTACAAATTTCACACAACACACCAGCGACCCATGCGGTATTCTAAACAAAACGCGCTAAATCGAGCCAGACCCCTAAACACTCCCGTTTCTCCAACACTCTGTTGGGATGAGGTGAGATGAAAAGGGGAGTGGGGCGAGAATTTATCGGCAAAACAAGAACAAGTGAAAGGAAGACGAAGAAGAAAAAAAATAGGTGATTGCTAGATATTGCGAGAATGAGGTCGCGCTGACACATTGGTATTTTTCCCGTCGAATTGAAAGGTTTTACAAACTTTTCCGCAAGGGAGGGGGAAAAGGATATTTTGTTTGCGACACGATATGGCGGCGGATTTTTTTTTTTTCGGGGAAAAAAAAAGAATAAAGAAAGTCGCAGCGGAGGTCAATGGTAATTAGGATTATGGGCCTATGATGGGCCAGTAATAAAGTGGGGGACGCTTAAATAGACGAACAGAAGAAAACGTGCAAAGAAGCTTGTCCGCGCTCGGGGATGCGTCTTTCTTCTGTTTTTCCCCCCTTGTCGAGCGGCGGAAATGAGGCATCTGTCTCGCCGAGATACTGCCAGATGTGACAACCTCGACAAGGCGCAGATCCGCACCCACTTATTCCCAAGACTAGGGGGGATTATGGGTCGAAGGATGATGCCAAGTGCAAACAGACAAATAACTTAGTTTTGTGTTTTGTTCTTCTTCTTCTTCTTCCTCCCCGAGATTGCTCAAAACAACGAACGCCACAAAATACTACAAGCAGTTTTGTCTACTCCTCGATTGAATTATTGTGTGTACGGTAGACTAAGCATGTACGCCAGTACTGATGAACTACATTGGCAATCATTAATGAAACTAGTTTGGCTAGATCCGACTGCGAAAACCGTGCGCCAAATTGTTTGATTTGTTTTGCGTTAATGTGCGTGCGCACATTCGGTATCACTCACAAAGGCACGGTCAGCGCACGCACACTAGCAAACGCAGAATTGATGTGAATGATAACTATACAATGCATATTATACATCATGTACCAGATAGGTCCTACTGTATAACTGTCAAATTAGCTTGTTCAAGCAAATGAGATAGAAGGAAAAAGGTGGATAGCTGGAGCACACAAAAAAAAAAAAATGATTGATAAAGCAAAGAAAAATTTTCGAATATGAATACTCCTATCAATCGTTGAATAATCTCTATACATCGAACTTTCTAAACGTCATCCCCTCTCCACTCCCCCCCCCCCCCCCTTCCAATATTATTCATTTCTAAGAGCTCTTCTCCCCAGCATCTTTGCTTGACTTATTCAGGAATATCTACAATATCTCACGCAGCTACTTATTGGCTAGTTTCTGTTTTCATGTACAATGGCCCTCATACCTGCCTTAAATTGCTTTTAACCTTCCTTCCGACGTGCGTTAAGACCGGAGTTAACACATTCTATACTTCGTTCTACACATCGCGCTCCCCCTCTCGAAAGTATTTATGCAAATCGCGTGCCACTTAAAAGGGAGAAATGCGGTTTTCTGCTTTTCTTCAAGCAGTAACGACCCGGAGAGAGAGCAATGTGTATTAGGCAGTTGTCTATTCAGCATTGGCATCGCTGCAGACAAAGCATCTGCCATGTTGATGAGTGGTCAAGGATGAGGAGGAAGAAGTAGGAGGAGAGGACGAAGGGGGGGGGGGGACGGGCGGGGGGTGGTGGAAAGGACAAACGAAGACGAAGCACGGATGGCCAATTTCCGTGGTGCCCCTCTTTTGTTTCTCGTCTCAGCCTCCTTGGTTTTCTTCTTCTTTTTTCTTTTTTTTTTTATTAGTTTGGGGTGGCTTTTGTTGTTGTTGTTGTTGTTTTTCCTCTGGATCCACTCCCAGTTATCTCTCCACTCAATCTCTCCGCGCTCGCATCCATCCCGCATCTTCCAAAAGAGGGTGGGGGTGGGGAGGGAGGCCCTGTCATATTGCAGTCAGGGAACTTTGTGCACGGAGTTCAACGGCCGCCACAAAAGCTGTATCATTGCGCATAGAGCCTTGATTGTGGATAATGTCCCAGAGAAAAACGTACACTCAATCGATGGAAAGACAACATTATTCATTCCCCGACATCTTTCATTTCCCCTCTCTGAATATTTCATTTATCCTTGTCCCACCCCCCCCCCGATAATAATGATAACGATAACACCCATAATACTGGAACCATGTCAACTAATGATAATAGTCGTAGTAGCAGTAATAATAATAATAATAATATTATCATTATCATATTATTATCATTATTATTAACGACTTTGCAAGCGACTAAGCTCTAAATACAGTTGAAGAAAGGATAGAGAAAAGATGAGATTAGTACAAAACTATTGTCATGCCTTATATCATTTGTGCATGGGTAAAGGTGTATTCCATCCAGAATCTACTTCAAGCAGAAAACGCTTCAGGGGTGAACATCTGTACACACCTGACAGGTTATACCTCTGGTATTCTCGAGGTAGCATACTTGTCTCTCTGTCTGTCTGTCTGTCTACCTGTCTTCTTTCTTTCTTTCTTTCTTTCTTTTGAGTCCTACGAATAAGTCTAAAATGATTTCAGTTGCAGTTGTGTGTAGCAGGAAACCGTATCACTACAAACAGCGCATCCAGAACACTGCGATAGATTTTATAGTGCTGAGCGGCAAGGTAATAGCGTAGCAAACGTAGACAAGATATCATTTTGGAGAGGTTTCTTACTCGAGTAGTTCAACGTTTTTGCGAAACTTGTTTTTGTTTTTCTTGTTTTTGTTTTTGTTTTGTATTTTGCTGCGTTGATGTGATGGTAACTTCTTTACTATTATACTTTGGTTTAAAAACAAAAATATGGAAAATATCTACGCGGCTCCTCCCCTTTCCTTTTCGTTTCATTTTTTTTTAAACATCACTCGAGAAGATCTTATGGTGCTGTAGTCCATGCTGCGTGCTTGAATATCAAAAGATGCGCTTTACATTGTTTTGTGTAGCTTGTAATTTTTATCTTTTTCTTCTTTTTTTTTACCCCTTCGGAAAAACTGGGTATTTAATTAGACACACCTGCGCGGCAACACAAACAATATGTCACTATCAGTGCAAAGTGTTTTGTTTATTGTGTGTATTTGGGAGAAGACATTCCACACGTGCTTTGGGTACATAAGATACAGACGTGCGTCCGGTACATCTGTCTTTTTTCTTAACCTTGTGGGGTTTTTTTATCATCATCGATAATATTGTTTACCTGTGATTCTAATATAACCGTGAAGCAATTGGAGCGAAACGGTGAAATGCTCGCGTCCTATCAGGAGTTTTGGTAAGCTACAAACAGGGTTGCCGCAATTTAACGATACCAGTGTTTGTTTACAACAGTTTTATGACAAATAATCACCGTGCTTAGCAACATGGAAGTCAACCTCGAAAAGGCGGCCTCGGACAATAGGTAAAGAAAATACTGCTAATTCGCCGTTATTAACGCCCCCAAATCCCCTTTGTTTGGAAAACTTGTCAAAACAGTTAAACGCGGGCACTTTGATGTTGCCGGGAGAAGCCGCCGCAAAGGTTACAGTGGCAAAGTCGTCCGCCATCCGTGTCCGACGCATCGTTATCTTATCGCAGCTAAGCCGGACAAAATGCAGGTGTGACTATAGTGATAATCAGCCCATGCCCAGATACGCAAAATCTTTCTTTACTCAGAGCCTAATCATCGTATCGGGAGCACTTCCGAGCCCGCTGATCGCCCGCTAACAAGTTTGGGTTGTCCGCTAATCCGCTCCCCAAACACGGCGGGTGTGATGTGTTCTTGTGCCCGTCGCGTCAACTCAAATCCATGGCGAGGAGGCGCGACTTTTCTTGCCCAGCGTAACGGGCTGTCGAAGTACGACCCTTTCGATGGAACGTCACCACCGCGCTGGAGAAAAACTGCCTAGCACTTCGCGTGCGTGTTCCAAACACTCCGCCAGCGGCTTTGGGGGCCAGCGGATACCGCAAGGAGAGGGGGAAGGGGGGATTACCGTAATGCCCCAAGTTTGCAACAACGGGAAACAGTTACGACCAGCGTTGATCGAAAACGAAAACAGAATCCGTCGGCATTTTCAGATGGGGTGGTGGGGAGTTATCCCAGCGGATGTTTTCACTCTTCACACCTTCCTGCATAGAATTAGGCCAACGAGCAAAAGTATATTGAAAGGTGTGCGGTTCCGTTTTCTATTCTATCCTCCCACAATACCCTTTTCTTTCACTCTAAGCTACAGATACGTAGTCTTGAGACGTAATGCTTAAACGAAAATAGATCAGTCTCTTCTGTCAACACAATGAATGCTCGAGATAAATTTTCAAACAAAGAAGCAAGTCGCATCCACGGTCTCTTTTAACAAAACAACAAAAAAAAAAGAACACGGAAAGAGATAATTGTTACGATAAGAGGTATATTATATATTACGTTGCCGCTTCAATTTGTGATGGTTTGTAACACCAGAGTTTTTGTTCTATCTGTTTGCTTTTTTTTAGCACATCGCTCATCGTGTAAAAATCGTAAAGCTTTATTCTACAGACAACTGTAAACATTTTATATCGAGTGAAATACACTTCAACATCACATATCTTTTACAGCAGTTGATACCAATGACTGTGATGATAAAAACATAACAATAAAAATAGCAACAGTAACAATGTTTTATTCGTGGTAAGGATGAATGAATGAAGGAGCATATAAAATTTAGTAAAGCTTTAGTAAGTCTTTATATTTTCATAGTCCTATATTTGATACCAAAATTAGTCAGTATCCATTCTCATTTATATGAATATCACCAATATTTCTATTTCTTTATTTTGCTCTATCATCAATGGTAACAGTATCACCCCTATTCTGTCACTACCAACTATATCAATACCATTATGATAGGCAACAACAATCATAACTATAACTAGTACACCATCACTGTTATTATTATTCCATCGTCATCATCATCATTATTATCATCATAATAATCAATATTATAGCCTCAAAATCAATTTTGCTATAAAAGATTAAATCTTTTTGACGCCTTGTGTAGAGGTGTAGAGGATATAAGAATATAATAGATTATCTACAGGGTGAACAAAAACGTTAGAATGCCAAAATATTGCTTGTAATCTGTGCGTGTAAACATAATCTTGTAGTTGGTGTTTTTGATAAACAGCTCAAATACCTGTAAGATACATGGTACCTCTACCACAAGACGTCTCATAGTCAGAAGGTACTAATAACTCCACGAGATTGCCAGAGTATTCCCCGTTATTTTTTTCTATCATCATTCACCTTCCCCCTTCTCTCTCTCTCTCTCTCTCTCTCTCTCTCTATCTATCTCTCTTTACTCCCAAGAACGGATGTGCGCTAACTTGTTTTCACTGGCAACAGATCAATTGGGGAAAAGGTAGTTTGTTTTGCAGTTTTCCCGTTGCTTGCGAACTACAGCAGTTTGTAAATTCGCACATACGACGTTGAGGGCGGACGTTTCAAAAACGCACAAAGGCACTCACGTGAGCAAATAGCGTGATACACTGTACCTTGGAGATTATGTGCGGTCATTTTACATCCTACGCAAAACCGTTAAGAAAAACTCCTTACAGTAATGACGAAAAACGGACAGCTAACTACTGATTTAGAACTGAATAAAAAACACAATAAGCAACTTCAAAACAATAATACCTGAAAATGAAGGCGTTGGAAATATCACTGGAAATAATTATTATTGAAAACTGTCTTTCATTACCGTACGTTCCAACTTTGCTCCGGCCCTGATTTTTTATATTAGGATAGCATGGGTTAAGTGTGGGTTCGAGACACCTCGTAAGGAGTGAAGTGCTATGTCTTGAAGTCATATCGGTATATAAATGATCCCATCCCTCACAATCCTTGCTACTGACAATTCAGGGGAAAGAGTGAGATGTTCTTTTCATTCGCAACGCTTCCTCTGGCCAGAAATGGAACGCTTATAGTATTATTGTCACGTTCTGATATATACGACTGACCTATACCTGTTCCACAAGCCACCACTCCCCAACCCTACCCCTTTATTTGCAAAGGGGTGTAATGGCTTTCAAAATAAATGCAAAATGATTTGACACACCGTTATCTTTCTTCTCAGCTGAAAAGATTCGGCATTGTTGTTTCGTCTTGGTTTGTTCCTCACGTCCTCATTGGTTAATTGCTTTTTTGTTTGTTAATGTGTTTCTTTGTTGGTTGTCGGGGTGTTTTTTTTTTTTTGGGGGGGGGAGTGCGGTGGGGAAATGGACAAGTCCACCTTCATATACATGTGGATTGATTGAATGCAACAATATTATTAGAACACATCAGTGAAAGTTTGGGGGAAATCAGACAATCCGTTCAAAAGTTATGAATTTTTAAAGTATCTGCACAGTCACTGCTGGATGAGAAGACTACTACAGTGTATGATGTCATGTGCGTGTAACGACATAAAGAAAATTAAAAGAGAATTTCACAAAACTTCACTTTTTGAATAAAGTACGCATTTCTTCAACTTGTTACTGACATATTATGTTAAGGGTAATATTATTCCCCCTGCCTTCTGAAAGAGAGAAGTTAAGTGTTCTTTTGTTATGCTAGAAAAGTGAAAATATGTTGAATTTTCTTTATTCTTTCTTTATATCGTTGTACGCATTGTGACATCACAAGTTATAGTAGACCTCTCATCCAGCCTTGAGTGAGCAGAAACTTCAAAAATGCATAATGTTTGAACAGATTGTCCGATTTTCCTCAAACTCTCACTGATGTGTTCTACCAGGGAGGTGAGCCTCACCTCCCTGGTTCTACTAATTCATTCAGCCCACATGTTTATGAAGGTGAACTTGTCCTTTAAGCATCGCTGGTATGCCTCATTATCTCACAAATTGTGACTGAATGTGGCGACAACACCACAGTTGGACTATGGCTTCAACATCGACATGAACGATTGAACAAAAACGAAAGCTTTGAGGACACAGAGCAGTGAAACTTTGGAAAGAGTTCGTCGTATCTACAAATTAATTGTCTGAGAATATGCAATACTTGAATAGATGGCTAGAAACACTATTACAATGTAATAACTGTCTCTCGTACATGTACCATCCATACTCCACCTAGAACAGCGCAGAATTATGATCGTTTATTGTGACGGAAGTCAAAGAAAATCTCGGCAAGCCAAAACAACGATCGATAAGTAAATTTACTGGGGGTCGATCAGTCATGATCCCCTAAATAGTCTTTGTTTTATTTCGCTCACGCTATACAGATTCGTGGCTTTTGTTTTCCTGGCATCATTCAAGAGCGTACGCAATCTCGTACAGTAACTTAAACAGTCGACCCACACAATCCACGGTCATGGACCGGATCACAATCGCAACATTGTGACGTCACAATCAAAGAGTTGAAACAGAAGATGGACAGATGAAGATTAATAATTACGGTTCAACGAATTTATCAGGGATGCAACTAGGCCGTAAGAGATATGAAGATGCAGGCATTTTGCACAATTTCATGCCAACGACAACTGCCTCTAATAGACGAAATCTGATTGATTTTAGGTTGGCTTGAAAAGTCCAATCATTTTCACTTCTGATTTTTGAAGCTCCAGATAATCAGAAAATCAGGATTTCATCCAGACAGCACTAGTTGATATATCAAGTTAATATGGAATGCCACATGTATGAATACGATATAGAATACACCACATCGATAAATATGTTAGACGCATTTACCTATGAAGACAATCGTGCACGTCCTGGTCACGCCCTCCTCCCACGACGTCGTCACCTCGCGGTCGTAGAGTTCGTGAACCGCTTGAACTACGACCCTGCGAGGCTCGTCGACCAACGAGAGTTCACCCTGCGGGAGGATACAGAAAAAATGCAGATGAAGAGTCAATATTTAAGGTTTTATTTTTCCACTGCGCCAACACTGAGGCGATAAACAGGCGACGAAAGTGTCCGTACCATCGTCAAGAAGTCTGAGAGAGGATGAACGACATTTTGCCAGACGGCAATTAGTGCGAAACGAGTGGACAGGATTGGCGTTTTCTTATGTTAGATTAGGTGTTGTTGTTTTGTTCTTTTTCTTTTTGTATTACTTCTGAGGACTATAGTCTTTGTAACACGTTAAACAAAGGTATTCACGCATTTGACAATGGCTCGTTCATTATTTTGTTGGGTAATGTCGTGGGTGATGTTGCCCTCTCAGACGTGTGAAAGTGAGATATTTCGTGTGCAATATAGTTTGCCTGGATACGTTAATAGATTCACTTTACCCAAGGATGAAGGTGTCGACGTAACGATATACAATGCACAAGAAGACATATATGCTGTTTATTTAAATGACATTCTACTAATTTCGTTAGAATCGATTTCGTTCGTGCTCTTTTCAGTCACATGATCACTGCATTTTTGATTTTCAAACTCAAATGTACATTGTACATGTATTTTGTAAATTAAGAATTCCATCGTGATTTTGTATATGCTGTAATCTATTTCTCTTCTTGCTTCAATTAATGCGCATTTGAAACATATCGTTTGGCACAGTTTCAAAAAGAGCGTAGCAATAGCAGACACAAAGCAAAGAGCCCTGAGATTTCATACCACGAAGGTCAAATTAATGTCTTTTCCACCATTCTGCTACAAGGTATTCACCTTTATTTTGATGAGTGTATTTTATCTGGTAGGCCTATCGCCGTTTGTTCACGTCTGGAAATGTCTGAAGGAAAACTCTGCAGCAAGATGCGTTGTGATATTTGAAAATCGATTTTCCAATTTCTGCGTGGTTTGCAACATCGCGTCTCATGCAGTCGACACAATGCACGAGCACACAAGGCATTTAAAGGACAAATTCACCTTCATAGACATGTGGGTTGAGTGAATGTAGCAATATTAGTAGAACGCATCAGTGAGAGTTTGAGCAAAATCGGACAATCCGTTAAAAAGTTATGAATTTCTGAAGTTTCTGCTCAGTCACGGCTGGATGAAAAGACTACTATAGCTTGTGATGTCACATGAGTACAACGATATAAAGAAAGAATAAAGAAAATTCAACATATTTCCATTTTTCTCGCATAACAAAAGAACAATCGACTTCTCTCTTTCAGAAGGCAGGGGGAATGATATTACCCTTAACATACGTCAGTAGCAAGTCGAAGAAATGTGCACTTTATTCAAAAAGTAAAGTTTTGTGAAATTCTCTTTTTATTTTCACTTATATAGTTGTACGCATGTGACATCATACACTGTAGTAGTCTTCTCTTCCAGCAGTGAGTGCTCAGATACTTAAAATATTTGTAACTTTTGAACACATTGTCCAATTTTCCTCAAACTTCCACTGATGTGTTCTACTAATATTGCTGTATTCTCTCCATCCTTATGTATATGAAGGTGGACTTGTCCTTTAACGTGAGCTCGGCACTCCCCTAAATGCTCTGGTAATGGAAGTTGGAAAACGTGGACTTATTACTGCTCTGGCGTCAAACATAGTATACCCAAGGAGGTACTAGGCGAGCCAGTACTTCCCTGGTATACCAGGGAGGTGTTCCACCAACCTCCCTGGTATACCAATGAAAGAAGAAAGCCAACAAAGCACGCGTAAATTAATAGCGTACGTGCATTGCGTGAGGCATGGGTACAACACCTGTGCTTGGTTTCCGTCGTACAAACGATAACAACCATAACAAAAAGAACAAAAAAAAAAAATCCAACTCCATCACCCTTTTCCCATCACACCTCCCAACCTTCTCTAAAAAAAGTAAGAAAGAAATACGGAAAGCAATTCATACATTCAGGAACATAATGACAAAGTCTAAATTTTCAATAAAACAACCCGTGTTACACTGTTTCCATCTTGCCAAATACGTAATATGCGAAAATGACCTTTTGTGAAAAACGCTTGAATTATCTTTGCGCAGTTCATGTTTTCATGATACTTCTGAGAGTTTCTCCGTCGTGTTATGCCTTTCATGCTGATAGTGTGCGTCATGTTTTAAAGGCAGGTAATAGGGTTTTTTGTAGATTTTCTTTTCTTTTTTTAGGCAATTTTGTCTCCCCCCTTGATATCTTTGACGTTCGTGCTTCTTTGGATTCTCTTCCCACTTCCCTGCTTTTATTCCATTCTGGAGTCTGGGTGTATTGGGGAGAACGAACACTCTCCGTGAACCCCACGACGAGACCCACAAGCAGGGTGGAGGTGCGGAGTAGGGGTGCTGATGGTTGCCCGCCTTGTGTTAGAGATCCCCCTGTATCAGAAACAGGCCACAGAATACGGAGATGAATGGAGCGAAATGGACACCGACCGGCGGAGACAAACGGGGCGTGGAAAAACGGACGAGTTTGAAAAAATATTATACGTACCATACAAAACCCCAAACAGTTTCCTTTCACCCGAACGAGTCACATGATATCTACCAAAGTGTGGGGGACACATGAAAAAAGCGAGGGCAGAAAAAAAAAAGAGTGAAAAAAAAAGCAGGGAGATGCAAGAACAGGAGAGGGAAGGTGTTGTTTTCTCTTGGTTTCTGGATGGCTTTTGAAGAGTAGTACGATAAAAAAGGGGGAGTGAAAGGAATCTCGGAGTTCTGTGCATGTGCGGCTTTCGCTTTTAGTTTTATTATGCCTCGTTTTTCAACGGGTATGTTGTGTAGAGAAGTGTTGCTTAAAGGGGAACATTAAAGGGAGAGGGTGTGTTAGCGAACAGTTTCGGCTCGGGGGTGCTTTGTCCGCCGCCGAGAACTTGAACGCGCATATTTTTACGTCCATGTTTTCGGGCAGTGCGATTGAAACGTTTGCGTATGCGTGTGCGTGAGTGTGGGTGTGTTTATGTTTGTGTGTGTGTTTGTGTATGTATTTGAGTGTGCGTATGTTGGGGTGGGGGAGGGAAGACGTGACAGCGCACATCCGTGTGTGCGTGGGTGTGTGTGTGTATGTCTGTGTGATGATGTGTTGTGTGTGTGAGCGGGTGTGTGCGTATGTGCCTCATTTTGCATGTGCGGTAGCAATCTGTCCCTAGGCCCGCGGGCCTACCTGTCACCCCCCCCCCCCCCCCATATCCCCCTCCTCCCGTACTCCCTGAATCCTTCTGTTTTCTAGTCTCCCGCTCACTTCTGTGGGTGTAAACTGCTCTAGATGAAGGTAGAAAAGGAGGAAAATGGAAAAAGAGGGAGGAAAAAACGAAAAAAAGAAAGACATCCACGAAGAGAACAGAAAAAAAGAAAGAATAGTGCTAGGATGAAGATGATTTGAATACGAAAGACAACAGAAGAAAACATAAAAATTGAAAAGAACAGAACGAAGGACAAGTAAAAGGATTAAAAAAAGAATGGGGAAAAAACGACGAAAGGGGGAGGACAGGGGGTTGGGTATGGGTGGAGGAGGAGCAGGAGAAGGAGGAGGAGAAATCATCCCCTGCTCAGCTGAAATAAAAAACCCCGGCACCTCCAGGTGAACAAGTCGAGGTAAAAGCGAAAGAGAAACAAAAATCGCGCGACAAAACAGCCACCGGGCATCCACGCATGATACGGGGCCCAGGTTGGCTCGTTCGTGATACCCTCAACTCCTGCTCCACGGTTTAAAGACACTTTAACGTCTTTCTTTTCCATGCTGTTCCTTTCACTTATACATGTTCCTGTGTTGACACCAGAAGCATGAGAAACACGATTTTCTTTCTTTAAAACAAAGTCTGAGCGAGTATCTTCTATTCGGCAATCAAAATGAACAGGTGTATATTAATTTGCGCAGGGAAAAAGAAAGAAAAATTATAGAAATACAACACAAGCAAAATATGCAAAATGCAAGTATACCATAAAAACATTAAACGATCAAAACAATAGACGACAGACCAAAGTGAAAAGTCTTTTAAAGAATACCATAGTGTATCCATTAAGTAAAGGATTTTTGAACATGGGGATTTTATGATTACTTCACCCAATCTGGGATAATATTCCGCTGCTGCATGGATGCATAATGATAAGATCCAATTATGAGTAATCACTCATGACATTCAGGGTATTCCTTCACTGTGTCTTTAAGCAACCCCGCGACATTCATAATGCATAATCATTTACGTGAGCAAAAGTTGTCTGTATGTGGGAAACCGAAAGGAGATGAAAAAAAAAATGTAACAAATTATGAAAAAAAAAACATCTGGTGTATTTTTCATCACTAAAATATCACACTGAGGGATTGTGTGAATGCTATTTCATATTAAAGTAGAATATTGCCAAGCCCTTCGCCCAATGGCATTTTACAGAAATGTGTAGTTTATATAGATAAGGTAAGTGGCTATATTTTTCAATCAGCACGTTACATCGCCCACGTACTGCTAAAATGTTTATTAAACATTACTGCAGTTATATTCAGAAATATGTAAATAATAATGATACGTTTTCATTCTGTGATATACGTGCATTTTTGTTGTTGTTTTTGTGTCTTTGGAAATATCTCACATCAAAATAACGACGGCTCCAGCATTACGAATGTCGCTGTTGCTCTATCGTAAATATTGAATATGAACAAAAAGGGTGACCAAAAAAAAAAAAAAAATCTGATTTCAGATGACAAAGAAGAAGACTGCCTTGGAGAGAGATCTCTCTCTGGATATTGCTCGTCTACGCCATGGGGATAGAATTTCACGATTTGATTGACAATGAATAGACACTTCATTTATCCCGCTATATAAACAGCTTAGGCGGAATATCATCTGCCCATACCAGAATTAAAACGGGATAAGCTTCCCAAAACAAACGGAGGAGCTCCCTGTGCTTTGGCAAAGAACGAGCAGAGAAAACTCTTAGGAGAAAAAACTAATCGCGCCAACCGCGGAATAAAGAAAGTGAAAAAGAAGACTGACGTGCGACGGAAAATGTAAAGAGGCAAGATGGAGGCGGGAGGGGGGGGGGGGGGGGGGGGGGGAGAGAGAAAGAAGGAGGAGGAGGAGAAGGAGGAGGAAGGGCTGGAGTGTGGCCTCCGTAAAACAAACCGGGATGCCTTCTTGCCTATCACGCTCGTGGAATGAAGGGAGATGCACGGGGGTGTAATCGGGGGGAGCACAATAGTTTATACTGGCATTAGACGGAGGCGGGAATCTGCGATTAACTCGCTAAGCCCCGGGTGTCAATGCGACGTAGATAGGGAGGATCATCGCGTTCGGGAGATTTCGGAGGAAAATCCGCCATGATCGACTTCGTTATGTTTTTTCCCTCCTCATATTTTTTTTTTCTGTATTCACTCCCCTCCTCCTTCATCTCTGACCGCGGTGAAACTCATGGTCATGTGGAAGAGGAGGTGTTCAGTCCGCCCAAGATCGGAGCACACGATGACTGTGGGGGGACTTACTGACATCCAGCCGCGGAATTTGTCTAACGATTGAGTTTCGACACGAAGATTATGCCGGCAAATAAACATGCAGGGTGACGCGCGGAATTCCCTCTGATGACTTCATCGGGCCACCGTACGAAAGAAAGAAAAAAAGAAAGAAAGAAAGAAAGAAAAGAGATGTTCGCACCTTTCTTTTTTGTTCTATTATTTAAAATAAAACACCTCTTCAAGGCTCTCTGACATTTCCTATTTTCCACCTTAAACCCCCAAATAATGATCCACAACCCATTTTGGTTTTCCTTGGCCCGGCTTATTAATACGCCAGTTCGCAGTTCCACTTTGCACGTGAGCAGAAAAAGGTCTTACGTACCAACAGGCATATTGGTTTTTAAATTCACTGAGATAAGCATCTGTGATTATTCATGTAATCCTTGCTGCTTGCCAGCACACACCATCCACCTGACAGCAAAAGTGGTACAATGTATTTGGCAATATCAATAGAAAGAGATTGTTCATACATTCAATGCAAAACAATGAAATGGGTGTTATCCCAAGTGTTAACTGACGGATCATTCTGGCCATCTGGTCTACGCTTGTTCATCCTTTGTTTGACTGGGATTGATGAATCCCATAAATTGTAAAGTTCATGCATTATGTCGCTCTCAAAAAGAGTGAAGTGCCCTCACCGACTGAGAAAAAGAGCGATAATTCGTACCAATGTGCAGCTAACTCCGAACTGGCTATTTCGTCCAATTCTACTTATTTCGTGCGATCTGAAATGACCGCTCCTTCATATGCCATAAATAATCATACTATACAAACACATGCCGACGTTCGAATATCAGCCCAGAGTTGTCAATGCATCTCGCATGTGACAATTGTAGATGAATGGAATGTCAACATTTTCTGTGCTGGGTACAGATTTACTGATTGCTTAAAAACATCAAATAAAATAATTATGATGGAACGCAGTGTTTAAAAAACAAACACTTATAGACTGTTATTTCATTATTTATATTAGTAGTGTTTCAACTGCCGTAAAAGTAAGATATTGATCACAATTTTAGAGATGCTGAGAGCTGCAAAAAGTACTAATAAACAAACATTAATTTACCATTCTGATCTAAACTATCACTCAGAAATCAGTGACCATAAGAATTTGCTACAGAAAAATGCAAGGTTTGACGGATAGGAGGGGCACCATGCAAACAACAATTGCCTACATTCTGTTCGTCTTTCTCTCTCCCTCTATCGTACCATCCCCGAATGCTCAAAATAAGAAACAATTGAATGAGAAGAGAAATCAAAGTATAAGAAAAACAAAATAAGACACTCCCTTTGGATGCACAGGAATGGACCAAAACACACTGTGTCAAACATAACTCAACAAACCGCAAACACCAACCTGTTTGTAAAATTCGGAAAATTCAGCGGGATATGTGTTGTTTCAGAGAGAAAAAAATCGCGAGAGAAAAAACAACAACAATGTTTACTAAGTATACACCGTTAGCACCTGCATAACAACACAATTACGTCATCAATTAGGAAACAATACGCAGTACTGGCGGGGAAGACGCACAATAGGTGTGTACCTGGAAAAATGGCAGGAAAAAAAAAAGACGTCACCAAAATGCTACTCTTGTTCTTCGTGCCTTCCTCCTTTTTTTTTCCATCTGTCTATCTCTCTCATTCCATTCATTCGTTCGTTCGTTCATTCCTTGCTCCTTCTTTCTTCCTTTTAGGGGAGAGGTTTAGGGACGTGTTTGCTCGTGATGACGAAACTCAATCTGACTCGTTGGATCATCATCACAATAATATTATAATATATATAAATCATATGATTATGTTATAGACAGGTATAAGGTAGGGCATCAACTGGGTATGATCAAGTTGAGTGAGAGAGCACCTGAAGGACCTGCTACTTCAAAGCAATTGATAACATAATAATAATTATGCTCATGAGTCTGGATGCATGGCTAAATACATGGACAGAGCTTAGGGATCTGCAAAACGACCAGACCACGATAGTCTAGTCAGCTGTACACCCAGGGTTTCCAGGAAGATCGCAACTATAGGGTGCGGGATGACCGACTTTCAAAATGCGGTTTAAAGGGATCGTATAGCTTTGGTTGAGACCTAATTTCAGGTTTCTAACATTTCTTAGTGAAATAATGAAAAACCCCTTATGAAATGTGAAAGAGCATAAAAAAGGAATTCAACATTTATTTGACGAAAATTGGTTTTGAAATAGCTGAGATATCCAAAAAAGAGCATTCCTAATAAAAAGCGGGACCCACCTTTTATTAGGATCGCTTTGTTTTACTTCGTTTTTCAATGTCTCAGTGATTCTCAAACCGATTTTCATCTTGTAAACTTTGAATTCCTCTTAAAATGGTATGCTCTGTACTATTTCATGAGTGGTATCTCACAAAAAGTCAAAAGCCCAATTCTCATCTCCACCATATACTATACAATCCCTTTAAGCTTCTCGAGTACAGCAGGTTATTCATTTCAGGGCCTTTAGCTGCCAGGGTTTGTTGCTGTCTCTCATGTTATTGTTGTTTTGTTTTGTTCTGCTATGTCTTGTTTTGTTTTGTTTTGCTTTTGTTTGTTTGTTTGTTTTGTTGTTGCTTTTTGGCTTTTAGAGTTGGACGCAGGGATTTCCTGGAGCCGAGACTATAGCAAATAGACCTTGTTCTCAAACAGGGTAACAAAGAAAAGATGTTGACGTTGGTGTAAATGTTATCAAGGAAAAAAAAAGTGGAATTATAACACACACACACACACAAAGGCGCGACTACACAAAAGCAGCGCATTACCAAACCAGCTAGAGAGAGATAGACGTGGAAACTCGACAGCAGGAGTAACTGCATTTCTTTAAAAAAAAAGCAATAAAGTTATCAATTACAAATTTAGACATTTTGAACACGTTTTATCACACACCATTTCCCCCGCGTCTCTACTTACAATTCAAGTTTTATCAGAAAATTTCTGCAGTTTAGCACATCCCTTAATTTGTGCAATGTAGGCCTATGTGTGCGCGCGTGTAATACGCACGTGTGCATGCGCGATATCAGATTCATAGGCGAGGATGTGTGTAGATCGATGTCTGGGACTTTTGTACATAAATGGCGTCATTTGTGTGTGTGTGTGTGTGTGTGTGTGTGTGTGTGTGTGTGTGTGTGTTGTTTTGTTTCTTGAAAACTGACGAATATTTCCATATCAATGGGACTACTTGGTGATTCAACTCGTTGACTGCATATCATGTGGAGCACCAAGCGACGACCGACATCATAAAGACCATATATGGCAAGTGGAAGACATTTTAGTGCAATTTCATCCCTTGATTACTATTCTATACTAGGATTTTCTTCTTCCGTCCGTAGTTAACAACTATCAGTATTCGCATTTTAGCACAAATAAATGTGAATGTTCTTCTAGAGTAGTGAAACCTAGATTCGTATAATTCGACTGACGAATGGAAAGAGACTACGATGTACCCGAGTCTGATGTTGACGCTGTTCGTACGCTTTCGCGACAAGAAACTTCGAAAGCCTGTACTCTCTCCCGTCTCCCCCTCCTCCCCTTCTTTATTTAACGATTCTCCTGTTGACTTCTCTATCTGGCATCGCTCTATCTGTCTGCCCATCTCTCTCCCTCCTCCCCCCCCCCCCCCCGCCCATCTCCCTCTAGCCGCTGCCCTCTCCGTCTACGGGGAGATGAGAGCGCCGTCGCTGCTCCGACGCTTCGAGAGATCATGGCCCGATCAGCGACATTATGACGAGCATCCATGTCCGCGGCAAGCAATAACGCAGTCCACCTGACACAGACGCACTCACATAATATTGACGTTGCAAACCGGTGCCGGAGTTGGGTTACGGCATCGGGGCAGCGCGCGGATAGGGCCCCGACTGCCTGCTTCCTCCCCACTCTCTTGAGTTGATACCGACCCCCGCAAGCGCTCGCGGCTATTGAGCTTGCATTGGTATATACGCCGCGGCCTGTCATTTCTCGAGACTGGAGCCCCCTCTGTCGAACTAGTACGCCATATGGCCCGCTCCACAATGTGCCAACCTCCTCCTCCTCCCCTTGCCCCTCTTTTTTTTTCTCCCCTCCTCCTCTCGTCACCACCTCCTTGCCAAAATGATCAGGCTCAAAGAGATTGCTTGAGATGAAGCGACCCTCCTTGTTATCAATAGCAGTCTTCACAATAACCGAATCGGTAACACTACGGGCCAACTGAGAAGGATCTGTGCAGACCTATCGAGTATGATTATCGCATGTTGTATAGACAACTCAGTATTTTTTTTTTCCGAATGAGGTCACCACAATGATGTGATCATTTTGTGTTCAGCCGTGATCGAGAAACACATAAACCCACCTTCTGCCCTTATCCATGCTTATGGTAGATTCTCTTCTTGCCTATTATGAAGATTCATGTATAAAATCAAATGTATTTTCACTTTATTCTTTAATTATGTTCTCAGCTTTAGGCTAGTTAACTTCTAATAAGCATATTCTTCACGGATAATAAACACTGTTGACCTATAGTGGTAAACACAGCATAAAGTCAGGTCAAGGAGGTTTTCTCAACAGTTTGATACCACTTCCAATGAAAGCTACGGGTAAATAAAAAAGGAAAACATAAAAATTGCTGCTTTTAATGCTGCCGCTTTTTTGGCACTCTTCGAGACGATGATGGCAATTAAAATGTTAATGAAAATACAATCGGCAATGATAACTTTTTTTAATCCATCATCTCCACGCCTATCATCATCATCATCGTCTCCATCATGAGTGGAAGTGAATTGGTTAATGACCTTGGCGTTGCAGAAGAGGAGGCGCATGATGTGATGATGGTGACAAAATTTGGCAGAACCCTGATTGGTGCTCTTGTGCTTACAACATTACCGACCACTGTTACTTCGTGACACTTTCTGGTTACTGCACGGTACGTCTGTTACTCTCAGCAATCATGAACATATAATACTAGATGCGGCTGGATTAAGAATACTTGACTTTTGAGAAACGGAGACAAAAAAAGGAAGGAAATGCATTCTTAAATACGACTAAGGCTCTAAAGTAAAACGATAGCGGCACAGGATGATGGCGATATTATAGTTAACCATACCATAGCATACAGACTCCTTCACGAAATCAACTAATGGCTAAAAAACAAAATTGTAAACGTAAGTCAGTTCTTATCAAAAGGGGCATGAGGAAGGGAGAGAGAGATTGAAATAGAAATAGATGTAAAGGTGGAGAGACTGACAGAAGGACTGACAAAATGACGGAGAGTTGACTGTCTTGGTCATTGAGAGGAAAAATGAGGCGTGCGGGAAGGAGAACAAAATGTATGCGTGTGTGTGTGTGATGGTGTGTTTGTGTGCAAGTGTGTGTGTGTGTGTGTGTGATGGTGTGTTTGTGTGTGTGTGTGTGATGGTGTGTTTGTGTGCAAGTGTGTGTGTGTGTGATGGTGTGTGTGTGTGATGGTGTGTGTGCGTGCAAGTGTGTGTGTGTGTGTGTGTGATGGTGTGTTTGTGTGCAAGTGTGTGATGGTGTGTTTGTGTGCAAGTATATGTGTGTGTGTGTGATGGTGTGTGTGTGTGATGGTGTGTTTGTGTGCAAGTGTGTGTGTGTGTGTGATGGTGTGTGTGTGTGATAGAGAGAGAGAGAGAGAGAGAGAGAAAGAATGGTGTGATGAGTATGGAAATTGAACCTAAAGACATAGGAGAGGTGGAGGAGGAGGTATGTCTGTAAATTGAAGAAGATTGATAGCAAACAAGAAGGATGAGGCTTTGTGTGAGTGTGTGTGTGTCTGTGTGTGATGGTGTATGATGGTATGTTTGTGTGTAAGTGTGTGTGTGTGTGTGTGAAAATGATGTCAGTGATATGGGAACTGAAAACAGAGAACAGAGAAAGGGAAGAGGAGGAGGAGGAAGAAGGGGAGAAGCTTGGAAGAATGTAAATTGAAGAAGATTGATAACAAATAAGAAGGATGAGGCTTTGTGTGTGTGTTTATGTGTATGTATTTGAGTGTGTTTGCATCTGTGCATGTAGGTGAGGTGGTGTGAGAGGGTGTGTGTGTGCGTGTGCGTGTGTGATAAGAATAGTTGTCAGAGTCGCTCCGAACCGACCGGCGTGAAACAGCGAGAATGGCCGGCGGGCAGTGAAAGAGCTGGACACCCGAACCCGTCGTCCCAGCATGCAGTGTGTATGTCTAGGTGTGGGTGTCACTCCCCCACCTCATAGCTTACAGGGTGTCACAAAAAAAAAAGAGCGAGAAAGATGGGGGGGGGGGGGAGGGACTGCGACAGGGATCTTGTGCCGCATGAATCTAATTACTATAGCCAGCATCCTCATCCAACTATAGGTGCCAAAAACATAAAAAAACTGCAATGAATCAACTATATATTAAAATAAAATGAGGAAGAATAGTTATCAATATTCAGAACTGTGAAAGTCTACTCCCAAAGCGACGTACGATTCGTGGAAATGTTTGCAGTTTTCTGGTCCATACTAATCCAACTGCCAATGAAAATTCGCGGGATTGACAAGAACTCTTACCGTGTCATAACGTAGCCATCATTATTGGTAATGTGCGAATAAAATAACCATTCGAGGCGTGGTGTTGTTATTGGGCGTGTATTTTTGTTGGTATTTTCGGTGGCTGATGACAGCTTGGTATACGTAGACCCATACCACAGTATGTTCGAGAATCACTCACTTCTATTCGGCCAGTCGATTTCTGTACGTCTCTTGACATTCGGCTCTCGAGACAAAAACTCACTTATATTTCTAATTATCCCCAAGTAGAAACACTCTACACATTGTCCTCGCTCTTATGTAACACTTTCCTCTTTGTTAACATCTGCAGTAGATATCCGAGAAAGTGGTCAGACAGAACAGAAGAGGGGCGTTGTGATCCTGGTTAAAAAACATATCGGGACCCCTTTGGACTTCACAACGATACCCGACAAAAATAAACACACCCGGGAATGTTTACTCGTGCACCCTGTAGCGCGCGCCGCGCGACGCAAAAGATCAATCAAACGGAGTAACGACGGCGCTATAGGTGTGAATTTCTAGATTCGATCAACACCCTTATCCAAATTGTTTCTGTAAACACGTCAAATGAAACATCGGTCGTTCCGCCGTGACAACCCCGCTTACTACACGCTGCGTAACGAGCTGGTTTTGGCCGGTGTATCGCTGCGAGCGCTCAGCTGCGCGTCTAGCCTACGTTCGCCAGACCGCACGCATTTGATTGATTTTTGGTGGCTAGACAAATAGAAAGGGGTGTTCCAACGCATAAACAAGAACGTAGGTGTCGTGGGTAAATGTTGCGCCAGTCGTCTAATAGGACGTCGCGACAAAGAAAATGCGTCGCAGAAATCAGGGAATTATTAGATGGGTGGAAGTAACCGTGTTTGCACTGTTTTAAAATTTCAGCTGAATGGTACCTGTTGGCACAATATCCGTATCCTTGTGTGTGTGTGTGTGTGCTCGTGTGTGTTTATGTGTACGTAGGCAAATCAATTAGGAGAAACTTTGCATGTACAATAGTCTTCATTGTGTACAGAAAACCAGTGACGTCTAAATCACGTACCTTCAACTGGAATTCACCCCCTCACCATCCCTAACCCCATTAACGGTCTACAGCGCCCGAATTATCAAGACTATGCCACATTCACTGGTCTTCTCTTCATGTCTCTTTTGATCGAATCATGGGCTGACATCCAAACACACAAACTTCCATTCATCACACACACACACACACACACACACACACACACACACACACACAAACATAGACATACACAAACAAACAAACACACACACACACACACACACACACACACACACACACACACATATTCTGTTATCTATTATTATTTGTCATGCTCCAGCATGGGCCGTTTATGAAACTAACAATAGTTGCCATCCGGTTGCCATCATCAATGTTATTTTCATTTCATCACTGCCAGTGTCTTTCTCTTCCCTCTCTATTTTCCCTAAACGCTTACACACACAGAACACGTGTTTTTGTGCCCATTATTCATCGCCCGCAAAGTTTGACACGAATTCGACGATGATGCAACACCACGAGACGACTGCGACGTCAAAAAGCATTACCATAATCGTCGTCATCGTCATCGCTGACGCGGTGATCTATCGCAGACTTTTTCGCGTGATATTTTTTATTCCCGTTCATCATCTTCCTTCCAATATTCATCTCATTTCATTTCATTTCATTTATTTATTTCAACACGGCACATGATTCAGCCAGACGGCTGTTCTTCCTCATGTCCGTGCATCATGAGGTAAAAATGGCATACTTTTTTTTAAAAACATATACACATGTACATGAAACATATATACAAAATACAATTAGATGAAACAAATCAGAACAAAAGTAGAAAAAAAAATATTTACATAAAAAAAGATGAATACATGCTTCGTTTACTTGAAAAAAAAAGAAAAAGAAAAAGAAAAAGATGGCGAATGGGTACAATATCACTGTGGTGTCAGATACAAATTCAAACTCCGTCTATAACCGCTAAAAATTGTTTGCTGTTTTACGCATGTTGGCAATGTATTCCATAATTTTGGACCTTGATAACTAAAACTCCTTTGCCTAAAGCAGGTTTTGATATATGGTAACTTGAATATCAGCGTTGTATTCCTTAAATCATAATCAAAAATTTTCAACTCAAACATTTCACTTATATATTTAGGGGTTAAATTATAAGCGACTTTATACATTGTGCACAACATATGTTTTTTTCTTCTCATCTCAAGTGTGTCAACATTAATTTTGTGAGTATAACAAATTAGTTGGGTGTCTCGAATTCACCTGCAACACTGCTCTTAGAGAACGATTCTGAAGAATTTGAAGACGCTGAATATAACTTTGATTAGCATTTGACCATATAACATCACAATAGTCAAAGTTACTTTGAATGATGGATTTATAGAATGTAGTAGCCGTTTCAACTGATATAAGATGTCTTATTCTCTTTAAAAGATACAAATCTCTGATAATGCGTCAGCACTGATTGCTTGATGTTCCTCCGATTGTCACTAAACCCAGTACCGTCAAGTCGAAGATTTTTGCATCATGCATCGTCTGCAGCTTTTCTGACCACCTATCTTCATCTTCTGATAGTCTGCCCAGTTTTTTTACCCTTTCTAACATCCGGGCATCATTTCATTAAAGTTATCAGCTGGAAAAGTCTGACAATTTCAGCAAAATCCTTGGTTTTGATTGGCTGAGAAGCTCTGGTCACTGACTGTTACTATAGTAAATGTCAGAGACTGACTACTTGTTAGGGCTGACAACTTTCATGAAATGGTGCCCACAGTTCGGACAACACGCATTACGTCTTTGCGCATGTATAGCACTGGATAAAATCCATAGCTCTGTAGTATTACATTAAAGGGACAGTCGAGACGATTTTCATAATTTCACATCATGTAGTACATAAATCGACAACTCCATCCATAGATTTGTGGAATTTATTGTGGTTCTTGAGCAGAGAAAAATTACTTTGAAAAACCTGACACAAATTACACTGAACAAGGATGATGACATAGGAGGTTCACATATTTCAGAAATGTAGCAGTGTAAAATACCGCTTGTTTGCGAGTTCACCTGTGTATAATCTATGCATGCCTTCTTCTTTTGTTCTGCTTCCTTGATCCCCAACTCATTCTTATGGTGACTCTGCCATGTCATCATCCTTGTTCATTGCAATTTGTTCTAAATTTTGAAAATGTTCTTATTCTTCATCCCAATTATCACAAATTCTGAAACTCTGTCCTCAGTATAACTAATTTATAGTTGTTCAAATGCAAAATTTGGAAAATCGTCCGGAGGTCTCCTTTAACTCGCTCAAAGTCGGTCTTTAAAAAACAAACAAAAAACTTCCCAGTTTGAACAGACATAAAGATATAACCGAGCTCTATATGGTATCATATATGATTAATTGATTACCTCCCCCAAGTCAATGTTCTGAGCGTAAAAAACCTAATTACATTATGAGCCCACTTACTGACACACACTGATGTATATCATCTTATTCTTCTTTACGTACACGTAATTTGTATTTTTGACATGTTTATTATCCCTCATATTTTTTAAACCTTTCCTTTCCTTTCGTCTTTTACCCCTTGAGCTTAGAAATATTATATTCAGCGCGATACAAATGTAATGTATGATAATAATAATAATAATTATTATTATTATTATTATTATCATTATCAGTATTATTATTATTACTACTATTATTATTATACTATCACCATCATTAGTAGTAGTAGGTATAAGCAGCAGTAGTAGTAATATCAAGTACCACGTGAAACATCATTTGACAATAATTTGGAGATTTAGATCCACATACAGTACTAGTATGTCATGGATGGGGTTTGTTTTGATACCGTCCGACTGCAAATATAGACCAAAATTCGTAGTGAGAGCAGAATTAGTGTACAGTTGGTCTTTAACCCTGTAATTACTACCAGTAACTAGAGTGGGTCATATAATTTCATTGGTATTTTGAAGTAGCTATCGTGAATGGGTTTCGAAGATAAATGATTAAAGACTCTGGCTACAGGATCTCATCGTCTGTACGACCTGCTGAATATCGTTAACTATAATTACGCTATAACAATCTTTTTATCTTGAAGCAAGAATGGGCGGAGTACAGAAAACGGCAAAAAAGGGGGTTTGCAAGAGAAGACTAGATCGGGGCTACCTGCGCCCAGCTGCGCGTCTGTGCCGGCTGGCCCCGTCAGGATCGTTGGCCGATGCCCAGCAAAATAACATCATTGAGCTTTGCTTACCAACTCCTCCTCCTCCTCCTCTTCCTTCTTCTTCTTTTCTATTTTTTTTCCTCGTCAAGAATACTCATCTCCCTTGCTAATCAAAATTGATATCGAAGCATTTCACAAACATTTATCTGCGAGTGGGACTGAATAATACCATTAGATCCATCCTCATTTTCTCCGGCGCCCATCCCCAGCACGAATGACAATTCAGTTGACAGGCGTTCGAGCGCTTTATCCCATTTTGGCCTCTAAATGCCGGATCGCTGAAAAAAAAAATGCAGGAGCAATAATTGAAGACACGGATTTGTATACAATTTGTTTGACTTTTGAGGACGAACTGTATCATTATTCTTCCCATCTTCTCACAATGTAACGACAGATCTGCCGAAAATATTGTTTTACTTGCAAAAAAGCGGCGACCTTCCACACTGAGGCAAATAACGTAGTCCCGTACGTGTATCTTTATGTGCGTGATCCGAAAACAAGCTACTCCTTATTATAGGCTTAATGATTCGTCACCTTAATACGATGATATTTTAACAGCAATAATCTTGTTAGATTTAACAAAATTGAGACAAGCGTCGGAATTCTATTTCCTTCGATGTAGCATTTCTAGTAACACGTTTCACTCAGTGAAAATGGATCTTGGGTGACATCGCACGTATTATACACACGCCATATCTTGTCATGTAATGCCCTGCTCTGCGTCACGTACTTTAACGATAGCAAAATACGCCATCGATAGATGACAGACAGGTGTCAATTATTACCCTTTTCTGATAGACAGTGCAACCGCCCGGAATATGGGGCGGGGGAATTTGATGTCTTATCTCTCAGAGAAAGCAGCAAACGTCACAGATCCCACCGTTTTAGGCGGTTGTCACACCGGTCAAATACTAGTACTATATCGGGTATATAAGAAGGATATGGCATTCATAGGCGAAATAAAGAGTTCCGCAACCTTCTTTTTTTTTCAAACGCTTCTTCCGCTAAACGCGAAGATCTTCTGTAAAAGTGCAAGAAGCATTCAACTTGGTGCTGCAGAACACAACATATCATGCTCAGACATCTGAACACAGGATATTACTGTCTATGATCGCGTTAAAGAAATCCCTTACCTAACGAGCGATAAACAGAAGAACAAGTAAGAAAGAGGGGAGAGAGATCCTTGATATTTCAACTGCGTTGAACCGCGCCCTCCATTCCTGTATTTGTCTAACCTTTTCGCGACCATTTTTACCTTTTATATTTTTCTTTGCCCCTATCCCTTGCTCCTTTTCGCTTTTCTTTCTCGGTGACAGGGAAGATTGTTAAACTTTGCAGGCGCGCTGACTAATGCTACGCACCATCATCACCTGTGGGTGTGTGTATGTGTTGTGTGTTTGTCACTAAATACAACACTATTAAAGCACTCCACTGGTGTTCATGAAGTTTTAGGAGAGCAATTCGAAGTGGAGAGCGGAGGTTAGGGAAAAAACTAACACATGATGCGTTTTTAGAGGAGTTCTCACGACCACTAAATTGAGGTTCCTCAGATAATATTCAGTAAAAAAGTGAATTTCGGGAACAAAACCTACTGGTACCAATTTCATGCTTGGGCAGCTATAGGACAGGTATATTTTCTGCTTTTGAGTCAGCGTATCTTGGTCGTATCAATCTCGATGTAATTATTGGAATGGATATTTTTTGAGTTACATTATGGTGTGATTCAATATAATCCTTGTCGATATACAGCGTCGCCGCAGGAGGCAGACACCCCCCCCCCTTATTAAAAAAAAAGAAAAAGATATAAGACTAGATGATTAGAACTGTCATTTCATTACGTAGTATGTAGGCCTATTTCTGTCAACGTTCTTTGTTTTTGGTCGATGATATTGAGGCTTTACGAAACTTTGATTTAAACAAACCTTTCAACCGAGTATTACGGTGAATCAATCAATGTTCTCCTCATTGTTAATGTGCGCTGATAGATAAATTTTGTTGCTTGATATCATTGTCTGTTTTGTTTTGTGGGTTTTTTTCCTGTATGTGGGTGTGTGTGCGCGCGTGTGTGTATGTGTGTTTTAAGATTCTAAGTAGGACCTAATCGACAATACCATCACTTGACCATCGACGGATTTGTGGATCTTTTTTTTTTTCTTTGAGCAGGCGAAGTTAGTCTTACTTGGTGAATAGCGATACGACGTTGGAATAGGGTGGGATAACTACAAACAAAGAGGCCTTTTATTCCAACCATCGTTGACAGGTGGTACACATCGTATCTTGATAGCTAACAGAATCTGAAAGAAGTTAGTCCATCCAATAGATATGGTAGGCCGTAACAACATTCAATGGCATGTACTAGTAATCATGCTACACTCTTGTACTGGTCAATGTAGTGGAAGAGGTCTATGATAAACTAGATGGAAGATTATTCAAATTTATGAAGTTCTTCCGTCGAGATGTTTTCATTGCAACTGATTGACAAATTGCCCTACATCGACGTAAATAAGCACTGAATTGATCAGTGTTTTAGTAGTAGCCATGATAAAAAATCATGGGCGTACATACTCGAGCAGGATTCGAACCCACGACCTCCTGATCACCGAACAGGCGTCATCTCCACTAGACCACCGAGTACAAGATGGCTACTACTAAAACACTGATCAATTCAGTGCTTATTTACGTCGATGTAGGGCAATTTGTCAATCAGTTGCAATAGATGGAAGATGCTTCATGCTTTGCAGGAAAAAGGGAAGTGCAGTAACCGATATCACTGTGAAACACGGTAGACACGTAGACACTATATGAGATTGGCAATGTGGTCCACATTTTATGCCACCAGTGTCTTTACCCTCCTGTACACACGGAATCTATTGGGATAACACCCAAACGAAAGCTGCTATCTTAGGAATCCTGGCAAGACAATCTTCACGTCAGCGTGTGCTCTGGGCCGTGCCCTCGACGAGAGAAACGCTCTCGCCATCGAACCGGGAACAATTTCGTCAACTGACCTGATGAAGAGACGATGACGATTGAGGGTCGCGGGAGGGGGGCGGGAGGGGAGTGGAGTCTGAGAAAGAGAGGAGGAAGTATAGGGAGGGGGACAGATTTGGAAATAGAGAAGTTTACCAGATATAGTGATAGAAAGAGACAGAAGAAGCAAGAGATAGAAATACGTGGGCATTTACAGAGGGTGTAAGACAGAGAAGGAGATAGAAACAGACAGAGGGAGAGAGACAGCGGGAGAGAGGGGGAGAGACAAAGCTGGGGATATACAAGTTTAAAGGGGTGGTATATGATTGGTTGAGATGGGGCTTCATATCATGTTTCCAACTTTTTTTTCTTATGAATTATGAAAAAGCATGCAAATTAAAGAGGGATTCCTGGTTTATTTGATGAAAATTGGTTTTGAAATGGTTGAGATAGCCAAAACAAAGGGATCCTGATATAAGGTGGGACCCACCTTTTATTGGGTTCGTTTCCTATTACTTTGCTTTTAGATATCTCAGTTATTTTAAAACCGATTTTCATCAAATAAGCTTTGAATTCCTCTTAGAATTGTATGCTATGTAAGCAGCATTTCGTACGTGGTTTCTTAGTATCTCGCAAAAGGTTATAAGCTCAATCTTTATCTCATCAAATACTACACCATCCCTTTAACGGTGATAGAAAGACAAATAGACAGAGACAGAAGGAACAAGAGATAGAAATACATGGACATTGACAGAGGGTGAGAGAGGGAGAGATAGATATAGAAAGAGATGGAAAGAAAGAAGAGAGAGACGAAGAGAGACGAGGAGAAGGAGGGAGAGAGAGAGTAGAAGGAGCAGTAAAGACGATGAGGGTAACGACCGATCGGTGTGACGAGTGAAGTCATGTTTGTCGCCGAGGTTGTGCGTACACGCGCGTGGCGTTACCGATCTCGCGCCGGGCCAAGCGATATCGTGTTTGACAGCCTCGTCGTCTCACACCATTTCGTTTTCACGCACCTTCTCCATTTGACACATTTCTCTCTCTCCGCCTCTTTCTCCCTCTCTCTCCCTCTTCAGGTCTTTCTCTGATCATTGTATCTACCTATTTCTATATATACTTTATTCCATCTCTTTAGATCTTTCACTCTTCCTATCTATCTTTCTGTCTATCTAACAAGTCTATCTATAGTATATCTATATCTCTTTCTGTCAATCTATCTATCTCTCTCCCACTCACCCTCCCTCAGTCTTTCTGTAACTGTCTACCTATCGATCTCTATATCCATCTCACTCTTCCTCTCTCCCTATCTATCTATCCCTCTATCTCCCTATCTCTCTATCTCCACCTATAACATATATTTATCTTTTATTTCCTTATCTATCTCTCTATCTTTACACCTATCTATTTATCTATCTATCTACCTATCTATTTATCTATCTATCTATCTACCTACCTACCTATCTATCCATTTATCTATCTACCTATCTATCTATCTATCTATCTATTTATCTATCTATCTATCAATCTTGTTTTTCTATTCCACATCTATCTCAATCTGTATCTCTTTCTCTGTCCCTCTCCTTATCCGTCACCATAGCTGGTCTGCAGATATATACATGTAGTTAGCAATTCTCGGCGTGGAGCGCCATTTCACGTGGTCGTATGGGCATCGGTGGGGGAAAAAAATCATTCAATTTGCCGGGCACAAAGTCCCAAACAGTCGTCACGGCAAAGACGTGCAGAACAACGTTGAGCAGCGCCTGAAAACGAGGCTAAAAGTGTAAAACGTCCTAAGCTCTTATATTTCTCTTTGCAAACCAGAATTCTCTCTCATTTCTCTTTGCAAATCTTCTCAGCGGGACGCACGAAGGGAACATCACAAGGGATCGTCGAAGGCAGAGTTTGTCAGTGGATACGAAATAATCTTGATAAACATTTTCACTGCCTGACTTTATCGTCGCCACTATTGATTATCACAGCACTCAGGAATTGAAACCAACTTACAAACAGAGTATTTATTAGAAACAAAAAGCACAAATAAGCCCATGCATTTTACTGCATCAACGGTAATGGAGTAACATTCTATCATACATTTAAGAAATCCATCCGTATACAGTCTGTGTATGTTTTTTTTGTTTTTTTTTTGTTTTTTTTTTTTTTGTTTTGGGGGGGGGGGTGTTCTCCTATTCCTTACCACGCAGTTGCGTCATGAAGTTACAAGCACTGAACATTTCTTTTCTTCCCATTTTATCTCAAATTCTGAGCAGTTGAATTGTTCATTCTGTCATCCATCAACTTAATGTGTGTATCTTCCTCTATCTATTCATTTAACCACTTCTTTATCTATTCATCTATCCATCTACTTAACTATCAGCTCTTCTATCTATCCATTCATCAATCACCTTTCAAGTTATTATTGTATCTTTTTTTTGTAATAAAACCATCAAAGCAACCACTTCAGCATATATTTCTTCGCATTTCCTCTGTTGAATGACCCACAAGAGGAGGGCAATGCGCAACATAGTTTCCAAACTGTCACGCCGAACTGTTTGGCCTTGGACTTAAACTCTCTCTCGGAGAAACAGCTATATATGCGTCAGACGATACGAATGTTTACAGTGCGGATGCGGCACAAAATCAAATCTCAAGTTCAACGCCAGACCCTGTCGGCTGGCTTCCGGTAGACCGCGGCGGAAGTGAGTCGACAGGCGTAGCCGGACACTAATTCCCACTGCCATGTCAGGCGATGCGGCGATCGTTTTTCACGGCGGCAGTCGCACAAATGTTGCATTTCTGCGATCAACTTTATTTCATTAACCACGCTAAAAACCTTCCCTCGTATTTTCCTCTTTCTTTCTCTCTTCTTCTTCGCTGTCTCCCTTCCTCTATCCCTCTCTTTACTACATTTACAAACTGGGGCGTCGAATTAGACGGCAGGAATAGAATACACGGAGGTCGCGTCTTCTGCCATTTCGCGTTTGTTTCTCGATCCATAACGCTGCGAGGAAGCGTCCGTCAGGTCCACTCGTGTTTATTAGAGTAATGGCAGCTTATTCCACAATGGTCGAAATGACGATACTTTGTTGATAGCTCCGGGTTATTAGTTTTCAGCATCTCATCCCAGAAAACAAGATGGCATCGCGGCTGCTGTGTATATTGGAGGGCGCATATTGCGTAAAATTGCTCTATCTGGAGCAGGGCTGGAACAATTACACCTCGGGGAGGCCGTATATTGATTTCATATGTCGCGCAAAATGCAAAGTCCTTTAATCGTCTAATAAGAAGGTAAGCAAACACGATAATGAATGGATGGGACCAAGGGTCGGTTAGGCCGGGTTAGACGGCCGGAGTCCGGTTTCACTATAGCGGTTGACGCGGGGGCCGGCTGGGATGCCCGCGACAAAGAAGGGGTAGGGGAGGACAAAGACTTGTAAGGAGGGGCTGGGGTACGACTTACCGCTCCAAACATGGGATCGAAACTATACCGATCTCTTGCAGGGTCCCTGGGTCCCTCCCGTCAGTGACAGTATCAACGATCTTCCTTACTTACTCTGGGCTTAGGAAAGAGAATAAGCAACATTTACCTGGCAGACTTCCCCAATTATCGACATACGGGCATTGAACAAGTTGAAGAGAGCACACAAAGTATTGCAGTGCTCGCAAAGAGCAATCTATCGTGCATGCGAGCATTAAAAACCTACAGATATTCAAACTCGGCACTATTTACCACATCCTTAGTGTCAGCGTTCAGAGTGCGTGTACTAAGAATAAGCAGAGGAACTCTACACTTGGTCTAGAATGAAGAATTGCGTCTTTAAATGAAAGTGAATTTGAGTCTCCAGCTCTCATCCCCCCACACACACAAATGAAAAAGAGAGAGAAAAATATAAAACTTAACAGATGGAGAAACACACAAGACTGATAAATTTTATTCTGTCTATACTATAAGTATAAAAGTATATTCAAGCATGGGAACACAGGGCAAATCCTGAACTTGACGCGACCCTAACACAAGATGATGTGGGAAGAAAAATCTCGATGTCTGTCATCTCGTCGAGGAGCTCTCTTATCTACCTCACAAGAGTTATGTCCCCGCGTCCAGCCTTTCTCGCGCCCCGCCGATACGGATGACCGGCGAAGAGTCAACACGACGTGGGCAGTGTTTTGACAAGCAATAACTACTAGGACGAAGAATAGCAAAAGGAACGGGTCAGATCTGCCCCTAAGAAGGTCATGTTGAAGTGCAGGAGCGTGATTTATTCTGCTAGAGTTAACGATAAGGCATAGTGGGAGAATATAACTCTTGGAAATACATCGGGAGCGAACGGAATGTCTTTTTGCAGAACAGGTGCACCTCAATCTATAACAATAATGAGATAGATATGATCGTATCTGCAAATGACAAACTGCATGGAATAGGTATGAATAGAATTATGGAGGACATCAGGAAGAGAAAAGTTAGTTATGTGGCGCCAGATATTGCCGAAATCTTGCTTGATAAATCAAGAAACAGACAATCACTGTCGAACTTTAGAATCGAAGACCTGCAGATGAAATGATAAGTCTGCCTACGAAAGGGCGATAATCAAACTTTCTCACACGAGCAACTTCAAGCACACATTGTTCAACATTACATAATTTTTTGGATGCATTCAAAGTCTGACAGGCCTGCCGATGTTGTCAACTGAGAAAAAGGAAAGCCATAATATTAATAATTATCAATGATGGGTTTGTGTATGGGGCCGATGAGATGGGAACTCAAAGCCGATGATTGAAGTTAGGTAATGGGAATGACGAAATGTATGAGAATTGACGATATAACGCATCATCTCTATATAGACAACCGACATCTCTCTACAGAACGTCCTTGAAAGAGGTATCACGCACGCTACCATACACGCTATCCTCGGGTAGGATAAAACGGGGAGGCTTTTCGGGATTGATGTTGAGGTTAAGAAAAAAAAAAGGTGATAATAGAAATCAGAATTTTTTCTGATGATTTTGATGCGTTATGAATAACAAAATGCAAAAATCAAAAATAAAACTTTTCAGGTGATTTTGATACGTCATGAACAGGGGCGGATCCAGGAATTCTGTAAAGGGGGGGGGGGCGTGACTGATATTTCTGGTGCCACTTCCGGGTTTCATTTCATTGTTTTTCTTTTCATTTCTTTAGTTTGTTTTTTTTTAATAAAAGGGGGCGTGCACCGGTTGCGCCCCCCTCTGGATCCGCCACTGATGAAAATAACAAAATGTGTACAGACTTCAGAAGCAAAAAACCCGCACGAAATCAGATTTAAATGTCGAGAATATAATGTCTGGCTTTGTTAAACACGGGAGGTTCACCCCCACTTACACCATGCAAAGAAAGTAAACCTGCTAGGACTCTTGACTATCGTCTTAATAGGATCGCCTTTCGTTTAAGCAAAGGGGATATGGCCTGAAAAGAAGATTGTGGCAAAGACACGACTTATAATAGGCCTAGTACAAGCGATGTGATTGAAATTATTCAAATTAAAAAAGTAGCAACGTCGGGTTATGATCAGGGCATACAGGACACGCCGTGACGGACCCAATGTAAACTGTCAACTCATGCACTTGTACATTTTAATCAAGGAGGTGACCCACCTCCCTGTTTTAATGAAGCTTTCCCTGGCCGCTGCGCTGGTACGGCAGGTGCGCATGGGACGCGAATTATATCTTGTTATTTTGTTGTTGTTTTCCCCCCTTTTGAATCACTGAACCCTCTTCACCCGGCGAAAAGACTTGATGTCAGGAAAAAGAAATAGAGTGACGTACAATCAAAAACGTGGAAGATACAATATCGAGACGGCATATTTGCATCCAATCAAAAGGACGCATGTTGTAGAATGGAGTCGTAGCCTTGAATATTATAATTATATTCGTAGGTTCTCGCTCAACTACTGGTCGCGCTTTATACTGCATACCGAAAGAAAGTGAATCGATAACGCCAACATGTCTCTGGAGATCGGCTTGAGAGATACTTTTGATGGCTTTAATGTGACAGCAGCCATCCCATTTATCGTAGACAAGGAAAGTCAATAAATGCCCTGAAAAAAAGAAGAAGAAGTGATCTCATAAAAATTCCCGCGCGGAAAACAGCAGTCTATTTTTCGTCGTTGTTGTTTTTTTTTTCCTAAGGGGGCGCTAGGTTTTACGAAGGAAACATTATACAAAACAAGAATTTGTAAGAAAAAAAAGATGGAAATGACACGATGGACATGTGCACGGTGGAATGACATGCATAGGATAATATTTGCATGGCGAATGCAACGCGATCTCATCGTAAAGCAATTCACAGTGGACTATATCTGCAAAGTCTTCCCACGAGTTTTATTTTTCCCTCCCTCTCTCTCTCTCGCAAAAATTTTCCCAGTTTTGACAGTCACTGTCTCGAAATGCAATGATTACGAGGAAGCACGAAACTATGCACTGGATGTTATCTATACCATTTCTTTTAAAAGCATTCATCGATATTGTCTTGGAGAAAACATAACATGAATTCAAAAGTGAGGAGTTCTATGCACTATTCGACTTTGATTCGTACGCATCTGTAGGCCCTACATGATTATATAGTGATGTTCTCATGTCCTCATTCATTTTATTATCATTTCTGTGATACGCTAAATAAAATGCTGGCTCCGGATTCAAACAGAGAGAAAAAAAAAGTAAAGAGGTTATAAAGGTGCAGGTCGGTTGCGATCAGCACTTTTATCGTACTTTCGCTGCGTTTATGTGTACAGCTTCCCAATGAACCTGTTGTCTGCAATTTTTCGAAAGTCGGCTTTATTTCATCGCAGAAATGAAAAGCATATAATAGCTACGAAAACAAAACACAAAACAAAACAAAATAATACAACAACAAAAGTCAGACCACTTTAATCAGCTGATCCTAGCTATGTTAACCCTTTTGTTTGCTTTGAGTGGCTGACTGGCATAGAAAACACCGTAGCATTGTACTCACTGACTCACTTGAAAATGTAGATTTCGCAAATCTCATAAAATGACTACATTTAAAGGTAGGATGTAAAAAGAATTACATATATGAATTATATTTCATTCATAGTGACACTTATATGTACCTCCATTACTCCAAACTGTGTATGCACTTTGTACTATCAAGGAAGCACTCAGAGAATAGAGAACTATGGCATTTATTTTTTTTTTATGTGCATGCATATCATAATCATATCTTGGTATATTATAAGCATTTGGTTATAACACCATGATTTCATTTCAGTTTTCTTTTCTTTTCTTTTTTTCAATCGAATATCTTATCTTTTAGAGTCATCGTGATAACCATTAAGAACATGGCAGAATTTTTTTTTTTCTGAACTACTTTCAACATTTTTTTTTTTTTTTTTTGGGGGGGGGGAGGAATGTTGTAAAAGAAATAGCTTGTAACCACACCGTTCTTGTCCCTCATTTTGCCAGTGATCTGGCATTATGTTTAATGGATTCACACTTTTTATATTTCATTTGTTTCATATTATGTGAATAAGAGGGAGGGAGCTCAGAGAAAGCACAAGAAAGAAAAGCGAAGCAAACTATCGTAACGACAACATGCTCACCAGAACAAAGTGTAGCATATACAGGGCGGACGTAAATTGAAGCATGGATTCCGTAAGGTCAACTTGCGGTCACCACACTGTCAAGCGATAATAGTAGTCACAGAAACACCAATCAAATCATGCAATATGCTTATCTTACTCAAATCATGCAATGTGAGGTAGCTGTTGTTATTATAGAAAGACACTCCAAAATTCAAATGGCTTAACAGTGCATACAAAATGTGAGCAAATTATGGCATGAACCATGCTACTACTGCACCGCTCTCGGCAGCAGTCATACACAGTGAAATCATCTACACTTTTTTTTTTTGAACGAGTAGGGGATTGAGGTTCGTCATAGCCCCGGCTCGGCTGACAGTAGTTGGTGGCGGTACGGACGTGCTGCGATCGAGTGGTCTTTTGGGTGATAGCGCCATCGCGAAATGCGGCTCAACGACGCCCGATATACGGGTGGGTTGGGAGACGCTTTGTACCGGCCGGTGTCCTCGTCTCCCTTAGGTCGCTATGTCGGCGACGCTTTCATGACACACACTGAGTCATGGCGAACATATCAACCAAAGTTATGAAAATGTATACAATACAATAATCTGTACTATACACAGATAACTTATCACGTTAATGTCATCAAACCACATTCTACACTTTGGCTAACAATTCCATGACCAAAAGAGGAGTTGATCATTGAGGAGAGGTCATGTTAGAATGCCTAAATTGTCAAATAAAAATAGACGGGAGAAGGAGATACGGGCAAATCAGTCGACTAAGATCAAAACCGCAGAGAGTTATGGTCGATAGAATCTAAGCGAACATTTTATATAGCAATCCGCTGCCGAAGAATTCGCCCGATTGGAGTGATAAAAATTTCTCCGACTACTCCGCTTATCGCGGCCGAATTTTACTACGATATTTCCTGTCAGAATATTTGTATGAATACACAAACAGAACACCTACGCCAGCCCCATAAACACGGATGTTTCGCTCTCTGCGTCTTTGTAACCCTTACATTCCTTATGTTATTTTGACTTGTTGATAAATGTGTCAGCACCTGGCGATGGCCCGACACATTATTGACGTACGAGAGAGATCGACCGAATAATCATTTCTCATGTTGTTTCATAGGTGTCGTCAAACGCAAAGATTACGACGCCGGTTGTACACGAGTCGCACGTAATACATGAACGACAGCACGCGACTCACGTTTTACGCTGGGAAAGGCACTCCTAACTGTAGTGCATCAGCGAATAGTCGCTGTCAATATCTTCTAGTACTATTTTTTCACTTTCTTCATAATATATCACTTATTCCCCCATTCATTCACGCTTTGATATATCACTTATTCCCTCTCAATCTCGTCTAGTATGATAAGGTCGTTAGTGTGTAGTATTTGATTGGTTTAGAACTGCCTGTACGTACATAACCCCATATACCTGTCATACTTGGCATTCCACGATAACTTAGTCATCAGGAGAGCGAAAATTCGGCTTCGCGGCGCGGCGCAGCGAGGCAGGCGGGCAGGCATGCCGAGGGGAGTGCGATGCCGCAGCCGCCATTGTATCTTAGGCGCTGACGGGGACCTCGAAGAAAGGACCCAACTGGAGGCAAGGGTTTACCCCCACAGCACGGAGATGGGGCAGTGAGCCCCCCTACAACCTCCCATGCCAAAATAAAAGCACACACTGGAAGTAAACCTCACGGCGACTTGTCATCAAAATGATGTGAATCTTGTCCTTGGCCGAAGCTTGAGTCGAGTTTCAAGTAGACATTTTCATTTTAGCGTCACTAAACGATCTCACTCAATTCCTATCTATCTACATGCTGTCGGCAACTTGTCAACAATGCCGTGAAGACCATGGACACAGTACCCTTTCCGTTATTTGAAATCATCACCGATTGTATACTTGTAACTAATGTGGAAGGTTAAGTGACTGCCATCGACGTACCCAAGCACAGCTTTCAAAAAGTCTTTGTCGGCGATTTTTTTTTCTCCTACCGACTCTGGTGTACCCCTATCGAGAACTCAATTTTCAAATTGTTATTTACCGCGAAGCACGGATGTGTCGCGAGTTTCCTTTGAAGAAAACTAAAAATCCCCTCGACTTCTTCTCGCATAGATTTTTCTCTTTTGATAGAGGCATATTATGGTATCAACACCGACACTCAAAGGCCTTTTTAAGGGGGGCTGTTATCCCGGCTTGACCCGGTTGCGATCCAGGGATTACCCCTGGATTTAGCGCCCCGATCCTGCGGCGGAGAAAACAGAAATATGTTTACGATTGCTTTCGCACACTAAAACTCTTGAAGACGGTATACAGAGGTGGGGAGGGGATGGGGCGAACAAGGTGAACACTCACTTTTACTCGATGGTCTCGGATAAATCATTGTGCTGGTTTCCCCATCACGATGTGTTCACTAGTTTCACTCAAAAGACAGCCTCAAGTAGGTGAAACCCTTCCTTTTTTCACATTTTTCTTCATTTTTCTTTCTCCATTTCAGGGGCAGGGGTGGGACTCATCTATGGTCTCAGCATAACATTCAGTTTAGATCGTGCGCAAAGAGGAAATTATGATTTCGAGGAAATCACCTTTGTTTTATCGCTTATTAGTTATAGAAGCGTTGATATCACCAACCTAGAAAATGTAGCACCAGGTTACTGTTTCATCCTTCAGGAACGTGTAAGGACACACTCATCAGATATTCATCATCCCTGCATTTATCTCAAAATTATTACCGTTACCGAGTAACCATGATGCCAATCCCATACTGAGTACCTACCTCTCGCATCATCATTTGCCGCTCATGGTGGTTTGCAATTATGTAAGAATAAAAATAAAAAACAGAAAAGATATGACTTTTCTTTCTTCTAGTTCGGTGGTCATTTCTTGTTGCCCTTTAGCCCTTACCCCCAGTCATCTATGATCTTTTCTGTCGATCGTTTGGTGTCAGAATGTAGGCCTATCATTATAACCTGCTCAGTGGTCCAAGAATGACTGTCACACTGGCGAGATGTAAATGTGAGAAGGGGTCAAATTATTCGAATGTTACCGAAAATGTGTTTCCATTTTATTTTATGGCCTGTTAAATTTGCGCAGGTGGGACGGGAGTTTCGAAGTGGGCTGTGTGGGGGTGGGGGCGGCGAGTGAGGGGAACTGGGGTGGGGTTGGAAGGCAGAGCTGGTTTAAAAAAAATATCGCAGGCGAGGTATCAGCGCGAAGGTGAAAATTAAAAGAAGGCAGGATGGAGCAGTGGACAGGTTGAACACACTGAGACTCACGCAGAAAGACAGACAGACGGACTACAAAAAGACAGACAGGTGGAAAGACAATGCCACAGACAGAAAGTGCATGGACAACAGACAGACGCAATAGGTAGGTAGACAGAAAGACATACCTCTCTCGACCTGTGCACAGACTTACGGACATAGACATACGTGAGAAGACAGTTACCCACCCAACCACCAACTGACAAAATGTTCTAGACACCGAGAGGCCGAGAGGCGAAAGCATTGTCCTTGCGCTACCGCTAGATGGCAGCATGCCAGACAAACGCATGAATCTGTCGCAGGCTCATCTCCACAGATACTTCCCATAAGCTCATGTATTGAATTAAACGGACTAAAGCTTGTCCATGTTAAGTCTCGGCGGAGAATATTTTAGACGATTATGTACCTAAACTAGATTCGATAGGTTGGAGTTCAACAACTTTCGCTTTACTGTCGGAGACTTTTTAATGCAAACTCTTCGTGAATGCATGTTTACATTTCATTTTCTTTAAAACGGGCGATTTGTACGTGTTCTTCAAATGAAATCATATCCTATACGTTTCAAAATACATGTATTCACTCATCTCGTAAACGAATTCTACAAGACCCTATCAGAAGAGTCTGTAAGATAATACGCAGGGAGTACTAAAGTTTGTGATCGATACACGCAGCTGCAAATAAAATGAAACAGAAGAAGAGACATATGTGAAGGAGAAAAGAAGTAGAAGAAAGGAGGAGGAGGAGGAGGAGGAGGAGGAGGAGGAGAAAAAGCAAAGGCAGAGAAGAAGAAGAGAGGAAAGGGTTGGGAAAAAGAACAGCCCGAAGTATCTACACAGGAGTCTGTTCCCCTTGGAGCTAATCTTTGGCTAAAATTCTTTTATAGAATGTACATGTATAACAAAACCTGGGAAATGGCATTCGTCAAGACACTGACCGCGTTCAACGAGAGAGGGCGTTATTCCACTTCTTTCTCAGGGGCCGGTGTCTCACAGTAACAACACTCGCCCTTTCCTAAATCGCTTAGAGTTATGAATGATAATTCTCGGGAGTCTTTTTAATATCGTCTTTTTTTCGGGAGGGGAGGAGGGGGTGGGGCATCTATTAAGTCAAATGATTTATACATTGACAGATGTATTACGCATTCTTCCAATTTAATGGTGGGCACTGATATCATTTGGCTCATCCGAACAATGTCATCCTTATTGTCATGGGATGATACGTGCTCTAAATCTAGGTGACGAATATCAAAAACTTAGCGCACATTGAAAGAGCATGAACAGCGTCATTAATAAACTGCGGCTACCTCTAGTCACTGCGTGCACTCTCCCCTTTATAGAGCGTGTGTCACACAACCAATACAAAGAGTACACGTTATCCCCATATTATATTATATCCGCGCTTGTTCTTATCCCTGGCCAACACCTCGGAACAACATTTAGAATATTTATCTAATTCACCAGCGAATCCCGCATGGGACTTAAATGAATCTTCAAACATTGTGGTAGAGGGGTGACAATGAGGACCGGGGGGGGGGGGGGGGAGGGGGGAGGGGGTATAAGAGTGCGTTGAGTCAAGAGGGCTATGATATCACATACTTATCCAGTTAAAATCAGTTAACGTGCTTGGGTACATGATATAGAGAGTGATAGAGACAGTGACTCACGAAACGGCACGACAACCGTAACCTGCCCTCGCACCCCCCCCCCCCCCCCCCTAAAAAAAAAAATGGAATAAAGGCGCATCGCGGGGGGATGTAACTCTGAATTTGCATTTGCATGTATATTCTTATGTATCCAACTCTCCTAAAGGGGATCACTTGTCTCAAGCCTTTGGCTTTCTTTGTGAACTCCCCGACACATTTTACTCTGTATATATTTCCATTTTTATGATTATCAATAAAGTGAATTGAATTGAATTGAATTGAATGTCTGCTGTAAGGTATATTCGTGTATTGCAGCTGATAATAACATTACATACTGTACATAGACTATCCCTGTACGCGTGTATGTGTGACTGTATACATATGACTTCATGTAGTCTTACATGACTTACATGGTAATGAATAGAATAAGGGATCTTAAAGCGAAACATGGTTTGCATACAGAATCTTGATTTCTCGAGCTGATTACGGAATCCACGTGGATCTTAAGCGGGACATAAAGCTGGAGACAATTATAAGACCAAGATTCTTTAGCGGTGAAAATCTTAAATCACCAGTGAGTTGTCTCCGTATAAGCCACATTAACCCTGTCCAGTCGAGATCCTCGCCTCCAAATGGTGAAATCATATTACTTCGTGTATCCCCGGCAAAAAAAGAAAAAAAAATCAAGTCAGTTGTCTCTCGAATTGAAAGATTTTGCAACTTATGTAAAATAAGCACATACTAATGATGATGGTGGTGATGATGATGATGATAATGATGATAATAATAATAATAATAATAATAATAATAATAATGATAATAACAATAATAAAATTAATGATAATGATAATAAGAAGAAGCGGATGAAGAAAAAACAATGTGACGGACCATTCATGGCCTCAACAAACAGTCGTACTACCTATACCACTAGTGATCTCATATGAAGGCATCTGGTAAGACTTCATAAACCCTGTGGATGGAAATATTTATTTATTTATTTATTTATTTATTTATTTATTTATTTATTTATTTATTTATTTATTTATTTATTTATTTATCTATTCATGGTGAATCTTTATACATAGTGACCTGATCAGCATGATATATACATAATAAACAGCATAAGATGGACAAACAAGTTTCAAAACGAGATAAGGTAGACACACATCAAGCATTCAGGATAAAATAAAATTATACAATCATGCAGATTTAAATAGACTAACTGCCGGTCTTCCTCAGGGCTCTGTTGTTGGTTTAAATCCATTGAAAATGAACAACAACAACAACAACAACAACAACAACAATAAATCAATTTGTTCAAAAATAAATACTCGTGACAAAATTAGAAATGAGACACACAATACAATTAAATATAAATATTAAGTGAACCATAGAAACAGATAATAAATTGAACCAAAGTAGTGATCTTTTATTTCTTACTCTCTTTTATAGAGTAGGTTTCTCGACGAAACTTACTCCACACCGAGGATACAGGCTGCTGCGGAAGAACACCACTAGCCTCTGTACCCAGCACCTCCCCGCCCCCTTCTCCTATAATGCCTAACTTCCCTGGAAATTGTTAGCGCCGCCTACAAATCAACGAATTAGTCCGCGCTGAACTGGACATCATATCGCAGTTGATAGAGACTAGTTGTATACAGCTAACTCTCTAGTACGCAGCGTCCCCCCCCCCCACACACACACACACCACCACCACCATCTTTAGAAAAAATAAACAAACAAATAAATAAATGAATGAATAAATGAATAAATAAAATAACAAATGGGAAATATTGTGACGTGAGCCTAAAAGGTAAAAGTGAACGATCGCATTTTCCGAAATCCATATTAGCAAATGGTAATAGAATTCCCAAATTAGTGTTGTACTCGTGTAATATACTCGCCAAGAAGAAACGATCAACAGCAATTTGCATTCCTTTAATGTGTGCACATTGAGTGGTAACTGGACAAGGAAATTCCGAACTTTCAAATCGCCACAACACAACAGTGCATACTCTTATTCTGAATGCGTGACTGCTCATGATGCACGTGAACTTTGGGAAGTTTTTGCACCACCGCATAATTTCTTTCACACTCATGATGTACGTCATTTATACATGAAAGGGGTTATTTGAAGGCATGATTATGGCAGATTTGCAAAGCGCTCAGAACAAAGCCAATTCTGAGTAAAACATCCCGCAATGCTATCCCGCTTTTTCGACTGCTGTAATCCCTGATTTGCTGCCTCAAGAGAAAAAAAGGAAACACGTTAATTTCTCAGCTTATTGACTCGACTTGATTTGACACTTTTAGCGGGCGCTTCAGCGTTGCAATCATGTACACATTAAACGAAATCAAATGCTGGTTCTTTTAACATTTTTATCCTCTCTTCTCTCTCCCTAATTCATTCTCTCCCCCTCTCTCTCTTTGTGTTTTTCATCTTCTATCTTTCTCTCTCTTTCTTCGTTCCCGCCGCCCGCGACAGAGTCATATTTCACTATGTGCCTAAACCTCTGCAGTTTATTTTCAGTCAATCCGCGTACTGTTCAATCCCACTCATGACCGCTACATTACACCAAGTTCTCACTTTATATCTTCCCCAGACAGCGCTTCCCTCCCCTCCGCCTCTATACATTTCTCCCATTTCCAGCCTAGGAAAATGCAAACATGTTTTTTTCGAGAACAGACGAGGACGGGGGAGAAAGAGAGGGGGGTGCAATGTGTCCGCCTGACACCTATAACAAATGTTGGTGATTCTGATTAACGCGCGAAAAGTGAGATGGAAGCGCGCGACGCGATATCATCATTAATACGAAAATTGGTAACGGAGAAACCGAACTGACTTTGGAGGGCGGATCAATAACAGAGTCCGGTTCTCCGCCCCTCATTATTTATTCACGATGGTTTATAAGATTGCTTCCCTCAGCGGTACATTCGATAATATTTTCCCTCCGAGATAACGCCTTTTCTCTAACCTCGTCTCCCCCGATATACTTCATTCTCTCTCCTTTTGTCTCTTTCTCTCCCAATCTCTTTCTATCCCTTTATCTCTCTCTTTCTTTTTATATTTTTCTGTTTTCTATATTTCCTGTCACTTTTTACTGTTTTTTTTCAATCTCCTTATTCTTGCATGCTCTCCACTCTCTCAATATCTCAATCTTTTCTAATATCAATCTCCCTTTCTTTCTTTCTCAGTTTCTCTTTCCCTCTACCTACAAATCCATCTATCTATCTTTCTATCTGCCTAACTGCCTTTCCTTGACTCTCTTTTTGTTCCCTGTTTTCGTGGGTTTTTGGTTTCTTTATTCATTTCCCGTCTCGCTCTCCCTCTGCCAGTAGCTCCATCTACCTACTGCTCTATATATTTCCCTAATACGTCTTCCCTGCTTTCATGACTGTTATACTCACAGCACATGTGCACTGATACAGATATATTTATTAACTTTATTTTCCTCGCAGCCTCTTTAACTACTTCCTGCTGCTTTTAGATGTTTAAGCCAAAAATTAGACTGCAACGATAAGTTATCTCTCTCTGTGGAAAAAAAAAAAGATTGTTTGTTCATTTTCCATTTGAGAAGATGGTTGGATAGCCCATATTCAGCTACACTAATCTGGTCTTCCATGGGGTCCAGTTGGATGTGAGGTGGGACCACTTCACCGGGTTAAACACCCTGCTCTTTGCGATGAATGAATGAAGCGGGATCCTTTACGTGCATGAGTTGTGACTCTCTCACACACGGGACCTCCATGTGTTCACGTCCAATCCGAGGGACAGAGTGTTTTGCCTCTTGCTAGAGGGGACGTTATGCTTACACACAACATTGCTCAGTCCAGACTTGGGTATCGAACCCGGGTCGCTTGGGTCGGAGGCAGACGCGCTATACCGACTGAGCCAACTCACCGCCCTGATGTCTACCATAAACGGTACACGGTGTCTGGGTCGCCACCTGTAAGTTTTGAGGTTCGTGTTGGAAGTTCGGATACTGATAGAGAGCTTGTGATTCGACCTTGGAATGTCATAAGAGTCTATCATTCTTTGTTTTACAATTAATATACCTGAGAAACGTTTTGAAACACAAACTGGAAATATCTTTGTGACTGCATGGGTCCAAATAATGCTCACAAATCTTACTGAGTTTTCTTTTTTCAATGCTAGTCTGCCACAGGTAATACAACTTTGCCGACTTTTTTTTCCAAAATTGGTAGCCACTCCTTTGCAAAAACAAACACACAAACAAGCAAATTATAATTTCAAACTTTAAACAAACCTTTTGTGTGAGGATACCACGTGGTGTGGTGCTGAAAAGATAAAGTGAGAGCATTTGCACGGATGCTCGCTGTATGTTTAATGACGGAACCGGCGGTAAGATACCACAGTATTCCATGGTATAGCATGGTATAGTATACCATGTTGGATTTCGCGAGATGATATGGAATTTAGCATGTTATATCACTGCGTAGATAAAGCAACTTCCAGTTGCACTACAACACAACTAATTCCATTCTCCACACGATCACTACTATCATTATCCTCCACAACACCAATGCAGGCCGACAACGAAATAGGTACCAAATGTTGATTTTACTACTCATTCTCGTCAAACTGCGATGGTAAAACATCGCCTACAGTAATAAATGTCAAAACCACTTTAAACGAAATAAAAACATAATCTTATCATGACTGTCCTGGTATCTACATGGTCATTTCCATAGCTTACATCATTATTTTTATAAGAATGTTTAAATAAATGTAAATGAATTATATTCTACTCATAGTCTGTATTCCTAATTCATTTGTAATGTGATTTTTGATCGATGACGTGTCAAAGAGTTCATAGGGAAATAACCAGTTAGGAAAAGGGAAACTATGTCTTAGCGTGATATAAAGGCATGGAATCGTATGTATTCTGATGACCAAATGTGAGCTCATTTTGTTTGCAGTTCTTACGTGAGGTGTACATAACATCTCAAACAAACTTCAAGTAATGATTTAAGAGAGGGGCAATTTGAACCTTGTTGTGTATGTATATAGTTCATGGGTAAGGCGTGACAGCACTTGTATTCTTACATTATTTCGCGCATATGCCTGCATTGCATTTCAAGTGCGTGTAGTAAATGAATACGAGCGGAAAGCTTCAACACTAAACCGTGGTATTCTTACGCAATCCGTATAGAAAACCAATGCTCCACTCCAGTCTTCTGGTCTTTCGAACGTCAATCCTCGAAAACACTGAAAGAATAGGCTTACTCGGTGTCAAGACTTCTTTTCAGCGACGGATAAGGTCTACCAAACGGGTATAATGACACTATCATCACTATCAATTGTATACACTATCACTATCACTATCTGTTGTATACAGAAACACTGGAACTCGGATTGTGGTTTTGAGGGGGTTAAGTCTTTTTTTTGTCGCTAATTATTGTGTGCACTTGATCCAGACAATAAAGTCTTTTTCGCATCACCCAATATAAGGTGGTTGTTCTGTTTTTGGACGCTGTCTTCTCCAGATTTTAGAGAAAGCGACTGGCACAAAAGGCTAGGCTACTCGGAATCATTCAAGCAGAACAACCAGAGTCAATAAAAGAGATGCAACCCCCGGATGGTCGGGCGGAATTCTCCCTGGTGGTCGCCATGAGCGGACGTGCAGCAGAAGCCCCTCACGCAACACCCACCACACGAACAACACGCACGCGCGCACGCACACACAAACCAACGGGACGATATCGAAACTACAGGAGCGCGCATGGCCACCACAACCAGCGCCATATAGTGCCCACGGCACTGACTACCACCATCCGCTACCACTGAGTGACCACAACCACGACTACAAAAGGAAGTCTTCCAAAAGGAAGACATCGAAACTGCAAAAGCATGACGCGCAAATTATCTGAAATACACACATGCAAAACTTCACCTTTCATACATTCACTGTACATTCCTCTCCAATAAGATAACTCACTGCACATGTATGTTGCAATCAATAGAACAAAATCAACATAATCAGCATAAAACTTATAGTCTGGGTGCCAATATAATTTCAAAACCTTCAAAACCTTCAAAACCAATTCTTATCATTTAAAAAGAAATATGACGGATTTTCAGATATTGGCGACATTTTGGCGGCCATTTTGGCGGCCAGTTCGTCGGTCGTCTTGAATTTCCCAAGATATTCAAGGATGAGAGAGCTGCATCATCCAGATTCGGATTCAATATCCTCGAAACAGAGTAAAAAATCAAATTCTTTTCAATGTTCACCGTTGTAAGGAAATATAGAAATTTCACTCATTGGCAGCCATCTTGGCGGCCATTTTGAATATCTCAAAACCCTCAAGAATGTAAGAGTTGCATCATGCAGATTCGGATTCAGCACCCTCAAAATTGGGTAAATTAAACCATCAAAAAACATCGGGCGGACTGTGTAACAAGGTTCAGCCTTTGGCATCAAGACTAATATGTCTTTTTTTTTCTTTTTTTTTTCTTCTCTTCCGCCTTCTTCTTAAGAAGAACATGAACGTTGAATGTTTTGATACGTTTACCAAATTAGGTATCTTAATGTGCATGCGGTCTTATCAAACTTCTCCATCCATCCACCCTGTAACTAAGAATATAAGGATATTGGAAATGAGATTAAGCAAATAATAAAAAAAAGATAATCAGATTCAGTAGATATTATGTAACATATGTGCTTGTGTGACTAGCATTACGAACATTTGGATGTTTTCACGTGATTGTACAATTCTTTCTCTCACACACAAACATACAAACACACACACACACACATATAAAAACAAAATACATAAAACAATTTATCACAATTCAACTCGTTCATCAACAGCTCTGCTCTCTGGCGGTCATAAGCAACTGCGTGCATAGTAATTTAGTTTGAAGACAACTTTCGCTTCTTCCTAAACGTCGTCTTCTGCGCACGACAGCGCACAATGTAATGCATACCACCAGTACGTGAGAATACACTCCCCTCGCGCGCAAACACAAAACAAAGAAAACAAAAATGTTGGCACTCCGTTGAGCCGAACAAAGACAAATGGTGTCGTCTGCGGAGAGAAATCTAAATCTTTGGTTGTCTCTGAAGGGGGCTTTCTAGCGAGCCCATTTCAGGCACGGACGTGACTATGGGTTTAGTGTTTTCCACTACAGGGTACACCTTGCATGATGCCCCAACCTCTCTTCTTAGTACTCCCTCACACTCTCCCTCCTCTTATATATCTCACTGCATCTTTATCTGTGTAACCTTAACAACTTCCACCATCATCCCCAGCAACCTGACAGAATGAAATATGAAGTCGGTCAAGGGCGCTATTCGAAGCCGCCATAAATTCCGTCGCCCATCTCCGGCGCTGAGGTATTTTCAAAAGGGAGCGACGTCGGGATACAAGCAGTTATAAAAGCTCCCCCGACTCCCGTGATATGTTTCCGATAAAGCATTGTCCGTCAAACCCACACACCAACTCAGTTTCAGTCTTTCCCTTTTCTATCCCCCCCCCCTTCTCTCCCTCCCTCTCCCTTTAATGTCCCTTCGTCAACACCAAAGTCGATTCACACATACAAAGAAAAGGATACACGCAGAGGTTACGGAATGCTGACTGCCACGGAGAGTGTTTTTATGTCGATTGATTGCGGAGAAGCCCCTAATATAACAGCTGATTTGGGATTATCTTTTTTTCTCGGCGATTTATCGGTTACAGATGTGGTTACGCGAATCATGGAGTGTCTTCTGCAAATCCATCCGCGTATCGACTGCGGCGCGACGCTCGCTGCATACGAAATTCACAGAACGTCAATATTTTCCGTTCAGCGATAAAGAAGCTTGTTTTTGTGAGCTCTTTCGACATTTTTTCCCTTTTTTTTCTCAAGCCCATGTTATAAGTTGTCGTAAATGTGTGACGGCTACTGATCTTTTTGTTTCCATCTTGCGGCCCTGAGGCAATCGATAATCTTAACCATTCGTCATCCTAACCTCACTTAAAATGTAGGCAAAACTAAAACGTTTGGAATTTCGGCCTACCGACAGTCTTACCTACTATATGGTAAACTGCAGATTAAGCTGTGAAAAGGTTATGCCGGATAATGTAAAATACGAAACAATTCAGACCACAAGTACAAGTCAGATAAAATGACGTCACAGCTTCGAAACAAGTCTTTCACTGATTTTTAACACGAACATTCACACTCTTTACAAATTGGATACCAAAGATCGACGGGATAAAAGGCGTATATGAACTAACAGAGATCAGCGGGTTACACAGATCAACGGGTACACTGATCAGTGGGTTACACAGATCAGTGGGTTACACTGATCAGCGGGTTTCACAGATCAGCGGGTTGCACTGATCAGTGGATTACACAGATCAGTGAGTTAAACTGATCAGCGGGTTTCACAGATCAACGGGTACACTGATCAGTAGGTTACACAGATCAGCGGTTACACTGATCAGTGGGTTACTCAGATCAACGGGTTAAACTGATCAGCGGGTTTCACAGATCAGTGGGTTACACAGATCAGCGGGATACACAAATTAGGGGGTTACAATACACTGATCAGCGGGTTTCACAAATCAGTGGGTGACACAGACCAACGGGTACACTAATCAGTGGGTTACACGGATCAGCGAGTTGATTAGTGGATTACTCAGATCAACGGGTTAAACTGATCAGCGGGTTTCACAGATCAGTGGGTTAGGCCTACACAGGTCAGCGGGATACACAAATTATGGGGTTAAAATACACTGATTAGCGGGTTTCACAAATCAGTGGGTGACACAGATCAACAGGTACACTGATCAGTGGGTTATACGGATCAGCGGGTTGATTAGTGGATAACACAGATCAGCGGGTTACACTGGTCAGCGGGCTTCACAGAACGGGTTACACAAATCAACGGGTGCACTGATCAGTGGGTTACACAGATCAGCGGGTTACACTGATCAGTGGGTTAAATTGATTAGCGGGTTTCAGAGATCACGGGGTAACACTAATTAGTGGCTTTGACAGATCAGCGGGTTAGGAAAGATCAGCGGGTTACATAGATTAACGGGTACACTGATCAGTGGGTTACACGGATAAGCGGGTTACACTGATCAGTGGATTACACAGATCAGTAGGTTAAACTGATCAGCGGGTTACAATGATCAGCGGGTTTCACAGATCAACGGGTTACATTGATCAGCGAGTAAAGAAAGATCAGAGAATTAGGAAAAAGGTGAAAGTTTAGTGAGTTAACAAACATCAGTGAATCTACACAGACGAGTGGGTTAGTAACGATATCGGCGGGTTAAAAGGGATCGACGGGCTAGATAGATCAGTATTATATAGGTCGAGAAAGGTCAGTGGATTCACAGAGATTATAGCATAAAGGTAGATGGATTAACAAAGATCAGTTGGTAAAAGAAAGATCGATGTGTCAAGAAGATCTACGGGATATTGAAGTAAGATCAGTGGGTTAAGAAGATCGGAGAGTTAAAAAAGATCAGTGGCGGGTTAAGAAAGGTATACTAGAAGGCGGTAAAACAGATCAGCGAGGTTTTGAAAGGCAGCTGGGATCAGCGAGATCGGGAAGATCAGTCACTTTAGAAAGATCTGTGGGTTGACAAAGATCAGTGGATTAACAGAGATCAGTCGGTAAGGCAAGGTAGCTAGCTTATCAAACGTTAGTGAGAAATCTGAAAACGCGGTTTTAAAACAGTATCGGTGGGTCGAAAAAAAATCATTTCAGGAATGTCCGCGGATTAATAAATCTAGGATAGGTAGCTGCCTTAGAAACAGATCAGTGGTTTAGTAAAGATCATTGCGTTAACAACGATGAATAGGTTAACAAAGATCACCAGTTGAGCTTTTAATGAGTCGGCAAAGATAAGCGGGTTAAGAAGGCGGCTGTACTGAAACATATCAGCTTATTGGACAAAGACTACTGGGATAATCATGAGTGGGCTAACAAAGATCACTGGTTGAAAAAAGGTAGCTGGGTTAACCACAGATCAGGGGTTTGATTAAAACCAGTCGATTAAGAGAGGTCAGTGGATTAAACGCAGATCAAACTTGTCAGAGGGTTGAAAAAGATCAGCGAGCTAAGAAAGATCAATGGGTTTACAGAGATCACTGCAGTAACGAAGTTTAAAAAGATCAGCGCGTGAGAATGAACAGTGGGAAATGAAAAAGCAGCCCAATACGAAAGAATACACCTTTATCAGCGATCAAAAGATACAGAAAGGTAGCAGGCGAATTAAACATAGATACAGCGGGTTAGGAAAGATCGATGGGTTAAGAGAAACTAGTGGGTAAACGTAGACACATGTGGTTTAACAAAGGTCAGCGGATTAAGAAAGATCAGAGAGTTCCGAAGTCAGAATATCGGGCGAGATCAGCGCAGCAAGAATGGTTAGTGGATTAACACAGCTCACCAAAGGGGTTAACAAAGATCAGCGGGTTATGAAAGATCCGATGAAATGACGAGAACTAGATTTCACTGCATTCCATGCTGCCCGTGTGTGTAGCGGAGCGGGAAGGGAGGAGGATGGGGATGAGGTCTTATGGATATTTAAATTGAGTAAAACAGAAGTGAATTATGCTGGTTCTGTCACACCGAGCTAAACATAATAAGTGCCCATGGGCTTCTTATCTTTTGTTGTGTGTGATCTCGTCTTGTGTTAACTGTGATTTCTGAACGTGTAACAGTAATCCCCTTTTTATCTTCTTCAAAGAAACATACAAACAAAATTGATAATGTATAAACATATGAATGTTAAAACAAAGTCAGTTTCCATTTAAATAAGGCAGGTTAAATAAAATATGTATTGTAAAAACGAAGCTGATCCTCACTTTCTTCCCACGCGCTGGTGTGAGTGTGTGTGCACGTGTGGGTCTTTTCTATAATAAATGACAAGGACGTGACCACGACGAATAAAGAGACAGATAAATGGAAAGAAATCGATAAATAGATAAAAAGAAGCGAACGGTACAGATCCATATTGAGGGGAAATGTGAGTATATATGAAGTCAGAGGCTATATGAATTATAAGTTAGTTACAATGACACTCTATAGCAGCTAACGATTCCTGGGCAGGTTACGCATATAAACGGACAGTGTAAGCAAATGCGCTTGGCGCATTATTACGATATACACCAGGGGCGCTTTCGATACGACATGGCCTGAACATATTATAACCGCCTTCCATTCCCACTAAACCTATCACAGCTCTCCCTGGGTTGAAATCGTAATTTAACTACATGTTCGTCCCCTGCGGCAGCGGATCAACAGTTTTGTTTTCGCGATTTCTTTCACTTCCGTTGTGATATATCGACCCAATAATCGAATTAACGGATCAGCCTCTTTCGCCGATATAACGTTTCAAGGGACATAGTAGTAATGGAATTTCCTTCAAATAATACACCTGAATATTCGAAGGAAATATAAAAGATTATGTAGAGCCACTCTTTGTTGAATTTGAAAGGAAGAATATATTGCTGAGTGACCGAGCCATGAATTTCTTATCAATGTAAACAATTTTATTCATAGGTTGCTAATTTTTTCTCCCCCCGGCCCCCCCCCCCCAACCTTTGTGGTTGCTCTCTTCTATGACCATGAAAGCGGGTCTGAGCATCCTCGCTTTGAACAACAAAAGTTAAATGGTGATCAGTTACCTGTAAGTGTCTCAGGATGGATGACCTTTACAGACACACACACACACATATCTGAAGAGCTTGCTTCCAAAAGGCGCTATAAATCCATCATATTATATCAATGGATTTAGCGCTTTTAGGTTAAAAGCTCTTCATACATTTATGATAGAAAGATAATACACGTATATCTATATATTTGGGTATACAACATGGCACGCAGCTTGGTACCATTAGCCAGTAAAAAAAACATTATTGCTAACCGACTCATATAGGAGGGTGCCAGTCCTTCAGAGAAACTGCGACGAGCAACAAACACAAGCAAAACAAGATGTGCAAAAGACACAAAACACTATTTTGGAGAGAGCCTCAGGGAATGCCATACCCGATGGTCCCATCGACTGTCACTTATTTTGTACACAAATACAAGGATGAAATGGAATAGAGGATGGGGGAGTTGTTACGTCACAGGTGGGTTCAATGTCTGACTATAAATTATACCGAACCACAGTCTTCCATCTGTTTCACGCCTTTATCCTCTTCATTATTCCCGCCAGGCGGGAAAATCGCCTACGTCCACACAATTTCCCCGGAATTCTGATTTATGGTTTCTGTATACAAAAGAAATACTGCTTACTTACAAGGGAAAATTGACATTAAAACTGCTTATTTTACACACACAGACAACGCTTTTATTATTTGATATTCATTGCTTGTGTTTACAATCTTCCTGAATTCTTGAGATTTTTTTCAATCTTGTTACTTGTAGAAACGCTGGTTCCTGTTATACGTCAAGGAAAACATGAACATGCCCGAGATCCCGAGATCCGATTTATGATGGAGAAAATAACACTGCCGATTGTGACTCCACCTAATGAAATCTCACTAACTTTTTTTTTCTTTTTTTACAGAAAATAGGGGGGAAAACTATTTTATCTATTCATATCTATTTCTATAAGGATAACCATCATAGTGTTGCAGGGAGAATGACTGTACAGACCTGGTCGGTGTATTGTGTGACGTATTGTACATTTTCCAGTTTGACTTCACTCATTTAGTGAGTATGTTTTATTGAGTATGTTTTACAAAGCACGCCTATATAGACATGATAGACACAGACAAGTATGTGGATCTGTCTTTACATTAGTTTATGCATCGCTTCATTTTATTCATCTAACCTCTTTATGTTTGTAAATTGGAGAAGCAATGATTCTTGGCTACCGATGAAAAGAATGAACAAATACAAAACAACAAAAATGTTAATCTACGTGGGATGTATTAATACGCAGTGCACTGTCGCCGCGGAGCCGCCATTTTGGATAGTCCTTTTCATACAGATTCCGCACAGACCACTAGGAATAATCATATACGACAAACTGATTCTTTACAGAGACAACCGCTATCCTTCGTGAACTGACATTAAAACAAATTCAGTCTTCCTGAATGTGAAGGAACACTCTTCAAGCCCTCAGGATATCCTTAGTTTGTACAGGAAGTTACAAGCTGAAGACGACATTTTAACAACCTTTACTATATGCCTCCGAAGCGGCAGCGCCAGTTTATCTTGCTTTGTTTTATTCTGTGCGGCACGTCACACCAAACCGAATCCAGCTCGTCCGCTAAAAGAGCAAAATCCTCGGTTACCCCGCACCGCATACTCCCGCTGTCACCGGCGCGGCCGATTACAATTCTATAGCGTGCTGATCGATCTTTTTATTCGCTGGGTGCGCAACTGTCGCAACACGGCGGAGCGCCGCGTGGGCGGGGTACGGGAACAGAGGAGGCGGGGGAGAGATGGAGGAGGAAGAGGAGGAGGAGGAGGAGGGTAGTTGAGAAGATGAGACGGTGGGTTCTCCGGATGTTGGATGCGCGAAACAATGAACTTGCATAGCCGTTGTTCCGTCTTCCATGAATAACGATCCTGGGAGCTACTTATTTGTACATTTATTTTTGACCCTCTTTCAAACAAACGCTGTAAATATATTGTGATACACAAAGGCAGTAAAGATAGAGAATAAATCGCCACGTTGATAGATTTAACTAGCTTCATGTTATCATTCGTAACCTTACGACAGCACCATCAATATTGGGAGGTACGTGGACATGAAATGTGACCAGGCCGAAATAGAAATATTGGACATTTTCTTGGCATTTTCTCAATAATGATAATGCAACACACAGAACAAACATCACAGCTTGATTAAATTTTGAATCGCATGACTCTTTCCCTCTCTTTGTGACTCCCTCCCTCTATCCCCCCCCCTTTCTCTCTCTCTCTCTCCATCCCTCCCTCTCTCTAGTTTCAACATTGACAGAAAATACCAAATATTGTCTTCCCCGTTCACTGCAGTTAATGATATGATGAAAGGGATGGCAGAGGACAGATAAAGAACGTGTCTGTCATATATACCGCGATAATTCCTCTCTTTGGTAAAGAACCCGGACACCCCATCACACACACCCCCCCCCCCCCCCTTCTTTGGATCATAATGTGTGCACGATCCTCTTTTTGGCAGAAATTGAGAATTCTAGCTTCACTGTCATTATCATCCAAACTTATCATTTTCAACCACCGTAATGATTACGAGTTTTGGCGCGGATCGGAGGTGACATTCGAAGAAATGATACTCCCTCTATTGCCGGAGGGGGGAGAGATCGTCCCCCCTTCCCCCTTTTCTTTTCTTTTCTTCTCTTTTTTTTCACTCTGCATCCTGAAGGCGTCACCCGAGAGATAAGCCGGTGAGCTGCATCAAGATGCGAGCTTGAACTGCGAGGGGACAGACACAAACAACATGTCAGCATCTCCGTGGCCGATTCATAATATTTAGACAGTATAGTGTGTCGCAATGATATTCAGGAGAGGAGGCGAGTACAAATATTAGAGCAGACAATTATTCCAGGCATTTCGCGCGCCGGCCCAGCTCATCCAGACGCATGCCCCCAGTCGCTCGGGGAGGAGAATAAAGGGGGAACATTGTTGTCGAGATTGAAATGAAACAAATCAAGGAGGCAAGACTTGAAGAGAGAATACAATACAGAGAAGCGATTACACAAAATGAAAAATCAGCCATTGGATAGCAATAATTTCATATCAAACCCCGTGTAGGTTGACGAATACCGGCTGAATGCCGCAAAGCTGAAAATGATAACGTTTACATTTCAAGGACATACAACGGGCACGGTGGCGCAGTGGAAATAAGACCATTGGCTTTGAAACGGAGGTCCCGGTTCGAGACCCGCGAAGTGCCAACGTTCTTAGACAACATGTTTTCATCCATAATATCCACCTTGACCCAGGTGTATGAATGGGTAGCAAAGCTGCCCTGTCATGAAATTATTTCTAACTTTACGCAGCTTTAGTCTAATGATCAACATTGGTTTCCTTTTTATTAAGTTTAAATGTTTGAAATCTAGTAGAAACCAAGAGTGCAAGGTAATGGTAAGCTTTAGACGGCATTATATTGCATTATCGTATTCATTTTATTGGAATATTATGTGAACATGACCCATCTATCACTGCATTGCCAAAGAAACGCCTCGCACTTTGCAGGTTTTTTTTCTTTTTTTCTCGTCCCACTTGCTTTTATTTGGTTTAACGGATTAAAATCATTGCGATCATGGGGTGCATTTTCCTTTTAAAGTCAACTCCACGTGGGAATGAGTATCACTGGCTGACACACGGACTCGAGTGAACCCTTATACTAATCTTGTAGACTGTGTCCTCGTGACTTCGAAGCGTCTGCAAACGTATTGTGTATTGTGATGCTGGCTTGGTGTCAGTTTGCCAAAGTGGGCGGAGGACTGTAGGAGGGAACACGGCGAAATCTACTGAAAGGGTGCTGCAGAGTCCACGTTACCGTTTGAATGCCAGATTAACGATTTTGTTGATTACGTGAGGAAAGATTATAACAAAATTAATGGTTGAAAGATTAAGTTTGCTCATTTGCTTTACTTTCTAAGTATGACGTCGTTTTGTATCAATGCATCAGAGAGAGTTGGCTGACTCATCTCTTCAAACAGGTATATATACTCCTCGCACACAGACATCAACGGTGGTAATTTATATACTGATGTACCAACACCCAGAATACCGGTACACGGGTATAAAGAAAGGCAACATTACAAGTCATTTTGACTCACAGTAAGTGTAAACGGGATCAGCAGATAAAAGTGCGTATCCACGAAGCTGTAAGATATGGAAAATAGAAGTACTACCAGCGGTGGAATTGTCCATTCTTTTTTATTCTTATCATTGGAGAGACTTCACGCATACCCAACGGGGAAGTTCAGATTATCATGCAGGTGCAATCAACGAATGAGGGCGTCCTTCTTTGACGATGGCTTACGTCACGACGACGCGAACTTTCACGCACTGCGGAAAGCCTGAAAACTATAAGGCGGCATTCCAGCCAACCAGTCAAGAACGCTCTGGAGGGGTGAGGGATAGGGGAGGGGGAGGGGAGCGAGTAGAAGGGCGGAGTAAGCTGTGACGAGGATACTGACAGACTCCCGACCTGTTGAGAGAGCGGGCGATGATATCTGCGGTGACGGAAATATGATGGTGGCCTCCTCTCAACTTCTCCTCTCCTCAGACTCCCGCCGTCGTTTATCATCTCTGTCTCTCTCCCTTTCTATCAGTCTCTCAGTCTCTGATTGTCATTAGACTCGGTAACTGTGTAGTTACCACTGAGAACTATGCTGCTCAACGTGTTCATGAGTTTCACAAGAGTAATACGATTTATTGAACATTAGCTGCCAGTTGATGAGTACGTCCACATCTTCAGCTGACAGCACACACACACACACACACGCACCACTACACGCACGCAAAATGGACTTTTTATGCTTACTGCCGCCACACACACACACACACACACGCACCACTACACGAACGCAAAGTGGATTTTTTTATGCTTACTGCCGCCACACACACACACACACACACATACACACACGCACCACTACACGCACGCAAAATGGACTTTTTATGCTTACTGCCGCCACACACACACACACACACACACACACATGGCATTGACATACAAAAGCGTCGACACTCAAATGTCAAGGAACGAGCGTCATCAGAAAAAGGCAATAAAACGTTCGTCACGTGACAGTGCACGTGACAGTGCAGTTCGCTGCGCGGCGACGTAAGGAGTGGAAACATGTCATACTTACACAAAGGCATATAAAACTAGGTGTTACTCTTTGCGTCCGAAATTTCCTACATTAAGGTTCAAATGTACATCTTTAATCATACAAAAAGGAAGTAAGTACATATTCTCTGTTTTCCTTTTTTTAAACTCAAGAACAGAAATACAAGCAGCTGTGACCGCGACGTAATATTTCATTTCTTATCTTGCAGTGTACGAGAACATTCTGAACACTGCCTGCACGGCCCCTCTGAGCCAAGGTGTAAAGATGAATGATATTACAATGCTGGGGCAACAGTAAAGACATCTCCAGATGCTAACCTGGGTAAATAAAACCGTATTATTGTTTTGATACACAAATCATCATCACGGTTCATATTAGAATAATCACAGCTATCATCAATAATCATTATTTGATTATTATCAAAAATATCATCATCATAATCAACCGATTCGTTCAGTAATCATGCTGAAGAGGTATAGTATGCCTTATATCCTGCATATATCTCATGAATGGAAATAATTTGCCTCGCCTTCTCTATCGAATAAACTTGTAAACGATTATAATAAAAATATTGTAAAATTAGCGATGTGTGTATATGGATTATCATTTATCACATGACATACTTCACGGTCTTTTTTAAAAGGAATGATGAAATATCTGCATCTATTAGATTCGAGCATATAACTGTCGACGCAGAGTGATAATGACGTTTTGAAGACGAGATTATCTGTGCGATCAAAAGAATGACAAATCAAAAAATGAATAAATAAACAGCACCTCTCGTGACTAGTTCAGAGAGTTTGATCAAAATGACATGCATAGCTTTCCGAACATAGACCAAGATTTGCCTCACACAGTGAGTGTCATACTACTGATCCCCAGTATCACCAAGATTCATTAATATGGCAGCATGAGGGAGAATTACAGGCGTCCCAGTTACCCTCACCGCTACTCTTAAAGAGGAATACATTCTTAGAATGGAAATGCAGATAGAGAAATAGAGAGAGAAATAGAAGGGGGAGACAGAGAGTGAGAGATAGTGAACAGAAACTGATACCATGCGTAGCCCGGGGTTTGTCGGTATGTCGTGATGACACCCCTAAACATTTATCTTTGTATTTCGTGTCCTCCGCGCTGGCGGCTCCAATTTCACTCATGCCGCTTTACACCTTTCTCGCAATCGTTATGAGAGGCAAGTATCGAAATTGCCCATATTACTCGGTTTGTGTGTATGAGTGTGTATGAGTGTGTGTGTGTGTGCGTGCGTGCGTCAATATGTATGCTCACTGCAAGTGGACCAAAAGAACGAACAAACTCGTCTCTTTCCTGATAGTATTTGTTGCGTATTTGTTGACGGCTGGGAAACGACGTTAAAAGCATAAATCGCCTAAAGGTGCACTCGAATCCAGCACCCAACCTGACTAATGTTGATTCATATTTCGCCAACATTTACCCAAGCGCTCGGCTCTAGCTGTGGCACCGCGACGGATGTGGCAAACGGGACGGTGGAGGCGTTCTCAATTTACGGATCACATTCTGGCATGTCATTCATACACAATATTAAGAAGGGAACCTTGGATGAGTCGCTGGTTTTGTGTGTGTGTGTGTGTGTGTGTGTGTGTGTGTGTGTGTGAGGGTGTGTTTGTGTGTATCATTACACCGCTATGATGGAGGGCTGAGGAGGGTGTGGATTTTGCCGCGCTGACAAGGAGACGAATAAGTCAATGCGTGATGGATACTCCGCCGCCAATTGAAGCAAAGGAATCGTCCTCGTGGGAGCAGCGTCACCAGTTTCGCAAATACTCCTCCCGCTGCTTTTCAGCCCCACGATGCCGACACGATGACAATCGCCACACACTTTCTCTTTTAGTTTGATGCGATCTTTTCTTCTCTGTCTCTCGCTCCTTCTCTTGATCTCAATAGATGAAAACGGAGAGTTACATCGTGTAGAGTTGAAATGACGAATAACGCCAAACATCATCTCGTTGTGACGATAGGAAAATATTGCCCAGCTGAAACCAAACACCCGAACCCGCCGCGGTTTGGGATATTGCATTGCTATTGCGGCCCTAGCGCTTATATCAACTCGAAGGCAATGTCCTCGCGATAAAGATATGTGGGGATGTATGGGGGACCCTGGTGGATTCAACTCTGCATACGTGATTGTCAGAATGTCACTTCTAGTGTTATATTGTAGCAAATTAATATGCATACTGTACACTCTGACGATTCTGTATACTGTCCGATGGCAGACAGTATGGAACGCCTTCACTACACGTTTACGCTTCTGCAATCATTATACCATTAGATATCTCGCGCTGGACTGATCAAACTAGGTTTAAGCAAGTCGAGACATTCGAGAACATTGTAAAGACATCTTAATAGATATATGTTACTGTCTGTAGGTTGCTCCGTAGGTTGCATTCGGGATAAATAAGTTTTATTTGTAGTTTGTGAGGTGTCAGACGATGTGTTAGGTTTTCGTCTCTAAGCAACTAACAGAGCATTATCATTTTACGGAAATATAAATTTTTCTGTTCTTATTTCTTAATTTACGCTCAAAACACTAACTAGCATCACTTTGCGCGTTATCAATTCTATATTTACACTGTTATTTTTAATACTGTATCTTATATTCTAGTATAGGAGAGTGAGGAGTAAAACAAAAACAAAAACCAAAAAAAGACTTTGGGGAACGTTATGGACAAAACTTCACTACATGACCGAAGACATGAAAAAGCAGAGACGACACGTAACTGGCATCTGAAATGTTTTCTGATAAAGTAACAACAGTGACATGAATGGAAAATTGAGAAGGAAAGAGGTCGAGCATTATTGTCGAACCATGCGACTGTCAGGTGTAATGATGATATAAATGAAATGAATAAATAAAATAGATGCGTATATGATTATAAAAATGTTCAAGTTATCATATTTGATGCATATGTATAGGTCGGTGTTTTATCACAAAACATCTTTCCACATAAAAATTTTGCAATAAAGCCACAAATATAAGGATACATCAGTAATTTTTCAATAAACCTTAACTGTAGACGGTTTCTTCTAGATACGATTTTGATAAGACTATTGTTTACATTTTGTATATTCAAAAATGCTTAGCAATGATTATACTGATTAACATTTTTAAATTGGTTGTTTCTATCTCTACCTCACATTTAAGAAAGATATTGAAGCACTAAAGCTGTTTTTCTTTTCATCTGCAAATGGTAATTAGTGGCTTAAGCTATATTTCAGTCAATAGTCAAATATGACCCAAGATGATAGAATGGAGAAGTGTCGAAGAAAAGGAGCAAAGCACGGAGGCCAATAGTGGCGGGTAACTGGAGATTTCTTTGGCGGCTTCGATGAATGCCACTCTACCACACATCGGTCGGCTATACGGAGGCGGTAACACTTGTTCGCCAGAAAGAGAGAGCAGTCCTTGTCGGTTCGAGCCAGGAACGGTTGGGCGAGGAGGAAATATTTGCCGTGAGTAATCGACGGACGCTCCGCTACGAGCCGGCCATCGATATATATCGTCGCCGATGGTGTGAAATGCATGACCTATATCATAACGATGTGACAAGGAGAGTATCGACCCGCCTCGCGCGACAAATATAGCAAACCCGGATGTGAATCGGTTCGACATGTGTTTCATCACTTACTTCTCCAAACTCTTCGACTTTTTTCTCTTCCTATCTTACTCTCACCTTCTCTTTCTGTCTACCCTCTTTCTCTTCCTCTTTATCTCTCTCTTTCTCCTTCCCAAACATTCTCTTACCTTGCTCTTGCAATTCCTTCATTTTCAGGTGTCCGCTTTCATATAAATGGAATGTTTTCATACAAGTACGTTCATTTTCAGCATTTCAGCTCAGTTTTCTCGAAAATGCAATCACAAATGACACCTTGTTGGCGATTTCTGAAACAGTGGTACATGTATTCGCAGGAAACACAATGGTATGCAAATGAGATGAGGTAATATCATGGCCCCACATGTTTCGCATTGTCGTACATTTAAATATTCATGAATTTTCTTTTTTTTCCAATATGAACTCCACAAATAAACAAAGCTAGTGTTTCCTTCGTTTTATTTTTGTTGTGTCGCATTTATTAATTTATTACGAAGAAAGAACTGTTGGTGCTATAATAATCGACAAAAGACATACTTTCATGGACAAGCCAATGAAAGAGTTGAGAGATGATGACACCGTGCACACACACATACACAAACATACACACGTGTATTGAAATTTTTTGAAACAAGAACACATGGTACCAGCAGTATTAATGTGTCCAACGAGGTCACGCGCGGATGACAAGCACCATGTTCAATCATTAATCAAAAATGATTTATGATTCATCCATAAAATTGATAAATAAACTAGACAGAAAAATACTTAAACCTTAATTTTAATCTCCGCACAAGAAAGGCTAACAGTTCCATGTCCTATCCCATCATAGTTTTAAAAAAATGAGCACTTCGAGTGCAGTTGAGTGCAGCTTTATTCCCAACATATCTTCACGATTCAAGGAAGCGAATAAAACGAAGTAACTATTTGAAAAGTGCCTAAGAACGCTGTCACATCCAAGAATTACAACCGGATGAAATAGTACTGTAGTTCCCACAGACAGAGGGTTATATGACATTTACATATGTACAATTTTGCAGCCAGGGTGAAAACGAGAAGATATGGTGGAAACGAGAACTGGGCATGTTGAGGTACATAGGAAAAAGTAGAAATGTCGCTATGGCAACTCGTATGCCTCCGCCATATCGCGTTATTCTCCCATATGTTTGTTGTACATCTTGACAGTGTAAGACGACAGTTTCATATGATTGGTAAAAATTTACGTGTAACGGCACAACCCCAAATGTTTAGTGTTTATACATCCCTTGCACCAGATTTCATTTAGCTGGCTACATTGTTTCAGAGAGCGAGTATTCGGGAATTTGAGCATTTTCACTTGACCTTTGACCCTTGCCCTTTGAACCCGTGGTCCACATCTTTCTTCAAATAATGACTACCTGGTAATATCCCATTTTCATCACAATTCATGTTCATTGATCTTATTTTCAAAAATGGTAAAAATTGTGGCATTTTAATATTGTCATTCAACCTTTGACCCCAAGGTTCATATCTTTCCTTACATAATCATTGCGCAGTAGTATACATGTTTGTAGGCCTATATATACCTAGTTTAATTAAGTGCATACCCTCAGTAATATTCAAGGTATAGAGAAAATAGTCAAATTCAGCATTAAATAGCAGATTTTGGGATTTTCACCTGACCTTCGAGCTTTGACCTTTGACCCCATGACCCCAAAATTCCCAAGTAAATCATGGTCAGGCAGAACATGCATACATACTACGTTTCATGAAGATAACATGAGCCAGTTCCATGGCGACATGGAGAAAAAAAAAAGTGAAATTTTGGCATTTTCGCTTGATCTTTGGCCTTTGAATTTTGACCCCATTGTCCGAAGCTTTCCCTAGAGAATTTCAACATGGCGATACATTATGTGCTATATTTCATGAAAATACCTTCAAGCATTGCACAGATAGGAGGAAAATAAACCAAACGAAACGAAAATAGTGAGATTGTAATAATTTGACCTTGACCATTGACCTTTGGCCTTGAGCGTGTGCATCCAAAAGTTGATAGGCACAACTTCGTCCACTCATATATACATTATGCCAAATTTCATGTGGATACCTCAAACGGTTAAGTTATGCTGTCCACAAAATCGATTTCAGACGGACGGAAAGACGGACGGAGAGATGGACAGACGGACGGACAACCCGAAAACATATGCCTCTAGCGACACTTCGTGGCGGAGGCATAAAAAAAAGAATCAAATGTGGAGCGTGACGATCTGATATTTTGTCAATTCGTTCTTCGCATCGTTGTAACTTCTCGACAACCCTGACTCACAAAATAAATAGATGAGATAACGATGTCCCTGGGGGAGATTCGCAAAAAAAAATGCATAAATGTTAAAAAGGAGCATTTTTTCGACATTAGTGTCAGCTGCTCGCATACTCAGCGAATTTTGGCAAGCTGTCTCCTAAGCACATTTTGTCAGGAATAAGCAATTTTGGCTTCAGCGGATAGGCCTATTAATATCGAACAGTGCTACATGTATACTGATCAAAACCATCAACAACACAAAACAAGACACAAAAACAGACAAACAACAACAACAACAAAGAAAATGCCAGACGAAATATGCACCTTGTCATGCAACTTTCGTAACCATCTCGATTAAGTTCGCGGACGATTACATCCTCCCCCTATCTGTTACCATCGAGCCTGTATCTTCCCTCTTGTATTTGACGTGCTGGAAATTAAACAGCCATGCGTTAAGTGAAGAGATGGGTAAAAGTTTTCGCGCTGGTTTTGGTGGTGATTGGGGAGGGGGTGGGGAGAAGGGGGGGTGCAAGGGTGAAGAAATAATCCGCTGGCGGATGCGTGTAACTTGTCGCGAGGCTTGAGTAATCTTGGTTGTACACCACTTAGCTAGATTTGCGGCTGTTTGTCAGTCCGTAGCATCAACATTACCCGCCAGCATCGCGCCCCTTTAGGCCGCGTCCATAAATATTGGAGGCAATCGCAAAACAGATTTGTTTCGGCGTGACGGTTTCGGTAAATATCACGGGCGGAACCCCCCGAAATGCGCGGGTGTGTGTGCGTAAAGAGACACAAGCGCGCGGGGAAGACAGATAAATGAGGAGCATGCAGGAGCGATATTTAGCCGCATTTGAAAATGTCAAAAGTCTTTGTTCCCCGCTCTCCTGGCGTGATGGTTAATCGCGCCGGAGTTGAGAACGAAAACACCTGGGGCGGGGAAAAGGGGAAGTTTTGCTGGAAAGGCTCGGTTGACGTTTCTTCCAAAAGAGAAATTTGTGGTTGCCGTGCCACCTTTCTTTCTCTCCCTCTCTCTCTGCAAAAGAGATGAATGCTTCGGAATTAGGCGCCTCACTTCTAATGCGTATTTACAAACACGGACAAAGATCGGAGGTTGTAGAATTTACCACGTATCGCCGCGCGGAAACGGTATCTACTTGTCAAGCCACATTTACCCCACGATTAGCTCCATGGCTATTTATGCCATTGATATGCCGCGAACGAGATGAAACTCGACGGGGCATCCGTTCCTGTGCGTTTGATCGATTAAAAGTCTGGGAAAGTTGGGTAGAACGCGCTCAACGCCAACTCTAATTCATACCGCTTCGGTACTTCAACTTGCGTCATCGCACCTATCCTATGCTACAGTCCTTGGATCCAGAAATGATGTGAATAAACATCGTTCAGACATTGGATTTACCTCGATGGCAGTGGAAATGACAAAAATGAAATACCCGAAAGTGGAAGGGGATAAGATGAATGAATCCTGCACTTACCTTACCGTTTGAGGGATGTGTACTGCAAACATTGAGTTACGGCACATATATGACATGATAGTAATGGTAGTAGTCACTGATAGAGCTGGGCTGGCATACATTAATGACACCCATTAACACACACAAAAACTCAGTATCAAGAAATCTTATACATAAAGAAGCACTTGACGCTGTGTGAGTCACTCCTTTAGTCCAACATTATGTATCACATTAGGCTGTTAGGATCGCTGACATGGTCCAAGTCAAAAAATCTTAAAATTAGTGATTCCGTTTACAGATAACTTTAAGAAAGTTTATATTTTACCCTAAAATCGAAAAATCCGATATCTTCCTCCTGTTTCGTAACTGAATTGTGAAGATGTTTAAACGCGTTTTCAAAGACGTTTAAAAGAGATGTTTAAAAAAGCAAAGATGTTAACAAAGATGTTTAAAGACGTTGCAAAGACGTTTTAAATATTTTTCCAGGGATAGGAAGGGTTTAAAGGTCTTTTTACAATGTGGTTATGATATGACAATGTGTTTAGACGCCTAACAATCTTCTGCACGTCTGATTGCATCTAAACTTTAAAGGGTGTGAACAGTTCTGGTCGAGGTGAAGATTTAGCTTTTAACGTTTTGCGAGATATTCAGAAACCACTCTAGGAGATGTCAAAGAGTATGCAGTTCTAAGGGGTATCAAAAGTTTATTCGATGAAAATCGGTTTTGAAATGGCTGAGATATCCAAAAACAAGGTGAAACAAAGAGATCCTAATAAAGTTGTGGCATGTCGCCTTTTATTATTGGCACTTTTTTGGATATCTCAGCCATTTGAAAACCAATTTTCATCAAATAAACGTTGAATCCTTCTTAAAATTACATGTTCTTTCATATTTCATAAGGGGCTTTTCATTATCTCACTTAGGAATGTTCAAAACCTGAATCCCTTCCTCAACCAGTACTGTACAGTCCCTTTAACGCCGATCCCCTCACAGCACATCCGGCCAGCTCACTGACAGTTTCTGTTGAAGGTGTTTGGAAGAATACGCATGGTGCAAAAAGTTTCATATTAAAGGAAATCACAGGGTGTACCGAAGTAGAATTAATATATAATACACAAACACATGCCCAAACATACGCGTATATATAGGGTTATCTATATACGTACATTACATAAAGGTACGTAGAAGTATTTAAGTGCGTCATTATTTTGAGTAATGCATTATTTGAAAGACAGAAAAAGACATGGTTATGCTCTATGTAGCCAGTCGTTGAAAAATCACGCATTGTCATATTTGTGATTTCATACATGTTTTACCTCTTTACTTATTTTTTTCTTTATCGCGAACTAACAAGTTGAAGCAAAACAGAACGAATGTAGGAATACTTTCTTTGACATTGTAAGACCACCGCTGACGAGAGCAAGAAACACCTTGTAAAAGAAAAATCATCATTGCCATTTGTCGCACGAATCGGAGTAAAGACTTATATTTCTCTGGGGGTATTAGTATATAACGAAATCGCCTATTACTCTCTTTGTATTCGGTTCCTTAAGACGTTCTTTTTGTCCGTTCGGTTACTCGACGAGAGTGGATTACTCGTTCTGAGCACGACGCATTATCAGAAATGACTATGCGAAAAAAGCGAGAGAGTTATGGCGACCGTAGATATCTAGAATGCAAGCATCGGGTTGCTGTCAGCGCTGGCTAATTTCGTTAAAACGCTATTGGCACCACGCGAAAACATTGCGTTGACGGCTACCATGTGCAAAAACTCTCGCTACAGCGAAAGGAAAATCATGCGACCATATTGGCCATCCAATTCGAAGCCGACTCGGCGAGCTTTGTTTTCCATCGCCTTAATCAAAGGGTAATATTTCCAATGCACAACATCGCGACGGAAGAGATTTCAGAAAGGAACAGTGGGGGAGGGGTGGGCCGGAATAGAATGGCTAGTCCCACGTATAAACATCCACGTCACGGCAGGTGTTGACGCAAACCATGTGCAAAATCTCGTCAACTGTTAAAGAAGAGGGAAGGGGATTTGCAACTCAATCTCACCCGGCACAACAAGAAAAACAGCGACGACCCTAAATACAAACTTCTCCTACTTTCTGCTTCTATACCCTCTTGTAAAGTTGATATGACCCCTTTAAAACATATGTCTCTCTTCTGGTTCCTCTCTCTCTCTCTTTCTGTCTATGTGTTTCTTTACACGTATGCGTGCACAAATGTACATATATATACATATATATATATATATATATATATATATATATATATCAAGAGTAGAAACAGTCAACAGAGATACAGGTCTTTGATAAAGGTCTTTGACCGAAACGTCAGTCCAATTTTTTGGCTCCTGCGGTGTTTATACGACTGTTTCTACTCTTGATATCTATTCATTACACACCGACGCAGAACTTTCATATTCATATATATATATATATATCTTTGCGCGAATATAATTATGAAAAACCAAGTTAGAATCAACAACTTTCCTGACAGTCTTGAAGTCTAATCCGACCAGTTTCACGTTGAGACTAAAAGATATACTCTCAATGAAGAACATCGGACTCGAATATCAGCAGTACCATAACTGTTTAAACTGGTACCATATATCAGTCCATACTTGGTGAAGATGAGATTAATAGATAGCGTTAAACAAGTAAAACGAGCGATACCATGTTTGACTTTTGATCAATTCAGAAAGACTGACGCACAACACAAGTGAATTTTGTGTATTCAAGGCAGCTAAATGTCTCCGAGGCACTAAAAACAACAAATGAGAACACAAAGAACACTTCAAATGACTTAAGTTTAGTAAAACATAAAAAGATCATATCTTAGTACTTCATTATACAAATATAAATATATATGTCTATATCGTATCGTGACATAAAATATGATTATTTATATCCCTCATGTAAAGCTTCTTCCCATAGGATTGTACAGAGCACGAACATGGTGCAGTTTTACTAGCTAGCTACGAGCAGCTGGATGCGGTGCAATTGGTTACTAGCCAGCGGGATATAGTACTTTTGGGAATCCACGATTTGCACCCAATCGTGATCGTGTGATCGATATCTACATTTCTCACTTAGGAATGTACGCAGTGCGCGTAGTAGCGATACTTTTGAGCGACAGTCTAGTCCTGTGGCTTGTAGCTAGCTAGCTAGCGCTAAGAGAGCTAGAGCGCGGAGCGCGCGGTGTCCGACAGCATTCAGAAATCTGTGGTGCGATGGCGTGGGTGTGTAACGTTAGTGGACGTGTGATCAATGCATTCAGCTCAATTGACAAAGTGACTGCTTCAAGTAACGGCAGAATGATCGCAGGACACCATATCAGGTACGAATTAGGAATAAACTAAAACCGATTTTGAAGATGATCTGGGTAACGAAGCCGCTTTAGGCCTACTTCTAACGTAGTCCTGGACCTCCTCGATCTTTCGGAGTTTTGCACACTGTAGTGTAGCTCTGTGTAGGAATCAACAACAGCGCAGCGGTGTCGTTCGCTACGCGCTGCACGCACTGCTGCTGCATGCACTGCTACGGCCTAAACGTTAATTAGATTTATCGTTCACAAAACCTGCACACTTTTCCAAAGGGGAACCGTCATTACTCTAGTAAAATGCTCGAGAGGGATATAAAACAAATATCGACTGCTTTCTTTCGGGCCATGGTAAAACTATTTGACCTCGGTGATGTCTCAACAGTGCCATGTCCCTCGACTTCGTCTCGGGACATAGCACTGTTGAGACATCACCTCGGTGCAAATAGTTTTACCATCTCCCTCTGCAGCAGTCGATATTTGTATAATATATATATACATACACGCTCATATGTATATATATATATATATATATGTACATATATGAGTGTGTATGTATAATATTGTATAAGATGCGGGAGTGTCATCATGGGTTATTACCCTCTAGCCATTAGTGTCTCCTTTTCAAAAAACTGCAACCACTCCCCGATCCCATACAACTATCCTCGACGCTCGCGGCTCTTGTTTGTACGACACGGCAACCAGATACCAATGAAATTTACTCAACCGATTTCGAATGAGCGCGACGAAAAAAAAAAAAGCAGAGACAAAAAAAAAGTGCATTGGTACAACAACATCCCAGCTCCACTGCCCGTCCATCTCTGTTTCCTTGTTTATCTGTCTGTCTGTTTCTTCAGACATCCCTCTCTCTCTCTCTCTCTATATATATATATATATATATATATCTGTTTCGACGTAGGCCTATCTCTTTTTCCGACTCTACAGCAACCATTCATTTCCTCCTCTGGGTACGACCACGGTTTCAACCCCCTCCCCCTCCCCATCGCTTCTTTTTGAACTCTTTAACCTTCTCCCTCCCCCCCCCCCCTCCCTCTCTCTCTCACACACACACACACACACACACACAAACACACAAAGTTTTCCCCTCTTATTAGCAATGATTCCTCTTTCCTACATAACAATTAATGCCAGACATCGGGCATGGTATTCTTCGTTTTCATTCTATTTTTTTTTCTTTCTTTGCCTACTCTATGTATATTGATAGTATACGCCTATAGGTCACCGTCCTGTCTTCAGAAGATGTAGAAATGCAGCTCCCATATACATCTTGACAATTAATGCTCGCTGTAATAGGTGGTACCTACGCATGGTTGAAAGATTCTATACTAAGATTAACACTCAAATACGTCATCACATGTATGTATATCACACAATGGTGCGTTAGCCTCAACCATATTCCGTCTGATAATTATTCCATGCTGGTGAAAACGTACACAATTCTACTTGTGATCGACGCCTATACAACATGCGTGAATTGCTATGACAGCTGAACGTAGACTGATTTTGTTGGTTTGTTTAATCATTTAATTTTTTTTTCTTTTTGCTAGTTTTTTGTTTGTTTCTTTATGTTTAATATTACCGCACTCTCGGTTCTGCAGTATAACTCTCTGGAAATTACCCTCAATTCGTGTCTGCTGTGAACGGGGGGGGGGGGGGGGGGGGGCTGATACTTCCGTGTCGTTGCAACTGCCTGCTACAGCTATAGGCACCTCTCTGGCCGTATACTTTGGTCAAGGGCTTGTCCCAAAACGGTAAACGGTCGGCGTCCCCACGGAGCACCGGACATATAACCCGATACGGTCAACCCTCAAGGCGAATGTCCATCCCACGCCATACCCTATTACAATCTTCGATCGATAGCCCCTCTGAAAACACGACGATAGTTTGGTGCAGCCTCTGCAACGAGTTACACTTCGCAACCATTGCTTCCACGAGCAACCTCCTCCCCAGAAATGTGCCCTGTTCCATTCTCTCGTCAGCTGATTCAATTTCTCGAGAGGACAGAAACGCAAATCAGAATTGATACGCCCAATAGACGCAACCAGGTCAAAAGGCCGTGATCGCGAGCCCGGCGGCTTGTCATTCAGAAATAAAAGCAAGGCAAACAACGCCGTTGCATGACACACAATATAGCCCATTATACCCTCGATGCGTTCCTAAACATAAAGTGTTGCGCCCGATAAAATATTTCTCCTGATTTCTTTCCCCGAGCCCCCCAAAGGTATGTAAATTACACCGCGAACTTAACGAAAGACGCGTTCTAGTTTGCAAACAGTGGAAGAAGAAAAAAAGGAAAACGCCGACTACGAACAAGAAGAGGACATCCGTATCATCACGATGGGCCGCCTCGGGACTATTGGGAGTCAACTTTAGAAGGTTCTCGACCACACCGCCATCGTCGGGAATAAATAGCTCAAAACTCGTTGAAGAGGGGATCTAACTGGCTAGAAGTGCAAGTGTACACAATGTGTCCAGACCTTTGGGGAACGATCTAACAGAGATAGAAAATAAAGATATTTATAAAGAGAGATGAAGAGAGGGAAAGGGAGAGAGCGGGGGCGGGGGAGACAGCGAACGAGCGACTCACAACCCACAAAGAGGGAACATGAATGCTCCCTTCGGAGCGTGCAGAAGTCAACGACTCCAAACGATTCCAAGACGGCGAATGGCATATTCAGTTCGACAGCTAGACGCTTGAACGCGAGTTCACTGCGTCGGGCGGCCTATCACATCATCCGAAAAAACGACTCGCCACAAACATGGGGTCGTGTGGGGTCAGAGTCCATGATAACTTACGATTGATAAACCGAATCGTTTTCCTCATCACCGAAAGTGGGTCTAATATTTCCTGCGGGGGAAGCAAACACCGTCGGGACGTACAACAGTTCCAAAGCTGTTACCACGCGTTAAACAACACACGACTCAAATCTTCTTGTGTATATCCACAACGGAATAGGCCGAAATAATGTAGGGCAAATCCGAACTTTGAGCAAAAGATTGATTGAATCTACTGCTTGTAAACGGAGTGCGTATTATAAGGATTCTCTTTCGGTAAACCATGCAGAAATTTGATTGAGAAAGAGGTAGTTTCTTCTGGATGACTGTTCTCTAGCCTAGTGGAAAGACGCTAAATTTTACATGTGTCATGTGTCGCTTTTTAGCACTGGATATCAATGATATATATGCTAGATATAAGACAGATAGATAAATAGATAATTATGATACAAAATGATATATATATATATATATATATATATATATATACATATATATATATATATATAAATATATTATCATTATTATCATTATTATTACTATTCTTATTACGGAAGGAGGGAAATCCTGGTGGCCAAACAACATATTATCACACATTCTGACAACACTAGGAAATCAAACTTAAAGTAACGAAAACTTTACTCTTCCCTCGCCTCCTCAGACGGCATGGTCCCAGCCTCGAGCCATCATGTCTTCCACCGTGGGCCAAACAGGCCACACCCACTTTGTACCAACATGCATATTCATGACAATATATATATATATACACATATATATATACATATATATACATATATCTATATATATACATATATATATTACAGCATGTAAGCATATAAACTGAAAATTCTGGCATAATCAGTTACGTGCTACGTTTGTTCGTTTATTTGTTTGTTGTTTACATCAAGACACTCCCTGTTTTTCCTTTTAATAAATGTCACGATTATGCTAAAAACTGCTCTGCTCATCACTCTCACAAAAGAGACCTATATATCGAAATGAAGTCAAGCTTTGCCGGAATACTGGTAATTGAGCCGTGCACGATAAAATGGACACGATCGAAAACTCTGTTACTAATTTAGTTGACTTGAATAGAGTTGAGTGGAGGTGAGTTGAGTCTCTCTCCTTTTAATTAAAAAAAAATGAAACAGACTATGGAAAACAAGCTTACAAATCTTTAGAGTTAATTCTCAATATTTGGAGGGAAAAGAGATGACTGCCAAAGAAGATGCCTGGGTATACTTTATGGTCAAAACCAAAGCTTGCAGAGCTCAGATCCGCAAAGAACGAAAGCAAACCTACAGGTAAATACAAAATAAAACAAAACAACGAATCATGGGCCTGGCAAGATCAGCAATGTTATGGACCAAACGTGGTCACAAGTGATACGAAGCCGATCCAATCGTATCCGAAGCAATCGATATGATCGACAGATCTATGATTTCCTGATAACCAACAAACATTGGCTTATCGTACGGAGTACTGGTGTCGTTGCCTAAGCAATCATGTTCGCTTTACTCAATAACATCGATATTATCGGCACGTAGTCCTCATCCCAGAAGTTATTGGCAGATCGCAGTCGCTAATACTAGGGCGCCACAGACTTCGGTGTAGCTATAAAGAATTATCTCATTCAAACAAACAAGCAAACACAGAGGATATGGAGTAACTTGACGAAACATTTCTTCAAATCGCTGACGTGCTTCACAATGTATACATGTGCAGCACAATTACATGTCTTCTTTTTCATACCCGTTTTTTTTTCTCTCCCTCTCTTTTTGATCCTTTTTGCTGATCGTCTTGTATACGGTCGTACAAACGTGACTCTAGATATGTCCGAGCAATCCTTGTTGACATTTTATCTAGGCAGGCAGCAAATTTGTTTCTGAAGGCTTTGGGCAGAGGGATTATGATTCGGATGGTATAAAAGCACTTCGGATAAGTCAACATAACGGGATATTCTTACCCGTCAGATAGACACGTACTTAGAATATGCACTAAGCACAAATACAACAATCATATCACCTACGTCAATATTTTCGGTGATGTACAAATCAAGGCAGTGACAACGTAAAAGCTGGAGTAGATAGCAGCGTGGTGTAGCTCTACTATGCCATGATTTGGATTGTTGGCTAGAGAATGTGAACGCGGACAGACACGCGTAGTCAGCGACGAATGCCAAGATTATGGATATTGACTCGCAACAAAAGGGAGAGAGAGGGGGGAGATGAGTGAAGTTGGAATTTCTACTGCAAGTATGACAGTTCGACAAACACAGAGAACAAGTGGAGAAATAGGCGAGAGTTAGAATCATAAGAAACACATCTCTTTCTGTTTCTCTTTCTCTGTCTCCCCGCTATATCTCTTTCTCTCTTTTCGTCTATTTATCTACTGTCGACGAACCTCTCACGGCGATATTAGGGGGGCAAAGTTGGTAATGTGGCGCGCATGCCCGCGGGCCGTATATCACTAGCAATGGAGCAGGCTGGATTACGCTTGTGGCACGTAATACTAATATCTGTGGCGGGATTCTGAGTTTAGCAATTATTATTAGCCCAATTCAGCCGTTACTTTTAATGGGCCTCGGATCTCGACCAAATGTTGACGTGTGATATTACTCATAAATCCACGAGGGCCACATAATGAGAGAGTAGGGGGTGAAACCGACCCCGAGCTGAGAGACAGACAGATAGAGGGAAAGAGAAAGAGGGGGAGGGGAGGGGGAAGAGACGGAAAGGGAGAGAAGAGGGTGCCAGGGAGAGGGAGGAGGAGGAGGGGGTCTTGGTGGTATAGGTTATAGGGGGACAGAGATGCGGCGAGGGGGGCGTATACCGCGCGAGAGCAAAGATTGGAGTAGGTGATGGGGACTGGGTTGACAGAGAATGAATACTGCATCATAGACGGCGCAGATATTATACCCACAATAAATCCCTGCTTTTCATACGACACCGACACGTACGGTACGACCACGCAGTGGAGTGACAACACGAGGACGGCGTAGAAGGCGGCAACGATGACGATGCCATAATAATGCTTAACTGTAGGGTGATAAGAACACTAATTGAGGATGATAAATATCCTAAAATCATCTGGTTACAAAGACAATGAAATCCTCAAAGTAATGATAGCGACTATTCTATTGATGATGACTACGGTGATATATCGGTGATTTTGATCGAAGTTACGACACCATGAAGGCGCCGTATAAATGACATCTCAAGAAAAATCCACCTCGAATAAGACTGTTTTAACAAAAACAGATGAAATAAGAGCAGATTGATGCAGTTCTGAGCGAAATACGACACAAAACTTTGGAAAGTTCGATTGCCAAAATTCCTATTAACACAGCGGTGAAAGAGGACTTCAGCAATGTTGGTTATTAATAAATGCATCGTTGTTGGCGTAGAGATCTTCACTAGTTTTGCACTCAGAGAGACCACAATCAAAGAAAGCAAACGGGGCATCAGAATGTTTATTTTATAAAGATACATAAATTACCAAATTCATAACACCATAATACATCATTTGGCTCATCGCGATGCTACGTCTTTTATTATTTTTCTCATTTTCCTCCACTCTTCTGGAAAGGAGTTTAAGTGAATACAAAAACACGACACATGCCCTTCTTTTGTTTTCCACCACAAAGGAATTGGATTGGATCCCCGAATACTCGCGTTGATAGGATGGGTTTTACGAAGGCAACATGAAATGAACGAACACAAAACTCGCGGCAGGGACAAGTCATAATAAGTCATTACCCCTATCAGTACCAGGACAGACTGACGTGACATAGATATTGCATACACACTATGTTGCCGACGAACGTGAATGAGTTAATGGTTCCTCACAAACGCACGAACGCACACACACAACATGTCCGCACGCATGCATTTTATGCGCACACACATCAGAACCCGTCTCGCTCGAAAGCGCGCGATAATCTCCGTCTTGCGCAAATGTGCACGCTCTTGCGTTTCTCCAACTCGAGCTCCAATATTTTCCTTTCCTAAGCCCCAACACATGTGGAAGGCATTAGCCCATAGGGGGGTGCTTCGGCCGATAATCCCGCCTGCAAGCCACCTAGTTTCGACACGGGGCTCTGCCCTCGAAGACGGCGGCTGATTAAAGCGGGATCGGTGCCCGCCGAATTGTCGGCTCACCTGGCGAGTCGATTGACATGCTTAGTCTCGCGATTCCGAGACCGTCACATCGACTTTTCCGTCGCGGTTAAACATGGTTCCCATCCACTACTGACGCAGAGCAAAAGGCATGGGACTACACACAGTGAAGACCAAAAGAGCAGATTGCTTCAGGCCATTGGTTAAAAACGAACACTCAACAAAGACTTCATCAACAGGCCATGGGCTGGTAAACATTTTTGCAACAAAGCATAGAATGAGGTAAACAAAACAAACTAAGGTTGGAGAGCAGTGCACTTGTAGCAAGTGTCTCGTTGGCAAAGAAGATGTTAAAAAAATACAACATACAGTATAAAAAAAGAGATAAATTTTTTTTCAGTAGCACTGTCTCCTTTCCGTAGAGAGTTTGAACATAATCATTTATCGGTTGTTGTGGGTTAGGAGGTCAACAACATTGTAGCTGAGGCTTTGCGTTCTTCATTGAAAGGGGCCATCCAAGATGGACTCAGTCTGCCGACCTTAGAATCGCCGATATCAAATTATTAGGGGCAAACGAAATGATAAGCACATCGACGTTTCAAACGAGTGAGGATTATTTTAAAGATATTCTCAAATTAAAAAAAGAAAGAACTTAATGGCCCTCCTGCGAACGAGGTCATATAAGCCAAACTGGTTGTAAACTGACTAATGAGTAACCAGGACACCGTTTTCAAAATTCTTGAAAAGGTCCACTTTTCAATAGATAAAAGACCCTATTCGTGCATTTTTCTCGGCATTTTCATTATGCCGATCATTTTTTTTTAAACACAGTGTAGTATAAGGTTTCTGGGACATGGCACTCTGACACTACATTTACATAAGTCCTTTTGCTCCTGACTCTTAACTCTGCAAAATTGTAGTTAGAGGACGGCCGTAACGATACATTATGTATAGCTACGTGTGATTTATCTAGGCAAAAAACAAACAAACAAACAAACCCGCATACTATTCACATGTTGCATTGCAAACGACGATCAACACTTAGTTTACTATGTGTGTATTATGTCGTCAAATCTAAAAACTCGAAATTGCGACAGGAAAAGAAAAATGTATCTAAGCTAGATCAACAGTAATGTGATGCACCGGCTAAAAGTTAGGGAATGCACTGTGACGCATGATATGAAGCTTAGATTAAAAAAAAGAAAGTATCAGTCAATCAAAGCGAACTGCTCGTCTAAGTCACGACTTTCGCCATTCCAACTATAGAGGGCAGAATAACATTACGGAAACGACTGAAACTGTCAATCACCGACGGAGTGTCTTCGGGAGCGGCGGGGGCGACTTAACCGAGTGTTTACCTGAACAATATTTTCCGTGTATTACTGACGGCGTTTGTTTACCTTTATGTCTCACGTCAGCTCAAGATGTGAATGTACTGGGACCGCTATTTCTCCTGTCACTACGCGCTAAACTATGGTGATAAATATTATGACACCGTGTTCCTCCGTGGAGATAAACCTGTAGCACTCACTGCATAACCCCCACCCACCCCTCCCCCCCCACCCCTCCCCCCCCCCCACCCCCACTCCGCACCCGTGATTGAAACTTATGGAACGCCACTCGTGATGTGTTTAAACTGACTTCAGAAATTATTTCACTTTAAGCCAGTGGCACATTTTAAATAATTGTCACCTTTCAAATCATCAACTTAACGAGCCATCAATAGTAAATTGATCTCCTTGGTTACGCCAAACATTTTACGGGAATGAGAGTTTTAGAGTAACAATGGCCAAATTCTTATCTACTGTATTGACCAAACTTTGCATTTTTTCCGCGTACAAGACAAACAGCTGGCAAATAGCCGGGAAAATAGGGAGTGTGGCTTCTAGAAATCATTATTTCGAATGATACGACTCTGAATTTCGTTTCAACTGTGCTCTCACTTCCACAAGAAACCATGGTAGCCTCTATCATTATGAAATCGTATCTATCTATCTATCTATCTATCTATCAGATTCTGTAGGCTTCTGTTTTGCTATAATACTGATGCGAATAACTGGGACTCAATACACTTATCACAAGAATCAAGTTGCCACCCTGTCGTTCATGGATTGACGTAACGCGGGTTGTGTGTATGGGTACGCGGACTGATTACCTGTCCGCAGCCATGTAGCGAAACATGTTCGAATATTATGCGTTCTTGATTTGGACAGGGGAACAATCTGTATATGTTCTATTTGAGTTTACAAATCTATGTTCTTATGTACGACGGCGTACTAGTAATCAGACGAAACTTATATGAAATGTTTATTTAAAAAAAATGCAAATACTGGTGAACCGCATATATTTCTCGTTGGTTTTGTAGTTGTGTTGCAGGAACCGCAGCGGAAGCAAGAGTCAGTGGGCTATAAAGTGTACATATGAGGCGTTTGTTTTGTCAGAGTTGTTCAGAGATCGCCAAGAAGGTAAATCTGGGATGCACTGTACTTTGTGCACACCGATACTGTCGTGAAGGCGATACTGTAGGTGCTATCGAAACAGACTAAGGTATATACGCCATAATCCTCGACTTAACTTCGGCGTAACCGATATCATAACGATGATGATTGACATTTAAAACAAGTTAGACTTCAGGTGATAGAAAGTTGGAAAGGTGAGTAGGAACAGTATTATCCAGCAAGTCTAAATTGACAGACATGAAAGTTGCGGTCATTTTTGCCGTGTTTCGTATGATGACATGGGCGTTCACATTTATTTCCTTTGTACAGCGGATATATCAGTGCAAACGTGGGAATTTCAGTGTTGCCAAATGTTCTCGGCTGTTCTCGACAGTAGATGGCGCTGTCCAATAAGATACAGCATGTCTACCATGGAGTCAGACGCAGTAACTACGATCAGAACCTGAATACTGACGAACAATGAGCAGATATAGCCATGAATTAATTTTCTACGACATGAAGAATCCTTTGCCGTGGTAATTAAAACAGCACTGATTCATATCGAATGTAGACATCAAATCTAATGGGATGATGACGATATAATTATGATGATACGTGTTATACCATGGAAACAGATATGAGGAAGAAATGATTCATATTTACAGACAGACAGACGAACACACACACAAGCATACAGACACACACGCACGCACACACACACACACACACACACACACAGAATCGTGTTTGCGCAGACTGAGATATAGACTAATCGCTTGACAACATAATATGAACAATGAACCATCATGAAAGTGAAGATTTACCAGATTCTATCCATGGTGTTCCCAGTCGTCCATTCCCTCTCATGGTGAGGATCCTCAAACAGAAGCACATTCCTCCATTAAAACTTAAGGTATTGCTCATCTGTTAAAGGTCCTGTGACCTTTGGGAGCAGTGATTTCAAAAAGGTTCAAGATATCACATTTGATGCATATGTGTCGGTCTGCTGTGTCACAAAACATCCTACCATATACGATTTTCACAATAAAACCTAAAATATAAGGAGATATCAGTGTTTTTCTCAATAAACCGTAACTGTCGACGGTTTAATCCGGAAATATTCTTATCATAACTATTGTTCACATTTTGTGCATTTAACAACACTTAACATCGATTTTACTGATTCAAATTTTTACAGTGGTTGTTTCTATCCCTAACTCACATTTTAGAACTATTTTAAAGCACTAATGCTGGGTTTTTGTTTTATCTGCAAATGGTAAATTATGCTTTTAATATTCACAGCCTATAGACAGTCATGGATGACCATAAACATTATAGATTTTAGCATTCTTTCGTTTGAATCTCCATACGACTGGAAGATGCTCTCAGACTACAAAGTAATTATCTAAGAAATTTGCCATGACTAGTAGGAAAATTATAAAACATACGCTCCATGAAAATATTCGGTTAGGTCAAGAGGTCCTGCAAGAAGGATGTCTTCACGTGAAGTGAAATATAGGCCTGCTTCGTACACATTCAAAGTGATAGTGAGGAGCATTTAAATTTCTTTATTGGATTGTAAAGAATGGCTTTTGGGGAATACAGAGAACACTGACTGCCGTGCATTCTATTACGTCATGGTCTTATTTTCAATTAGACTTAATGAACGGCTAGATTGTAGAGGTGCAGAAGGAGAAATGTGGACCACGGGATGGGACCAGTCCTAGGCATATCAACATCGTCAGAGTCAGGACCGCAAAGTACACAAACCAGGTTTGACATTAAAGGGATCGTATAGTTTTGGTTGAGACCTAATTTCAGGTTTCTAACATTTTTTGGTGAGATAATGAGAAATCTCTTATGAAATATGAAAGAGCATGTAATTCTATGAGGAATTCAACGTTTATTTGATGGAAATTGGTTTTGAAATGGCTGAGATATCCACACAAAAAAAGCGATTCTAATAAAGTGTGGGACTCACACTTTATTACGATCGCTTTGTTTTACTTTGTTTTTGGATGTTTCAGTCATTCCAAACCCGATTTTCATTATATAAACTTTGAATTCCTCTTAAAATGGTATGTTCTGTACTATATCAAAAATGTTTTCTTGGTATCTCGCAGAAGGTTAAAAGCCCAATTCTCATCTCCACCAATACTGTACCATCCCTTTAACCTGCTCGATATCTTTAACTTATTTGATTGTAAGATCTCATCGAGCCAAACATGGAAAGAGAGAGCTGGGGTGTTATGATAAGGACATCTTTCAATAGGAATGAACAGAAGATACGGCAGTGGTTTCTACATATGATGTGGCGTTCATTTACCTCTTCCAGATTAGAGTCGGATGGCAGCGGAGAACCGCATGGGGTTGGGGGGGGGGGGAGGAGACCAGTCACAACATTCCTACCTCTCTCTCCTCCATTAACCCTCCTTGATATCCACCACAGTCCGCGCGCGCGCTCACACACACCCTTACCCTTTACCACCCCCCCCCCCCCAACACACACACACACACACACACACACACACTTACGCACACAAACTCGTCCTCGTATAACTTCTCATTCGGTGGCGGCGCAGACGACAGCCGATCTTCTCCAGGTAAAACATGTTTTTGGTCGCCGGTCCCCCGCGTGTTTTTCCGGCTCTAGCGAGTGATCAAACATCAACATGGTCGTGTGTACACAGGGCTCTGGACAAGATTACGGCTTGTTTTCCGAGGCCTTACCGTCCGCCCTTGAGGGCCAAAAATCGAGTCGCTTCTTGCAAGAGAGGAAGAGTTAAAAGTGAGAGAGTGAAGGGGACTCAAACAGGAAGGTGTAGAAACTAATGGAGAGACAAGGAGAGAGAAAGGGAAGGACAAAAATGATAGAAAAGCGGGCGATGGAACTTGCCACCGCGTAAAAGATGACTCTAAAGCCGCCGAACTCTCCGAGAGGATTGCCGAATAAAGTCTGCTGATTCGTCTCCGCGTTTCGGCGCGCTTCCAGAGAAAAAAACAATTGTGTACACAACCATGATGTGACAGCCATATCATAATTACGTACCTCGAAATTTCCATCCTCCCTGAATTTTTATATGTTTTCTATTTCAGGTCCGCTTAATGAAGAAAAGAGAAGAAGTAGAACTAAAGGGGGTCAGATATTTCGATAGGGAGAGAGCGGCAGAGATCTGCGCGAAGCTCTCCGTGTAATATCTCTACTGGAAAAGAAGAAGAAGAAGAAACGATATTGGATTTCTGTACGACGGTAAAACGCGGGATAACTGGCACTGCGTCTGGCGGAATCTGGCCTCACCAGGGTTAGCAATTATTCTCACATTTCTAGAATGATTGGCAGCGAAGATTCTGCACTTTGTCCCACTGTCATGTCTTCCCGACGCGAGCAAAGATTAATCATAACAACAACAATAATAATAATAATACAAATGATACCAGCAGCCATGGAAGTCATAATAAAATATTATAACCTTTCTTTACTTCCTCGGTCAAGCTAATTTGTGACTTTGGTTTTGCTTTCTTTTTAATTCACTCACAACACATTTCGAATCTGTAGGTACAGTATATTGTGTGACTTCAGAAAAGTCACAGTCATTACAAATTCATCTCTATGATCGCACCAACATCTATATTCAAATTAACGTGACTTCTTCGTTCATCCCTCTCGCTGTATGTTGTTACACAGTATACTACACCGTATCCTAAAGAGGAATTCCCGTCTAGTGTTACATTTCAGTCTGATAATAAAGAGTAAAATGTTATCAGTGCAATGGTAAAAATTTGATCAAAATCAAATAAAAAACAGATTGGTCCTCGTAGAGTTTATATGAATATACAAATGGGTAACCTGAGGGTGTAATCTCCTCACAATTTGTCATTGATCATGTACACAAATATAACGAAATTTAATTCTTCTGTTATTTAACACACGTTTAAGTGTAAAACATGATGTTATTCTTGGTTGAATAATTAATTTCAGAATAATGATTAGTTAGATATATCAGGATTTAAGACTGAGGCGTAATTGATTTTGAATAAAAAAAGTAGAAATTTCAACAAAAAAATATGTACAATCTGTATGGCAAGTTGTGAAGGGATGACATCATCACTTCACTATTTGCATACTCATATTGACTGTTCAAGAACCGTTTCATGATAAATTAACGAAACTTCAAAATGTCATAACTTTCTTATTCTTCATCCGATTTTGATCAAATTTTCATTTCAAATACTACTGTTTTCAGACTAACATGAAACTGCACTGGAATTCCCCCTTACAAGAATATCAACATACAACTTCTGGTTGACTGTGGAGTCCTGTTGCTTCAAGTGAGTCAGTTTTTTTTCCTTCACTGAAATGTCATGTTTTGCAATCTTTAAGAGACAATTAAACAAAGCACACACAACCGAAACGTGATATCATGAGCGCCCGAAGCCTGGTTTCTGTAAGAATTGTATGCTATCCATCACAAGAGTGATGGTCGTATTAAAATTATATTGCAGTTTAGTCGATTTCATCGCCCACTACATTCGGCAAGAGTTTAGCAACGCTCACAGGATGCTATTAAAGGTTCCCTGAAATACAAATGCATGTTGATTTGTGTTGATTTATTATACCCTCAACATCAATTTTGCGATGAAAACGAATATCTAGAAACATTCCATACATTTTCAACTAATTTTTCTTCTATTTTTCTCCACACACACACAAAAAAAAATCCTTCCAAACCAATATTCATGTTGTGACCTCATCTGTCAATCATTGCTAAAGTACTGATGTGTTTAACAAAAGACATTAAAATGCACCTCCCCCCCTCCCATTAATATCACAGAAACACTGAGTGTTTCCCCCCCCCCCCCCTATTTTCAGAGCAAAGCATGGTTGCCATAAAGTACGAAAGATGAGTGAGTGGAAATCTTTGTATGAATCACAAATAGCAAGGAAAAGCTCTTGTGATATTAACCCGACAGAACTCGAAGATAGTATAGGTATATGACGACGCGTCAAGCGAAAAAAATCAAAGTGACTGAAGATCGTTTTGGGATTGTCAGCGGGCGGAGAAGAACCTCCATCGAAGCTAGATTAATGAAAGCCGAATGTCAGGCAATTTTCGGTATACATTGCCAGCTGAGGAGAACGCTGGAAATATATATACTTGATGGCAACCATACATGCTTGACCCAATAACCACAATCGGGGGGATAAGAAATGAAATTTCAGATCCAAATACCAATTTCGGTAGCCCCCTCCTCCGTAAACAGTTTGTTCATCCGGCCGGTAAGGCTGATGTCGCGAGAAAGCACGCGGTGTGCCTAGCCATAGAGATAGGCCCACCAACCCCGCCGCAATGCTGGGGCGCGCGTCTTACCAAAGGCGTCCCATCCCTTTGAAGTTCCCCCGTGTTTACGCGCCACTGTTAGCCTACCCCCGATTCTTTGTTTGGAGAAGGGAGATTCTTCGCTTTTTCATAACGTTTTATTTGAGGAGCGACACAGTTAAGCGAGATACCACTGTCAACACTTGTATTCAGCTTTCGCGCTCCAGTTTTTGGTTACTCCGCCGGCGTGGAATTGGTGTCAAGTTTATCTATCGCTCCTTGTAGCCCCTTTTTCTCTTTCGCGGTAGATTAAATTCTTCTTCTTCTTTTTTTGTCGTGCCTCTGCGCAAAGTTATGGTATCCAGTGTAAACATTTGGTTGGCGATTTATACAATTTCGCTCCTGTTTGAAATACGAACAACGGGAGAGAGGTGTGAATGATGCGGCTGCAATGAGGGTAAACATGGTCCGGTCGCCCGGGATTGGCGGTACCGGGTTTCGTTCCGAGAGAGAGGGAGAGGAGGGCTCGGTGAGAGGGGATGCGACACCAATCCAAGTTAAAGGTCGTCCTCCATGCAATTATCCCGCGCCTCTAACTGTGAAAAGAGGGAATAGCCGAAAGTTATTTGACGAGCATCTGCTTAACCGACATTCTGATATCGCGTGTGGATTTCATCTCGAAATGGGATGAAACTGAGCCCGCTTATGATATGAAAAGTCACCAGTAACGTTCGTGGTTTGGGTGCAAAGTGATGTTGCGGGGTGTAATCTATGTCAGCCAACGGTTTGCAAAGGGAATAAAGTCAAGCAACCAATATATCATAATATGGGCGCCAGTGGATAAGCAATAAGCTCACAATTACCATTTCAATGTCAGTATGTTGAAAGATGATGGCGACTTACCCTGATCATGCTGATATCGGTTTAAAAAGAAAGAAACAAACAAACGTATACTAAATGCAACACAAAAGGAATTCCGCATTTCATAATTCATAGCGCCTGTGTTGTTATTTGTGAGACACACCTTGTTCTCTTTGTGAAATATCATTTAAAGAGAATAGAATATTACAGTAACATCAAACGCGTCGCCCCCAATTCAATTTAAGAAAAATGTACAGTATGATGTACAATAGATATAGACAGCTTAATGATATAACTCTATACAGACTAATTAAAGAAAAAAGTCATGATGCGTCATTTCTTTTTCTTTTCTTTTCTTTTTTGTTTTCTTTTTTCTTTTCTTTTAGTTCCTCTTCTGAGCTGGTCGACATTTCTTTGAACATTCGTAATCTTTGTTTCTGTGGCTTTGCTTACTTTGCATGGATCCTTATAATTGGAATATATTCATCCAAAGAAGCTAATATCAAGCTTATTCCAACTGCTATATAACTTGACTTGAGGCCCAACTCATAGGCAATTTCAGATATTTGTTGTACCGAATGACGCATTATAACATAATTTTTATTGTCTCATCTTACTCAGACCCAACTTTGAAGGAAAGAATTAACGAGATTGAACGGAGCAAAGACATGAAAGAGAGAGAGAAAAGAGATTGTAAAAGGGGTTAACATTCATTTGCAGAGGGAGCTCATAATCTTTTGTCGACATCACAGAGATAACCTTTGTTGTCAAGGGGGAACAAATAAGCGGAGAAATTGCCACCTACTTGTCAAGATGTGACTTGATTCGATCATAATTGAGGAAGACAGACGGAAATAAGGAAGATGAAGAAGAATGGTAATAAACAAGAAATAACTGCACTCTGTTGTATTGCTTTATTTTCATTTGGTTTGTGGTGATTTTCTGACCTGGATATTGAATAATGGAACAGAGAGAATGCAATTTTGGAGTCTAAATAAAGTTTACATGTGAGCATATTTGGTTGTTTGTTTCACAGAACCTTAACCTTTACTTTTCGTCTTTTATATTCGCCAAAAAAAAAAACATACACGTATAACATCGGTATATTGTGGAAGTATTTTAATAAGTAATTAAAAAGATCGATCTTTGATTAAACGATCTATCTTTCATGAGTAAAGGTACGACAGACGACAGAAGCAGTAATGGGACTGCTTATGAATTTTATGGAGACATGCGAACAAAACAAAAATATCGTAGCTACAGTTTAAGCAAGCTTGACACTTTAATTAAGAAATATAGTACCTCGTTTTCAGTAAGGGAAAAAAAGCACTAGAGAATAAACTTATTTTTGAAAATTGATTACAAAACATAATTGTACGCTGCAAGTGTTTCTGAAAAATAAACTGGTGCCTGCTTAGACACCTATTTTCTTAATATGTAATGTTATGGTGTTCTAAGACACGACAATTCACTGTTTGTTTCCAAAGCGTCTTGTTGTTAAATACGTATATGTTAAGAAGTGTATTTGTTTCGATTGATGTTGTCTAACAAATGATATGGAATAATAAAAATCCCAATGGGAGTGAGAGACCAAACACATGATACTAGTCTTGTCTTGTATATACATCTCCAAATAATTGCCCCTTCAACAAAATCAGTGAAGAAGCTAAGAAGTTATCTCTATGAGAAACTTGCGGAAATGATCAAAATGACGCGCAACCGAAAACAAAAACAAACAAACAATCTGCCGTAAATGTGTCCTTTATGGTTTTTCTTGTTCCTGTCACACCAGTGTTTTGTTAAAGTCAGCACAGTATTTGGGGGAGGATTGTGTCTCTAGGTGCGGACAAGAGACGGTGCGTGGCCGCTCGGAAGAGGGTCACAGACGTTATTTCTCACTCGATCGACCAAAAATCACGCTCCACTCCTCCAAGGATAACAGTTCTTCAGGAGAAAGACAGAACTTTGTTAATTAAAAGTCTGTCACCTCCAGGAGAAGGGGGGTCTAAAAGGATGCAAAGGCCTGATGTCCGGCCTTCTTTTCTCGAATATTTTGTGGCGCCGCGTGTTACAGCCTCTCCAATCAGCCCCTCTACTGATAAAGTTAAGATACTCGAGGACTGTCACCCTAGCTTCGCGCATTATTAGAGAGTTGTGATTAAAATGCAAATGTTTCGCTCGCCATCCCCATCTCCGCGCCAAATCAGCCAACGCAATTACCCCCCGCGCGCACCGAGGTTCTTTCCATGCGGACGCCTAGACTCGCCAGCCCAGTCACCTGATGTCGCCTGGCCGCAGGTGGGCATTCGCGCCCCGATAAACTTGTCATTATCGCCAGCGCAGGTAAAATCTTTCGACGGCCTTGAGCGAGGCAAGGCGAGAGAACTGACGGACACACTCGTGACATAGAGCGCAAGAGTAACAGTACGACATTTCCTGTCTTATTTTATCTTTTTTCTCTCTGTTCTTTTCTGGGATGAAGTAATTCACTCCGACGGGGGCCTCGAAAGTGTTCGCCGATCACAATCAAATCTACTCAAACTGATACCTTGCCCATATCCGTCTATATTATTAAAACTTATTTCGCGCCTTCATTCGATTTGCGAATTTCGGGCGGGTGGGAAAATGTGATAGACGTTTATCGAGACCGCATCTTACTCTCTCCTTTCCTGAGATGTGGAAGGAAGGAAAAACTCAATTTTGACTCAGATATGTTTACCGCAGCGTGTGTACACAAGTTTTCCAGCACTGTACAACAGTGTATGTAGGAAAGAAATCCACGTTAAAAGTGAAGAGAGAAGGAGAGATAGAGAAAGAGATGGAGAGAGAGAGAGAGAGAGAGAGAGAAAACTGTGATAAAGAGGAAGAAGGCCAACAACTACGAACTGACAATCATCATGACATGTTGACTATACGGGAATACCATTCATGATTTGGCACTTTTTGTTGCATTTAGCTCTATCCTGTGAAGTATATTCGTCGTTAACAACTTATGAAGATGATAAAGATGATCACAATATCTCGTTCCCCCCCCAACCCCCCCCCCGTAGACTTATATAAATACACAGAGTAAAATGAACTACATGTAGGCCTATACTGTTGACAGGTGTTAACAGAAATGACCTATCCAGCAGATAAAATGTCGGTACCAGAAGGGCGTTGATTCTATACATATTTATTGTTGTATACACCTGTATAATGAAATCACCTAAGCAACGCATCATGACTACCCCAATATTCCGGGGAGCTGATAGGGCTCAGTGGATGAAACCGGGGCTCTTAAACCATGAGGTCACCGGTTCGACTGCTGGCAGTAGTGGTTAGTGCCTGCAGGTGAGGCCAATTAATCCCCCCCCCCCCCCCCCCACACACACACACCCATTGCCTCTACCAGTTCTTCGGCAGGATTTCAAGCCGTCCATCCCGTGGTAACATGAAGAAGAGTATTCAATAATATCTTTACTGGTCATTGAAAATAAATCAAAACGTCACGAATCAAACTTTTCAGTTTAGTGTCATGTGATTACTGAGTGATACGTCATCAGCTTACGATCGAGAGATTGCCTGTCCATCATGCAGTATCCATCACGAGTCAAATGATTGACACGCGCCGCCAGAATTAAAGGACAAGTTCACCTTCATAGACATGTGGGTTGAGTGAAGGCAGCAATATTAGTAGAACACATCAGTGAGAGTTTGGGCAAAATCGGACAATCCGTTCAAGAGTTATGAATTTTTGAAGTTTCTTCTCAGTCACGGCTGGATGAAAAGACTAAGTAAGCTTGTGATGTCACATGAGTACAACGATATAAAGAAAGAATAAAGAAAATTCAACAGATTTCCATTTTTCTCGCATAACAACAGAACACTCGACTTCTCTCTTTCAGAAGGCAGGAGGAATAATATTACCCTTAACATACGTCAGTAGCAAGTCGAAGAAATGTGCACTTTATTCAAAAAGTAAAGTTTTGTGAAATTCTCTTTTTACTTTCCTTATATAGTTGTACGCATGTGACATCATACACTGTAGTAGTCTTCTCATCCAGCATTGACTGCGCAGATACTTAAAATATTCATAACTTTTGAACGGATTGTTCGATTTTCCTCAAACTTTCACTGATGTGTTCTACTAATATTGCTGCATTCTCTCAATCCTAATGTATATGAAGGTGGACTTGTCCTTTAAGAGACGGACGCGCAGCAGTGTCTAATGACCCGCCAGAAATATTCTCGGACATGGTGAGTGCGCCCCTCACGGCCGTGTGGAACATAATCTTTCTTCACGCATTTTATTAAGACAGCTCTTCGGTAATATCTATTTAGCATATGTTAATATGCAAATCGCCATAGCTTACAAAGTTTAGTTTGTAGTGTATGCATGCGCGTGATGTGATTATAAATATCAAGTATGTTTATGTAACGATTAGTCACGTGTACTTACGATCTATCTACTTTGGATATGAAAGTACAGACGCATTATCCGTGGGTTCATTACTATTTTGTTTTATTTTTCGAATGTGTAAAATAATGGGTTTGCAGAAATAACAGGATAAAAAATGTCACATCTGCCTTTTAGATTTCTTTTAAAAACACGCTTGAAGTATTTCATATTTCTTTGCCTGAATGTCTATGTCTTGACAGCTGTTCTCCCTTCTCTAAACTTTTCTGTTCATCCATGAACGGCAAGATTCATCATCTGTCCACAACACAACTGGTGTCAATTTCGGCACTCATTTGTCTAATGAACATCTCTTTCTTTTTCTCTTTGCTTCCGTTTTTCTTTCTTTTACTTGTGTTTCTCTATCTCTGTCTCTCTGTTTCTCTCTTCAGCTATCCCCTCAAACTTCTTCCATTTTGACATTTTTAATCCAATTTCATTATTGCAACAATGCATACTTCTCGTCGTCTCTTTATGGGGTACATTTTCCAAAGGACCTCCATACCCACCATACCACAGTGCCAGAGTAAAAAGAGGATCCACCCGCCTGAAATGGCATTTCATTCACTAATGAGACCTTCTCAGTCAGGGAAATTAGGACGGCAACATTGAAACAATTTCTGACATATTTTGAAGTTGCAAATTTTTCCCCAGCGACATAAATGTAAGAGCCAGCCCTATACTCTGTGTGTGTGTGTGTATGTGTGTGTGTGTGCGTGTGTGTGTGTGTGCGTGTGTGTGTGTGTGTGTGTGAATAGGTATATGTATATACTCCCCTCACTTGAATTTTGCTACTACACTTGTTTAATATGCCATAAACACCAAAACGCATCGCATTCCAGGTGATGACAGGCAATGCTCATACACGTAGTTGTAGATGATCCACTTTTCTCTGTAGAGAAACAATAGCAGAGACTTAGTTTCGGCATGTGTTTGTTGATTCAAATTGGAAGTAGAAAAAACAATCTTGCTGATGACGGATTGACAGATATAGCTACAGGACAGCCAAATCATCTGTTCATACAATATCCAGTGGAACGTTTCTGTGTTGTCATACTCGAGCATATAAGCCTACAGGCTAAGAGCAAGTCTTTCCCGCACATTTTTCGAGTTCCAATAAGTACCGAAGGCTCTTCTGTGTTAATACTGTAGTTGAAGCAGAGACATATCTGTGATGCACGATATGAGTTAGGAAAGTCCTTCAACACAAATGCCTCATGCTCTGTCACACTTTCTTTTTCAGTCCCTTTCATCTTATTATCTCACGCAACATATGTTCTGTTATCATTCTTCTTAGACATAACAAGGAAGCAAATATATGTTTAAATGCATATATATGTATATATAAATATATATACATTTCACAAATTACATGACATATAATATGTTTAGTCAATAGTTAAAGAACTATTGACTAATACGTAATGACTAAATATCTTACATGTGTACATTCATATGTATAATCATATGCAAACATATTGTTATATTTCTATATGTATATGTATATATATATCCCTAGTTGGCACCTTAGGGAGACATATTGGGGGGAAGTGTCTTCATTAGGGAGACAACTGGTCATTAAGGAGACAATTTTCGTGTCTCCATTGCGTAAATTGCCATTGAACATGTATTTTAAAATTTGCATATAAAACAAATGGAAATGTCTTCCAAATGACCCATCTAGGAGTATATATATATATATATATATATATATATGTATATATATATAATTGATGTGTTGTGTGTGTGTGTGTGTGTATGTTTGTGTGCATGTATGATAATGTACCAATATGACTTTAGTAAAGATATCATTACAATACAATGATTTAGCACCAAAGCAATTTCTAGTGAAAAGATGAGACAAAGAATGACAAGTTTATTCCTTCATTTACATTGTATCTATATTGCAGGGAAAAAAGAGCTCTGCTAAGATTTCAAGAAAAGGTTGATTGAGCCTTTGACTCCAAGATTTCACGCTTCCCCACAGGCTTAACACATGGTACAACCAGGTTGCTGGAAGCAAATGGGGTACTACAAATGTCCCATGTGTGAAAGCAAGCCCCTATTCATTATGCCAACCAATGAGTTTGACATTAGAGTGAAATTCAACTCGTTCAAGTTGAACAAGAAGGCAGAATCATATGGTAAAAGTTTTGTCCAATAAGTAAAATTGGCCACAAGCATAATATGCAAACTAGCTTAAGTGATGGTGTCATCAACTCACTAGTCTACCATTTAGTTTGTGCATCAAATCACATTTTATCATAAGAGCAATGTGTTTAAGTGAATGATTAAATAATATGTTCGGTTAATGATTTTAGAAGTACAACCCTTTCCCTCTACGAAATCAGCATGGCTAGATGATTGCAACTCATCAAAGATTTGATGTGCATGCTGCAAGTTTTTAACTTTCTCATTTCATATCAAAAGAAGAGAATTCAGTGAAGCCTAGTGTGTGTACATGACTTAGATACAAATTGTGAGGCCATGACATCATCACTCATCTAATTTGCATATTATTGTTGCTACCAATATAAATGTTTATCCTTCATCCACATCAATTGTCAGCTGGTGTTTGTTTCTGCATGGCTGTCAAGGTTTTGATTAAAACTGTCTTTCATACCACAGGAAAAACATCAACATTTTCTCCTCTGTGCGTGGAATGAGGAGGATTATTTTGACCGCCTGTCCACTTTTAAAAGAGTGACTGCCGCAGCGTGCCCATGACACAACATGAATAGTTTGGCTAAGAGATGAACCAGTTCTAGGAGATACATTTTTTTTTCATTCTTCATGTATAATAGTCTCAGGTGCTTCAAGTTAGAGACTGAGAAATCTGGACTGCAATAATGCACCCACCTACCTCAAACATCTTAACCCTCCCCCCTCCTTTTTTAGTTCCTGGCAGCTAATTAATCTTGCCTGCCTCCACCCCTCTACTTCCCCATAGGATGATATGAGCTCAGGATGGAAAGTAACAAAAACACAAAAACAAGGGGCTGAAAATTACTCGGACATTCCGCCGCCGTCCCCCCTACCCCCGATACACAACATTGCATCGGAGGGAAAGCATTCCTCAGGGGCTATGATAAACTGTCATTGATGAGGCCATTGTAACGAGCCAGCCAAAGCAGAGATTAAAGAAACTCAAAGACAGTGACTAGAAAGGAGAATACAGTGACATGTTCCTTTGAATCCTATGAGAAGCATTGAGGCAAAGTTTTATATATCGTCATGTCTATGTCTATGCATGTCTATGAATGCAACCATTTCCTGGTTTCCATTTGATACACATGTGTGTTTCGGTCTCAAGCAAAAGGCCCCATTTCATAATTTCGAATGTATTCCACTTCATCTATAAATAAGATAAGATACATGGATAAGGTGTGACAAGCAATGGAACAAGCATGAAGGAAGACAAAAAAAAAAGAACTGAAAAATGAACAAACAAGCAACTGCACTGATATCATATTGTGTCAAATAGCAAACAATACAATTTCACAGTGGCAAGTAAGGCTTCAAATGAGACTATATTAATATAATAAGCCCAAATGCATGAAAAAGTGACATGTTGAATAATCTGAAAGAGCACTATGGTATAAATGACAGGACTTTAGATAGAAGACCCTGGGTTCAAACCCCGCACAGTGACTGCTTCCTGTGGACAGAATGCTTTATCCAGTTGGGGGAAAGACCCTCCACCCCCTTAAAAAAAAAGAAAAGGAAGCATCCTGAATACTGTTCCAAATTGGCCATAGGTGTTGAATGGGATGCATTTGTTGTGTCAAGACTCTGCTTGTGTTGTTCTAGGACCTTTTACCAACACCAAACGGCCTTGAGAGTACTACTAGTTTGTCACATTCAGCATAAAGTCTGAACTCCTTTCTCTCCATTACAGCATTCAAACAAGATGAAAAAAAAAAATTCCGCTGCGAAGTTTGAATAAACATCACTGCTCTCAAACTCAGGGGAAATATCTCAACAAACACGGTGGGGATGGTGGTGGGGGGGGGGGGGGGGGGGGGAGGGGGGGCAAAAACATGTTTCAAATTTCTACTCCTGTGCCGGCGACGAGCGGAGCAAATAAAGTCGCCAAACGTTCGTGGGGATCACAAAGGACATGGGGAGAGAGAGAAAATATTTGCAGGTGGAGCTATTTGCTGGAAAAATTGCTGTTGCCACGGTAATTACACTGCAGATGCATGGCTAATCGCCTCCGCCAAGAGAGATCGTTGACTGTTTTGATGACGGTGGGGAGGATTACACCACCAGGAACTTTAGACGGGCGCAGAGCAGACGACAACAAAAAAAAAAAAATAGCAGAAAGGTGTGCCTCCCAATGTTGAGACAAGGAGAGGGTAAGTCAGAGACCCCACAAGCTCACCCGTCTCCTCGCCTCGGTGACACAACCTCCGGTCTCAACTCATTGCCCAAACAGCTAATCCGCCCCTTCGGATGTGATCTACAAAACGCGAGCACGTAGTCCACCACGTTCAGTCTGCATTGCAGCTGTCCTGGACAACTTCATTACTGATAGCTTGCTTCCGTATGATCACATGAATACAGACCTATACTGTCATTCCATAATTCATATATGCAAGAAAAAATTTAAAGAACATTTTGTAAGTACCTAGTAAATGGCATATAATATGCTATATCTAATAAAATGAAGCCCAATGAAATGAACCAGTATTCCAGTAATTCCCCACTGGGAATAATGGTCCAAACAGTCACCACAACTTTTCAGCACCTTCGATAAAGAGAACTGGGCCACAATTATTGGGCATTGCTAAACACCACACTTGTGTCTTCTTTGAAATATAGGGTCTGAAAGTGGAGTCTAGTCAGGAGTTCCCCTCTGGAGGGAATAACCCACCAATGTGTTGGTAATCACAACAACAATTTGGCCAGCCCACTCACTTGATCCCCATGTTTTCCAAACGGGGCTTTGAGGAAAGTTGGGTCCACTCCTTTGTTGTTCTTCCGCACAGGTAAGACTTTGCCTCATTGGCTACCATTCCCTGCAGCCCCACCTCAACTTCATCCCCTAGCCAACCCCCCACCCCCATACAACCCACAGATTACTGACAATGAGGGCGCTCTTTTGTGAATTAGTTCTTCACTCGCCAGACCCTATTGTCCCAAAACATTCCCTCCCAGCTACCAATGGCAAGTGTGTAGTGCAATCACAGAGTAGTCTCCACAGGGAAGAATCATTCTGGTCTAGTGGTCAGGGTTCTAATGAAACTCCTAAACAGATCGAGGGTTCAAACCTGTCTGGTGAATACATTGTTGGACAAGATGTCTGGCATATGATATCCCCCCCCCCCCCCCCAACCCGGGTGCAGAATTGGTTGCACATTCTGGAAAAGTTGAGGTACTGATCCTGCAAGGTTCTTCATGATAGTGATACTAACACTGAAGAGGCTCTCCTGGGGAGATAAGACCATATCATAATCATGTCAGCTCATCTGCTAGATAATTCTTCCTGGGCATGAAAAAAAAGATGAATGTATTTGACTATTGCCTCTTTTGTTTTTTAACTAATTGTGCAGCGTATTAGATTATGTGATATATTACTGCCCTGTTTTGCAGTTTTTGGTGAGGCATGATGAGTTAAGTTATAGCTTGTTCTAGGTTAATAGGTAGACAGCATAATGTCTCTCATTGAAAAGTTTTATACAAGAAGATGAAGGCCAGAAAGAGTGGTAAGGAAAAGTTACGCTTGAAGAAGGGGATGAAACAGTCTGCATGAGAAGACTATGAACTTGTTAAGGTGCCCCACCCCCTCCCCATCTCAAAAAATCTTTTTCTCCCTGACTGCCCCACCCCTGTACAGCCCCGGTTGACGAGTGAGGCATCATTAGCAGAGAGTATTGTAACATCTGTTACAAATGGCTTGGGCTTGTTTGAGTAACCTCCCGCTTTTTCCACCTCCCTCCATTTTTTCTCTCTCTCTTCTGAACTTCTTCTTTTTCTTCTTTTCTGCCAGGCACGCTTTCAACACCTGAGCCAGACCCGTCGCGGGACCGGGAATCGGCTCTGTGTGCGGTCCCATGGTAGTGGCAGAAGATGTTAGCCCCCCCCCCCCCATTTCCATCAGACAAGAGGTGTCCCATCTCAGCTTTTAACACCGTATGAGACAACAACAGTGGATTTAGCATACCAATCGGGGATGAACCAAGTCTACCAACAAAATATTGAGTCGTACAGTAAGGGATGACCAACTCATCTCTGAAAGAATATCATACAGTAGCTTTACAGATAGGAACTGTCATGTTGTTGATCAACCCTGTTCCAAATGAACAGACAATGTGGCACCAGACATAAGAAATTATTCATTTTGTGATGCAAATAAATGATATCTCATCTATCAGTTTCTGCAATTTATAGACCCATGTCACTCATTTGATATGTCTGCCAATATCAAGAGGTTCTTGTCCTGTACATGACCTTTGACCTGTGGATGTTACTATGGTGATAGAGGAATACCTGGCTCAGGGATGCATCATGAGAGTCTCATTTGCAGAATGCATAATGCAAGAAATCTATGTTACAAATATGTGCATAGCTCACAGGATTTTATCATTGCAGTAGGGGAGATCTCCGAAAGACAGCACGAAACGGTGTGGTCCACAGGGCATACTGCATTACCCCCAACAGGATTACCCGTCTAATCCCTTGCCTCCGTTGTCATGGCAACACTCCGTCATTCTTCAGGATTTAAGAAAGTTTTTCTTTTTCCCTACCACTACTGCGTAGAATAACTGACAAAGTTGGTTTTTATTTTGTTTGTTTTTTCAGTAACCCCTCTCTGGAACACTGATTCAAATACCACAGATATCTCATGCACGATAAATACCAGTGTAATGTCTGGGTGAAAAGACTCTTGGGTGAAATATTTGAAAATGACCGTCTGAAGTATCACCAGCACAGGAAGCCAAGATAATGGCACGATGCCATCCCTTCTCATAATTATATTGCTCCATCCATACCGGTACTTGCAAAATAATCCCAGTAACACAATTTGGATAGTGCTTACTTTGTGTAATGAAGTAACGAGACAAACACATCTTTTTTTTTAAAAACTCTCTTGGCAAATAATGTTAACTCTAAAGCAAAAGCAAAATGACATTTGAAAAGGAGAAAGATAAGCTTAGTCATTCAAATAAAAGATAAGTATTATGCTGCACCAAAATGGACACTGAAAGGATAGCAATGTGCATTAAGGAGTGAGCAAAACAAAGTGACACACACACTTCAGACACAGGAGTGCACAGCTCGTAGGCACGGAGACGTAAATTCCTCTGGGTTGCCACAAATCCACCAATCACTGGAATGCGGCTAACAATGGCCAAGCATGCTGATTGGTTGATGGGCGCTACAGTGACAACAAGCGATTAGCAAATTCCTCACAGGTAGAATTCTCTCTCCCCCGCCCCCTCCCCCCCCCCCCCCCCCCCCCCCTCAAGCCCCCACTGGAGAAAGGCCCAGTTGCCTGGATTACCTATATCGCCCACAGTAACACATCCAACCTCATCCATTTTTCCTTGACCCCTCTCAACAATGACCCAAAATTGCTCCCACAAAATGCCCAGTGTGTAGCTATTTCAGATATTCTAAGGTACAGTATCATCAGGGGGTATAAGATGTTGAGGCCTGCCTCAAGCCTCCTCCAATTATTTCTCAAGTCCGAGGATCGACGGACATCAGAACAGATTTGCTTCGAAGCCCAATGATAACCCCACTCATGCCTAAGTGAGCATCAATTCACAGCGACATCTAGGCCGCCAGAGAGGGCACCCTTCCACTCGGAGGATGGATCTCGGCAGATTTTCAGCTCGCGCCACCAATGTTTATTTACAATCATTTCTTGGAGGAGAGTTGAAATGGACTGAAGAGAGATGGAAAGTATGATTCAGATTTGTGGCTACGTCAATTTAGATGTTCACACATCCACTCACACTCATTTGGAAGATGTTCAAAAAGATAGAGGACAGCGTATGATACCGTACTCTAATCCACATTTATGGTGCTGTTAAATCATCTCAATTATTTTCAATACTCAGAATATTATGGATCTCAGACAGAGTGCTTTGACCTTCTAAATCCCACTAATCTCAACTACTGGTACTACTGGTACCACTGCAGCATAGTATCCTGGGTCACTGGAGTAATGGATGAATTCGCTCCATATATTTGCACTGTCTTCTGTTCCAAATGACCAAAGTCAACAAATTGGCCATTGCTCAGCAAAGCTGGAATTCTGTTTTCTTGACACAATGTACCATCAGCACCAAGAACATTCTTTTTTTTTTGGTAGAAACTAAAATGAAGTATTTGTTTGTAAGTGTTATCGGTCCCTACTTTCACATCATTTGTTTCCCCGTGGTTTCCATGAGAGTCCTCCTTTAATATATTCCCCACCACATCTTTAAATTCTCATAGACTTTGTACAGGACCTACCAGGATCTGTAGGCAATAGGTTAAAGTGACATTGTCTAAAGAGAATTAGATTGTGACCTCCACAGGTTTTGTATTATCAAATACGCTGCATGTTACAGGTGCTCATTCAGCAAGTTTGCTGCTCTTTTTTCATGACCATTTCTCCTTAGCTGTTATTTGTGTTATTTCTTGTTTTGTTTTAGTGACAGACCTTGGTATTCTCATAGATAGCTGCTTAGCTGAGAAGCAGAAAGGCATTAGCACTGTGCATCCACGGAGTTACTCCGTTTTTGTTGTCTCTACTGTATTGCATCATACACAGGAATTGAACTTATGTATACCACAAAACCAATGCCGGGAGTAAAATGCTATACATATTATGTAAATAACATTCACATAAAATGTCATATGATAACA